>NC_133470.1:45133069-45458902 GCF_048565385.1 Saimiri boliviensis
CTGCGCCCGGCCCTTGTTTTTTTTTTTTTTTTTTTTTTTTTTTTTGTTGTTGTTGTTGTTGTTGTTGTTGTTGTTTTTTAAGGCAGAGTCTCACTCACCCAGGCTGGAATACAGTGGAACCATCTTGGCTCACTGCAGCCTCCGCCTCCTGCATTCAACGGATTCTCCTGCCTCAGCTTCCTGAGTAGCTGGGACCACAGGCACATGCCCCCACATCCAGCTAATTTTTGTGGGGTTTTATTGTTTTGTTTTGAGACAGAGTTTTGCTCTGTCCCCCAGGCTGGAGTGCAATGGTGTGATCTCAGCTCACTGAAGCCTCTGCCTCCAGGGTTCAAGCAATTCTCCTCCCTCAACCTCCTGAGTAGCTGGGATTACAAGCATGTACCACCACATCTGGCTAATTTTTGTATTTTTAGTAGAGATAGGGTTTCACCATGTTGGCCAGGCTGGTCTTGAACTCCTGAGCTCAGGTGATCTGCCTGCCTGTGCCTCCCAAACTGCTAGGATTACAGGTGTGAGTCACCGCTCCTGGGCTTGTTTTTGTTTTTATAGTGGACACGGGGTTTCACTATGTTGGCCAGACTGGTCTCGAACCCCTGACCTCAAGTGATCCACCCGCTTCAGCCTCCAAAAATACTGGGATTACAGGAGTGAGCCACCATGCCTGGCCCATAAATGTTACTTTAAAGTTTCAATTTCCTATGGGTCATTGCTAGTTTATAGAAATACAATTAGCAGGGCACAGTGGCTCGCACCAGTAATCCCAGCTCATTGGGAGGCCAAGGCAGGTGGATCACTTGAGGCCAGGAGTTAGCAACCAGCCTGGGCAACATTATGAAACCTCATCTCTATGAAATATACAAAAATTAGCAAGGCGTGGTTGCTTGCATGTACCTGTAAGTCCCAGGTACTTGGGAGGCTGAGGTGGAAGGAATGCTTGAGCCCAGAAGACAGAAGTTGCAGTGAGCCAAGAGCCAGAACCTGTCTCCAAAAAGGAAAAAGAAAAAAAAACACTAGAACTTGCAGTACAGTGTCGAAGTGACAACAGTGGACATGTTGACCTGTTTGTAATGTTATGTTAGGAGGAAAGGCATTTAGTCTTTCGACATTGAGTTTGATGTTACTGTAGGTTATTTGTAGCTGCTTTTTATCATATAGAGGAGCTATTACCTTCTTTCATTTCTAGTTTTCTGAGAGGTTTTTTTTTTTTTTTAGATGGAGTTTTGCTCTTGTCGCCCAGGCTGGAGTGCAGTAGCACAGTCTCGGCTCACTGCAACCTCCGGCTCCCAGGTTCAAGCCTCAGCCTCCTGAGTAGCTGGAATTATAGGCACGAGCCACCATACCCAGCTAATTTTTTGTATTTTTAGTAGAGATGGGGTTTCATCATGTTGGCCAGGCTTGTTTCGACCTCCTGATCTTGTGATCCTCCCGCCTCGGCCTCCTGAAGTGCTGGGATTACAGGCATGAACCACCTGGCCGAGAGGTTTTTTTTTTTCTTCTTCTTCTTTTTTTTTTTTTTTGAGACGGAGTGGAATCTGACTGTTACCCAGACTGGAGTTCAGTGGCGCAGTCTTGGTTCACTGCAACCTCGGCCTCCCAAGTTCAAGCAATTCTCCTGCCTAAGTCTCCTGAGTAGCTGGGATTACAAGCGTGTGCCACCACACCCAGCTAATTTTTTGTACTTTTAGTAGAGTTGGGGTTTCACCATATTGGTCAGGCTGATCTTGAACTCCTGATCATGTGATCTGCCCGCCTCGGCCTCCCAAAGTGCTGGGATAACAGGCGTGAGACACTGTACCTCGCCGAGAATTTTTTTTTTTTTTTTTTTTTTAAAGACGGGGTTTCACCATGTTGATCAGGCTGGTCTTGAACTTCCGACCTCAGGTGATCCACCCGCCTTGGCCTCCAAAGTGCTTGGATTACAGGCATGAGCCACCGCACCCGGCCCGAGAATTTCTTTTTTTTTTTTTTTTTGGAGACAGAGTTTCGCTCTTGTTACCCAGGCTGGAGTGCAATGGCACGATCTCGGCTCACCGCAACCTCCGCCTCCTGGGTTCAAGCAATTCTCCTGCCTCAGCCTCCTGAGTAGTTGGGATTACAGGCACGCGCCACCATACCCAGCTAATTTTTTGTATTTTTAGTAGAGACGGGGTTTCACTATGTTGACCAGGATGGTCTTGATCTCTTGACCTCGTGATCCACCCGCCTCGGCCTCCCAAAGTGCTGGGATTACAGGCTTGAGCCACCGCGCCCGGCGAATTTTTTTAAAATCAGGAATGGCCGGGCACGGTGGCTCACGCCTGTAATCCTAGCACTTTGGGAGGCCGAGGTGGGTGGATCACCTGAGGTCAGGAGTTCAAGACCGGCCTGTATAAATTTTTTAAAATTTAAAAAATAATTTTAAAAAATCAGGAATAAATGGTGGATTTTGTTAAATGCTTTTCTTTGCATCTCTCGAGATGGTTTTTCTTGCATTCTTGGAATAAATTCAAATTCATCTTGATGTATTTTCTTTTGTTTTTGTTTTTTTTTGAGACGGAGTTTTGCTCTTGTTACCCAGGCTGGAGTGCAATGGTGAGCCACCGCACCCGGCCTGTGTTTTCTTTTGTATATATTGTTGGATTTTATTTACTAAAATGAGCTGGGCAAGGTGGCTCACACCTGTAATCCCAGCACTTTGGGAGGCCGAGGCAGGCAGATCATGAGGTCAATAGATCGAGACCATCCTAGCCAACAAGGTGAAACCCCATCTCTACTAAAAATACAGAAATAAGCTGGTTGTGTTGGTGCAAGCCTGTAGTCCCAGCTACTCGGGAGGCTGAGGCAGGAGAATGGCTTGAACCTGGGAGGCAGAGGTTGCAGTGAGCCAAGATCAAGCCACTGTACTCCAGCCTGGCGATAGAGTGAGACTCCTTCTCAAAAAAAAAAAAAAAAAAAAAAAAAAAAAAAAAAAAAAAAAAAAGCAACAACAAAATTTTTTTCTTTTTTTTCTTCTTTTCTTTGAATGTCCTTGCAACAACAAGATTTACTAAAATGTTAAGAACTTTTGCACCTGTGTTCATGAAGGATCGTTACATATAGTTTTCTTTTTTAAATGACTTTCTCTGGTTTTGTATCAGAGTAATTGCTAGTTTTATAAAAGAAGTTGGAAAGTATCCTCTCCTCTTTTCTGGAATAGTTTGTGCAGAACTGATACTATTTATTTCATATATATATATATATATATATATATATATATATATGTGGTAGAATTCCCCAAGAAAGCTATCTGGGCCTGGAATTTCCTTCATGGGAATATGTTTTACTACAAATTCAATTTATTTAATATATATATAGGGCTATTTAAGTTATCTATTTCTTCCTGAGTGGGCATTGGTATTTGTGTTTTGCAAGGAATTTGTTGAGAGAATTATTGGCATAAATTTGTTGATATTATTATCCTTTATCTTTTATTAAAATTGTGGTAAAATTTGCATTACATAAAATTTATCATTTTTGCGATCTGTAAATGTACAACTCAGGAGCATTAAGTACATTCACAATATTGTATAACAAGCACCACTGTCTATTTCCAGAACTTTTTCATCATCCTAGGCAGAAACTCTGTACCCATTAAGCAATAACTCCCCATTCTACCCGACCCCCAAGACCTGGTAACCTCTATTCCACTTTCTGTCTCTAGCAATTTGCCTATTCTAAATTCCACATATAAGTGGAATCATTCAATATTTGTCCTGTGTCTGGCATATTTCACTTAGTATATTTTCAGGGTTCATCCTGAGTTGGCCCTCTCCATCTCCAGGCAGTAAACTGGGCAACCATCATGCTTACCTTGTTTGTTTCCCATCTCTCAGGGATCACTGTCCTTCATTGTCTGATGTCCAATATCTTTTTTTTTTTTTGAGACAGGGTCTCATTCTCACCCAGGCTGGAGTGCAGTGGTGCAATCATGGATCACTGCAGTCTTGACCTCCTGGGCTCAAGCAATCTTCCCGTCTCAGCCTTCCGTATAATATGCTGAGGCTTCCAAATTTTTTTTTTTTTTTTTTTTTTTTTGAGATGGAGTTTCGCTCTTGTTACCCAGGCTGGAGTGCAATGGCGCGATCTCGGCTCACCGCAACCTCCGCCTCCTGGGTTCAGGCAATTCTCCTGCCTCAGCCTCCTGAGTAGCTGGGATTACAGGCACGCACCACCATGCCCAGCTATTTTTTTTGTATTTTTAGTAGAGACGGGGTTTCACCATGTTGACCAAGATGGTCTCGATCTCTTGACCTTGTGATCCACCCGCCTCAGCCTCCCAAAGTGCTGGGATTACAGGCTTGAGCCACCGCGCCCGGCCGAGGCTTCCAAATTACCCACCACACCTGGCTAACTTGATGTCTACTATCTTGAGATTTGTTGTTCCATTTTATTCGTCTGGATTTTTATTTGTTTGAGGTGGGAGGTTAAATTCCATCTCCATTGTTCCCTCTTGGTTGAAAGTTAGGCTGGGCATGGTGGCTCACACCTGTAATCCCAGCACTTTGGGAGGCCAAGGTGGGCATATCACGAGGTCAGGAGCTCGAGACCAGCCTCGCCAACATGGTGAAACCCCGTCTCTACTAAAAATACCAAAAAAAAAAAAAAAAAAAAAAAAAATTAGCCAGGCATGGTGGCACACACCTGTAATCCCAGCTACTCGGGAGGCTGAGGCTGGAGAATAGTTTGAAGCCATGAGGCAGAGATTGTGGTGAGCGGAGATTGCGCCATTGCACTCCAGCCTGTGTTGACAGAGCAAGACTCTGTCTCCAGAAAAAAAGAAAAAAGAAAGAAAATAAAGTAGAAATCTCCAGAATGCTTTGTTTATCTAGTAGTTCCATCAACTACTGGGCACAGGATGTTAAAATCTCATCATGATTGTGAACTTGTCTATTTCTCCCTATGTTTCTGTTGGAGTTTGTGTCATGTATTGTGAAATCCTGTTATTAGACGTCTTACACATTTATGATGTTATGCCTTCCTGATGAATTCATCTTTTTATTGTTATGACACGTCCCTTTATGTTTGGTAACATCACCATTTTTAAAGTCTATTTTGTCTGAGTATAGCCATTCCAGCTTTTTCTTTTTGAGATAGTATCTTGCTTTGTTGCTCCATTGCCCAGGCTGGAGTGCAGTGGCACAAACGTGGCTCACTAAAGCTTCAACCTCCTGGATTCAGGTGATCCTCCTGCCTCAGCCTCCCGAGTGCTGGGACTACATGTGCACGTGTCATATGTCATACTTTGTCTAAAGTTTTTTTTTTTTTTTTTTTTTTTTTGAGGTGGAGTCTTGCCCTGTCACCCAGGCGGGAGTGCAATGGTGTGATCTCGGCTGATTGCAACCTCTGCCTCCAGATTCAAGCAATTCTTCTGCCTCAGCCTCCCAAGTAGCTAGGATTACAGGCATCCACCACCACGCCCAGCTAATTTTTTGTATCTTTAGTACAGATGGGGTTTCGCCATGTTGGCCAGGCTGGTCTCAAACTCCTGACCTCATGATCCACCAGCCTCAGCCTCCCAAAGTGCTAAGATTACAGGCGTGAGCCACCGCGCCCAGCCCTAAACAGTTTTTTAGTATAAATTTTAAATATTTATTTTTCATTAATACGATATTTAATTACAATAAATAGAAGAGTAGATTCATATGGATTTTGACATGTAACAAGAAAATAGGTGTGCATAACAATTTACACAATAAAAATTTAAAAATCAATAATTACAGGCCAGGGGCAGTGGCTCACACCTGTAATCCCAGCACTTTGGGAGGCAGAGGTGAGTGGATTGCTTGAAGTCAGGAGTTTCAGACCAGGCTGACCAACATGGAGAAATCCCATCTCTGCTAAAAATACAAAAACTAGGCCAGGCAAGGTGGCTCATGCCTGTAATCCCAGCACTTTGGGAGACTGAGACAGGTGGATCATCTGGGGTCAGGAGTTCGAGACCAGCCTGACCAACATGGTAAAACCCATCTCTACAGAAACACAAAAAATTAGCCAGACATGATGGTGAGTGCTTGTAATCCCAGCTATTCGGGAGGCTGAGGCAGAAGAATTGCTTGAACCCAGGAGGTAGAGGTTTCAGTAAGCCAAGATTGCACCATTGCACTCCAGCCTGGGCAAGAGAGTGAGACTCTGTCTCAAAAAAAAAAAAAAAAAAAAAAAAAATCAATAATTATAAACAGTAGACAATTATGTGCCAGGTTTCCAGACAAAGTTAGGGAAAGATAAGTAGTACAAAATAGGGGTTTTTATTGAGACGAAGTTTTGATCTAGTCACCCAGGCTTGAGTGTAATGGCTGGATCTCTGCTCACTGCAACCTCTGGCTCCCAGGTTCAAGCGATTCTCCTGCCTCAGCCTCCCGAGTAGCTGGGATTACAGGCATATGCCACCACTCCCGGCTAATTTTGTATTTTTAGTAGAGACAGGGTTTCTCCATATCGGTCAGGTAAGTCTCCTGACTTCCTGACCCCAGGTGTTCCGCCCTCCTTGGCCTCCCAAAGTGCTGGGATTACAGGTGTGAGCCATGGCTCCTGGCCACAAAATAGTTTTTTTAATAAAAAGAAAGTAGGCCGGGCGTGGTGGCTCACACCTGTAATCCAAGCACTTTGGAGGCCAAGGCAGGTGGATCACCTGAGGTCGGGAGTTCAAGACCAGCCTGACCAACATGGTGAAACACCATCTTAATTTTTTTTTTTAAATTAGAAAATAAAAATAGCCGGGCGCGGTGGCTCAAGCCTGTAATCCCAGTACTTTGAGAGGCCGAGGCGGGTGGATCACGAGGTCGAGAGATCGAGACCATCCTGGTCAACATGGTGAAACCCCGTCTCTACTAAAAATACAAAAAATTAGCTGGGCATGGTGGCACATGCCTGTAATCCCAGTTACTCAGGAGGCTGAGGCAGGAGAATTGCCTGAACCCGGGAGGCGGAGGTTGCAGTGAGCCGAGACCGCGCCATTGCACTCCAGCCTGGGTAACAAGAGCGAAACTCTGTCTCAAAAAACAAAACAAAACAAAACAAAAAAAAAACGAAAAACTAGCTGGGCATGGTGGCGTGTGCCTGTAATCCCAGCTACTCAGGAGGCTGAGGCAGGAGAATTGCCTGAACCTAAGAGGCGGAGGTTGCGGTGAGCCGAGATTGCACCATTGCACTCCAGCCTGGGTAACAAGAGCGAAATTCCGTCTCAAAAAAGAAAAAAAAAGAAAAGAAAAGAAAAAGAAAAATAAAGTAATAACAGTGAACTGTTTATCAGGTATTTTTGTTGTTGTTTGTTTGTTTAGAGACAGAGTTTCACTCTGTCACCCAGGCTGGAATGGAGTGGCACAATCTTGGCTCACCACAACCTCCGCCTCCTGGGTTCAAGTGATTTTCCTGCCTCAGCCTCCCTAGTAGCTGGGACTAACAGCCTGTGCCACCATGGCTGGATAATTTTTGTATTTTTAGTAGAGACAGGGTTTCACTACGTTGGCCAGGCTGGTCTTGAACTTCCGACCTCAGGTAATCTGTCCACCTCGGCTTCCCAAAGTGCTGGGATTACAGGCATAAACTGCTGTGCCCAGCCCATGTTTTTTTAGATCACATAAACACGTATTTGAAATAAAATAAAAATGGCTTGGCCCGTGGCTCATGCCTGTAATCTCAGCACTTTGGGAGGCTGAGGTGGGCAGATTACCTTAAGTTTGGAGTTCGAGACCAGCCTGACCAACATGGAGAAACTGCGTCTCTACTAAAAATACAGAATTAGCCGAGCATGGTGGCCCATGCCTGTAATCCCAGCTACTGTGGAGGCTGAGGCAGGAGAGTCGCTTGAACCTGGGAGGCGTGAGCAAAGATCATGCCATTGTACTCCAGCCTGGGCAACAAGATTAAAACTCTGTCTCAAAAAAAAAAAAAAAAAAAAAAAGAAAAAAAGAAAAAGAAAGAAAGAAAATGAAACTTTCCCTTTTATCCTGCAATACTGTAGGCTGCAGCTATAAACAACTAAACAAGTTTGTCAACTTCCCTCAGTTTGGAATGACAACCATCAGAAGAAATTACAACTGATTTTTTCCACATCACCGAGCTTTCCACTCCCCTCCACTTTTTTTCTTTCTTTTCTTTTCTTTCTTTCTTTTTCTTTTTTCTTTTTTTTTTTTTTTTTTGAGACAGAGTCTCTCTTTGCCGCCAGGCTGGAGGGCAGTGATGTGATCTCGCCTCACTGTAACCTCTACCTCCCGGGTTCAAGCAATTCTCCTGCCTCAGCCTCCGGAGTAGCTGGGACTACAGGCACGTGCCACCTTGCTTGGCTACTCCCCTCCACTTTATTTCTTTCCTTCTTCTTTTTTTTTTTTTAACTTTTTTTTTTAATTGCATTTTAGATTTTGGGGTACATGTGAAGAACGTGCAAGATTGTTGCATAGCTACACACGTGGCAGTGTGATTTGCTGCCTTCCTCCCCCTCACCTGTATCTGGCATTTCTCCCCATGCCATCCCCCCCCAGCTCCCCACCCCCCGCTGTCCCTCCCCTATTTCCCTCCAACAGACCCCAGTGTGTAGTGCTCCCCTCCCTGTGTCCATGTGTTCTCATTGTTCAACACCCGCTTATGAGTGAGAACATGCGGTGTTTGATTTTCTGCTCCTGTGTCAGTTTGCTGAGAATGATGGCTTTTTTTTTTTTTTAAGTGAAAGCAAATTTATTAGGAAAGCAAAGGAATAAAAGAATAATGGCTACTCCATAGACAGAGCAGCCCCTAGGGCTGCTGGTTGCTCATTTTTACGGTTATTTCTTGATGATATGCTAAATAATGGGTGGATTGGTCATGCCTCCGCTTGTTAGACCATATAGCGTAACTTCCTGACGTTGCCATGGCATTTGTAAATTGTCAAGGTGCTGGTGGGAGTGTAGCAGTGTGGACTACCAGAGGTTACTCTCGTGGCCATCTTGGTTTTGGTGGGTTTTAGTCGGCTTCCTTACTGCAACCTGTTTCATCAGCAAGGTTTTTATGACCTGTATCTTGTGCTGGATTCTATCTCATCCTGTGACTTGAATGCCTTAACTGTCTGGAAATGCAGCCCAGTAGGTCTCAGCCTCATTTTACCCAGCCCCTATTTAAGATGGAGTTGCTCTGGTTTACATGCCTCTGACATTTTCCCCCTCCCTTTTTTTTTTTTTTTCAAATTTTATGTATTTATTTATTCTGAGATGGAGTCTCGCTCTGTCGTACAGGCTGGAGTGCAGTGGCAAGATCTCTGCTCACTGCAACCTCCACTTCCTGGGTTAAAACGATTCTCCTGCCTCAGCCTCCCGAACAGGTCAGATTACAGGTGCACACCATCATGCCTGGCTAGTTTTTGTATTTTTAGTAGAGATAAGGTTTCACCATGTTGGCTAGACTGGTCTCAAACTCCTGACCTCAGGTGATCCACCTGCCTTAGCCTCCCAAAGTGCTGGGATTACAGGTCTCAGTCACTATGCCTGGCCTCCCTCTACCTTTTAAAAGAGAACCCTTGGCTGGGCGTGGTGGCTCACGCCTACAATCCCAGCACTTTTGGGGACCAAGGCAGGCAGATCACCTGAGATTAGTTCAAGACCAGCCTGGCCAAAATGGCAAAATGCCTTCTCTACTAAAAATACAAAAATTACGCAGCTGTGGTAGTGGGCTCCTATAATCCCAGCTACTTGGGAGGCTGAGGCATGAGAATCGCTTGAACCCAGGAGGCAGAGGTTGCAGTGAGCCAAGATCATGCCACTGTATTCCAACCAGGCCAACAGATCAAGACTCCATCTCAAAAATGAATAAAATAAAATAAAAGAGATCCCTTAATCCTAAGGATTGCAGAGGGATGACGATCCATCTTCTGTAACTTCTGCAGGCTGAACAGGGGCAATGATATCCCTGCCTAGGTATGGGGGCCTCTCCTATTTGGGATAGGGAGGAGCTCAGTCAGACAGCCCCAGTATCGCAAAGGCCATTCATAATTCTTGAGTTCTGACAAAAGGTGATATCTGCTTATCCTCATTCTTATACAGGAGTAAAACAGCGATGTATTCCACAAGAGTAAAGCAAAATTATCCCAAGTAAAATAAACAGGAAGGCTTTCCACGAACTGGGCAACTGTTGGAACCAAGCTGATATGGAGTCGCTAGCTGATTGCAATGTGCCCAGAATTAGAATACTGATTCAGATTTTTACATTACCCAACACTCTTGTTTCTTCTGAGCAGCAGTCAGAGATCACTGGTTGGTTCACAGCAATAAGCAGGGTTAGCCCAAAGTTGTCCAATTAGTGCTGCAGTCCATTTCCTTTGGGTCCTTTGGGTCACGGAAGTATCCTCCCTCCGTTCACCAGAAATACGTTACAGGACCCCACCACTTACTCAAAAGCAGCCTTTGGGTCAGGGGTTTCCTCATTATAGTCCCTTCTGTGGTCACCAGAAAGATGTTACAGGAACGAGCTTGGGATCCAGACCCCAAGAGAGGGTTCCTGGATCTCACGCAAGAAAGAATTCAGGGTTCAGGCACCATGGCTCACACTTGTAATCCCAACATTTTGGGAGGCCAAGGTAGGTGGATTGCCTGAGATCAGGAGTTCAAGACCAGCCTGGCCAATGTGGTGAAACTCCGTCTTTACTAAAAATTAAAAAAATTAGCTGGGCATGGTTGCACATGCCTGTAATCCCAGCTACTTGTGAGGCTGAGGCAGGAGAATTGCTTGAGCCTGGGAGATGGAGCTTGCAGTGAGCTGAGGTCATGCCACTGCTCTCCAGCCTGGCCCTGGTGGACAGAGTGAGACTATGTCTCAAAAAAAAAAAAAAAAAAAAAAAAATCAGGCCAGGCGAGGTGGCTCATGCCTGTAATCCCAGCGCTTTGGGAGGCCGAGGTGGGCAGATCACGAGGTCAAGAGATCAAGACCATCCTGGCCAACATGGTGAAACCCCGTCTCTACTAAAATACAACAATTAGCTGGGTGTGGTGGCGCATGCCTGTAGTCCCAGTTACTCGGGAGTCTGAGGCAAAAGAATTGCTTGAACCTGCGAGGCGGAGGTTGTAGTGAGCCGAGATTATGCCACTGCACTTTAGCCTGGCGCCTGGTGACAGAGTGAGACTCTGTCTCAAAAAACAAACAAACAAACAAAAAAAAACTTTGCCTTTCGCCTGGGTGTGGTGGCTCATGCCTGTAATCTCAGCACTTTGGGAGGCTGACGTGTGCGGATCACTTGAGCCCAGAAGTTTATGACCAGCCTGGGCAACATAGCAAGAACTCATCTGTCTGTATATAAAGAAAAATTCGAGGGCTGTCTCTGCCATTCCACCCACCTCGCCCTTCAAATCTAAACTCGAGCCTGCTGCTCACCGGCCTAGCATTGCTCTCACCATGGCTCTCAGCGATGCTGACGTGCAAAAGCAGGTTAAGCATGTGATGGCTTTCATTGAACAAGAAGCCAATGAGAAAGCAGAAGGAATAGATGCAAAGGCAGAGGAAGAGTTCAACATAGAGAAAGATCGGCTTGTGCAAACCCAAAGACTAAAGATTATGGAGTATTATGAGAAGAAAGAGAAACAGATTGAGCAGAAGAAAATTTGGATGTCCAATTTGATGAATCAAACAAGGCTCAAAGTCCTCAGAGCAAGAGATGACCTTATCACAGACCTACTAAATGAAGCGAAACAGAGGCTGAGCAAGGTGGTAAATGACACAACCAGGTACCAAGTGCTGCTGGATGGACTGGTTCTCCAGGGTTTGTACCAGTTGCTGGAGCCCTGAATGACTGTTCGATGCAGGAAACAAGATTTCCCTCTGGTAAAGGCTGCAGCGCAAAAGGCAATCCCAATGCACAAAATTGCCACCAAAAACGACGTTGATGTCCAAATTGACCAGGAGTCCTACCTGCCTGAGGACATAGCTCATGGAGTTGAGATCTATAATGGGGATCATAAAATAAAGGTTTCCAACACCCTGGAAAGCTGGCTGGACCTCATAGCCCAGCAGATGATGCCAGAAGTCCGAGGAGCCTTGTTTGGTTCGAATGCCAACAGGAAGTTTTTGGACTAAGCCTCCGGGAGGTAGAGCTCATCCTCGGCTCTCCTGCGGTGACATGGAAGCTTCTGATATTTGAAGAAACACCATGTCTCTGTAGCTTCCTCTTTACTGTCCCAGCGTTGCTCTGTATTGATCAGTGAGGCCCCCCCGTCACTAATGCCTTGCCTAATTGTTCACAATGGCGGAAAGCGTCATGTAATATGAAAAAAAAAAAAAAAGAAAGAAAAAATTTTGCCTGTTAATTGCATCTTTTAACCCATTTAAATTTTATGGAATTATTGATACAGTCAGATTAAGCTCTATCATACTCTTACATGTTTTCTATTTGTTCTTCCTAGTTTTTGAGTCTATATCTCCCTTCCCCACCTTCTTTTCAGTTAACAAAATATATTTTAATATTCAACTTTTATTCTTTTATTGTCTTTTCAGCTGTACCTTTTGTTATTATTTATTATTCTTTAGAGCAGGCGTCCCGAAACTATGGCCCGCAGGCCGAATGCAGCCCCCTGAGGCCATTTATCCGGCCCCCCGCCGCAGTTCAGGAAGGGGCACCTTCTTCATTGGTGGTCAGTGAGAGGAGCACAGTATGTGGTGGCCCTCCAACGGTCTGAGGGACAGTGAACTGGCCCCCTGTGTAAAAAGTTTGGGGGCGCCTGCTTTAGAGATTGCCCTGGTGATTATAAAATGCATTCTTAATTTACTATGGTCAATTTAAAGTTGATATCATGTCATTTCACGAGGTAACGAAACCTTGTAACAGTATGTTTTCATTCACCAAACTCTGTCCTTGTTTGTTTGTTTCGAGATGGAGTTTTGCTCTTGTTGCCCAGGCTGGAGGGCAATGGTGTGATATCGATTCACTGAAACCTCTGCCTCCTGGGTTCAAGCAATTCTCCTGCCTCAGTCTCCCAAGTAGCTGGGACTACAGGGTGCGCCACCATGCCCAGCTAATTTTTCTATTTTTAGTAGAGCTGGGGTTTAGCCATGTTGGCCAGGCTGATCTCGAACTCTTGACTTCAAGTGATCTGCCTTCCATAGCCTCCCAGGTTGGGATTATAGGTGTGAGCCACCATGCTTGGCTTATACTCTTTTTTATTATAAGTCAGTCCCTAAGTCCAGCTCACATTTAAAAGCAGGAGGGGAATTAAGCTCCACCTCCTGAAGGGATGAGAATAAGATATCTAATACATATTTTGGAGGTGATACTTTTTAAAAATAATATATTTTACTGGGCATGGTGGCTCATGCCTGTAATCCCCAGCACTTTGAGAGACTGAGGCAGGCAGATCACCTGAGGTCAGGAGTTCGAGACCAGCCTGACCAATATGGTGAAACCCTGTCTTAAAAAAAAAAAAAAATACGGCCCGGCGAGGTGGCTCAAGCCTGTAATCCCAGCACTTTGGGAGGCTGAGGCGGATGGATCACGAGGTCAAGAGATCGAGACCATCCTGGTCAACATAGTGAAACCCCGTCTCTACTAAAAATACAAAAAATTAGCTGGGCATGGTGGCGCGTGCCTGTAATCCCAGCTACTCAGGAGGCTGAGGCAGGAGAATTGCCTGAACCCAGGAGGCGGAGGTTGCGGTGAGCCGAGATCGCGCCATTGCACTCCAGCCTGGGTAACAAGAGTGAAACTCCATCTCAAAAAAAAAAAAAAAAAAAAAAAATATATATATATATATATATATACACACACACATATATATACACATATATATATACACACATATATGTATATATACACACACATACACACACACACACACATATATATATATATATATATATATATATATATAAAATGACTAGGCATGGTGGCTCATGCATGTAATCCCAGCACTTAAGACTTTTACACTGTTGATGGGAGTGTAAATTAGTTCAACCATTGTGGAAGACAGTGTGGCAATTCCTCAAGGACCTAGAAATAGAAATTCCATTTGACTCAGTAATCCCATGACTGGGTATATATCCAAAGGATTATAAATTGTTCTATTATAAAGACACATGCACACATATGTTCATTCTGGGACTGTTTACAATAGCAAAGACCTGGAACCAACCCAAATGCCCATCCATGATAGACTGGACAAGGAAAATGTGGCACATATACACCATGGAATATTATGCAGCCATAAAACACAATGAGTTTGTGTCCTTTGCAGGGACATAGACAAATCTGGAAACCATAATTGTCAGCAAACTAACACAAGAACAGAAAATCAAACACCACATGTTTTCACTCATAGACAGGTATTGAACAATGAGAACACATAGACATGGGGCGTCGGGGGAGCATCATACACTGGGGTCTGTTGGGGGTGAATGGGGAGGGACAGCGGGGGATAGGGAGGTTAGGGAGGGATAACATGGGGAGAAATGCCAGATGTAGGTGACGGGGAGAGGAAGGCAGCAAACCACATTGCCATGTATGTACCTATGCAATAATCCTGCATGTTTTGCACATGCTGTACCCCAGAACCTGAAGTGCAATAAAAAAATATATATTAAAAAATCAGATACAGTTATTTCTTAAAAAATAAAAATAAAAAATAAGCTATTGGCCGGGCGCGGTGGCTCAAGCCTGTAATCCCAGCACTTTGGGAGGCCGAGGCGGGTGGATCACGAGGTCAAGAGATCGAGACCATCCTGGTCAGCATGGTGAAACCCCGTCTCTACTAAAAATACGAAAAATTAGCTGGGCGTGGTGGCGCGTGCCTGTAATCCCAGCTACTCAAGAGGCTGAGGCAGGAGAATTGCCTGAACCCAGGAGGCGGAGGTTGCAGTGAGCCGAGATCGCGCCATTGCACTCCAGCCTGGGTAACAAGAGTGAAACTCCGTCTCAAAAAAAAAAAAAAAAGAAAAATAAGCTATTTTATGGCTGGGCATGGTGGCTCACGCATGTAATCCTCGCACTTTGGGAGGCTGAAGTGGGTGGATCTCTTGAGGTCAGGAGTTCAAGATAAGCCTGGCCAATATGATGAAACTCCATCTCTACTAAAAATACACAAATTAGCTGGGCATGTTGGCGTGTGTTTGTAATCCTACCTATTCGAGAGGGATTATATAAATTAAAAAAATTATAATAACTTTTTTTTTTTGAGATGGAGTCTTGCTCTTTTCACCCTGGCTGGAGTGCAGTTGGTGCAATATCGGCTCACTGCAACCTCCGACTCCTGGGTTCAAGCGATTCTCCTGCCTCAGCTTCCCGAGTAGCTGGGACTACAGGTGAGCACCACCATGCCCAGCTAATTCTTGTGTTTTCTTTTTTTGGTAGAGACGAGGTTTCACTATGTTGGTTAGGATGGTCTTGATCTCTTGAACTAGTAATCCGCCCGCCTCGGCCTCCCAAAGTGCTGGGATTACAGGCGTGAGCCACCACACCTGGCCTAATAATATTTTTTGAGATGGGGTTTTACTATGTTGCTTAGGGTGGTCCTGAACTCCAGAGCTCAAGCAATCCTCCCACCTCAGCCATTCCTTCTTTATTTTTATTTTTATTTTTATTTAAAATACGGGGTTTCACCATATTGGTCAGACTGGTCTTGAACTCCCGACCTCAGGTGATCCACCCGCCTTGACCTCCAAAGTGCTTGGATTACAGGCGTGAGCCACCGCGCCCAGCCTCTTTTTTTTCTTTTTCTTTTTTTTTTTTAGATGTAATTTTGCTCTTGTTGCTCAGGCTGGAGTACAATGGCTCGATTGCCTCAGGCTCCCGAGTAGCTTGGATTACAGGCATGCGACACCACACCCAGCTAAATTTATGTTTTTAGTAGAGACTGGGTTTCACCACGTTGGTGAGGCTGGGCTCTAACTCCTGACCTCAGGTGATCCGCCCACCTCGACCTCCCAAAGTGCTGGGATTATAGGCAAGCCACCGCACCCGGCTACATTCATGTATTTATTAGAGACAGTGTCTCACTGTGTCATTCAGGCTAGAGTGCAGGGGCTATTCATAGGAGTAATCATGGTGCATTACAGCCTCAAATTGTTGGACTCAAGTCAACCTCCCGCCTCAGCCTCCCAAGTAGCTGGGACTTTAGGCGCACATCACCTCACCTGGCTCTCAGCATTTATGCATTCAATCATATCACTTATATAAATAAATATGGAATCATGGATGTTCATTGTTTGGACTATAACATCCTTTCTGTTATTCTTGCTCAAGTTGTTCCAGCTTTGGCCACTGGGAGGAGCTCTTTCTTTTTTTTTTTTTTTTTTTTTGAGACGGAGTTTAGCTCTTGTTACCCAGGCTGGAGTGCAATGGAGCGATCTCGGTTCACCGCAACCTCCGCCTCCTGGGTTCAGGCAATTCTCCTGCCTCAGCCTCCTGAGTAGCTGGGATTACAGGCACGCGCCACCATGCCCAGCTGATTTTTTGTATTTTTAGAAGAGACGGGGTTTCACCATGTTGGCCAGGATGGTCTTGATCTCTTGACCTCGTGATCTGCCCCTCAGCCTCCCAAAGTGCTGGCATTACAGGCATGAGCCACCGCACCTGGCTGGGAGCTCTTTCAGGTTGGCTTCTGTATTTTATGGCATGCTGCCTTCTCTCTCTCTCTCTTTTTTTTTTTTTTTTTTTTTTGAGACAGAGTTTCGCTCTTGTTACCCAGGCTGGAGTGCAATGGCGCGATCTCGGCTCACTGCAACCTCTGCCTCCTGGGTTCAGGCAATTCTCCTGCCTCAGCCTCCTGAGTAGCTGGGATTACAGGCACGTGCCACCATGCCCAGCTAATTTTTTGTATTTTTAGTAGAGACGGGGTTTCACTATGTTGACCGGGATGGTCTCGATTTCTTGACCTCGTGATCCACCTGCCTCGGCCTCCCAAAGTGCTGGGATTACAGGCTTGAGCCACCGCGCCCGGCCTCTTTTTTTTTTTTTTTTTTTTTTTTAAACGGAGTTTTGCTCTTGTTGCCCAGGCTGGAGTGCAATGGTGCGGTCTCGGCTCACTGCAACCTCCACCTCCAGGGTTCAAGCGATTCTCCTGGCTCAGCCTCCTGAGTAGCTGAGATACAGGCACCCGCCACCATGCCTGGGTAATTTTTGTATTTTTAATAAAGATGGGGTTTCATCATGTTGGCTAGGCTGGTCTCAAACGCCTGATCTCATGATCCACCTGCCTCGGCTTCCCAAAGTGTTAGGATTACAGGCGTGAGCCACTATGCTTGGCCCTAATTTTTTGTATTTTTAATAGAGATAGGGTTTCACCATGTCAGTCAGGCTGGTCTCAAACTCCTGACCCCAGGTGATCCACCCGCCTCGGCTTCCCAAAGTGCTGGGATTACAGGCATGAGCCACTGCGACCACCATCATTGTTTTTAGGCACTTCCTTACTTTCTGTCACTACAGGATGCTCCAGGCTCATCTTGTATTTCTCTCTGCCACAAGCTGAAAATCAGCCATTTTCCCAGGAGCCGTGGTTCCTTTCATTGGAGAATGGCATTTAGAAAGATCTGGCTGCTAGATGTGCTCATTGTTTCTGGAATAGCATGATTTATAGGACTTCTCAGTGGAGAGACTGAGAAACTGTCAGCAAAAAACAAGAAGACAGGACCACTTAGTGCAACATAGTATCTGTGGTTGGTGCCTTCTGAGATGCCCCCAACCAGTGCTCCCTGGCTGCTGTGTTCTTGGTCTTCTCTAATCCCCTCCCCTTCAGTAACTTGTTTCCAGGAGACAGAATGCCTCAACCTTGAGGGGATATCACTTCCATAATTAGATTACAAGAGATGTAACCTTTATTTTGCTAGCCAACTCTTTCTCTCGCTGGCTTGGATGAAACAAACTACCATGCTGTGAGCCACCACATGGGAAGGCACACATGGTGTGGATGGTGGGCACCTCTGGCTGACAGCCAGCAAGGAACTGGGGCCCTGTGTCCAACAGGCTGCAGAGAACCAAATGCTGCTAACAACTATGGGAGCACATAGTAGATCCTTTCCCGGTCGCACGTTCAGAGAAGTTCTCAATCCTGACCAATTCCTTCCTTGATTGTGCCTTAGTGAGAAACGCTGACGCTGAGGACCCAGCTGAACCCAGCCTGGATTCCTGACTCACAAAACCCAAGAGATAATTTATGTGTGTTGTTGGAGCAGCTAAGATTGTGGTCATTTGTTTCACAGGAACAACTATGATGGCATCCTTACTTGGATCCTAGAACAGAAAAGACAATAGCAGAAAAGCCAGTGAAATCCAAATAAAGTCTGAAGATTAGTCAATAGTACTCTACCAATGTTTTCTTAGCACTGATAAACATGCCGTGGTTATGTAGGATGTTAACGTTAGGCGAAGGTGGGTGACAGGTATGGAAGCTCACTAATGGTGATGCAACTCTTCTGTAAATCTAAAATTACTTCAGAAAAACCTTTAAAAAAAACTTCTGGGAGGCCAGGCACAGTGGCCCACGCCTGTAATCCCAGCACTTTTTGGAGGCCGAGGCAGTTGGATCACCTGAGAGTTCGAGATTAGCCTGAACAACATGGAGAAACCCCGTCTCTATCAAAAGTATAAAACTAGCCGGGCATGGTGGCACATGCCTATAGTCCCAGCTAGCTACTCAGGAGGCTATGCCAAGAGAATCGCTTGAACCCAGGAGGTGGAGGTTGTGGTAAGCTGAGATCGTGCCATTGCACTCCAGCCTGGGCAACAAGAGCAAAAACAAACAAACAAACAAAACAAACAAAAAACCCAAAAACCTGTGAAAGACTGGGGCTGGGTGCTGTGGCTCACATCTACTATCCCAGCACTTCGGGAGGCCAACGTGGGTGGATCATTTGAGGTCAGGAGTTCAAGACCATCCTGGCTAACATAGTGAAACCCCATCTCTACTAAAAATACAAAAATTAGTTGGGTGGCGTGGCATGTGCCTGTAATCCCAGCTACTTGGGAGGCTGAGACAGGATAATTACCTGAACCCAGGAGGTGGAGGTTGCAGTGAGTCAAGATAGCACCACTGCACTCCAGCCTGGGCGACAGAAAAAAAAAAAAAAGAAGAAGAAGAGATAGCAAGTATGGTGGTCACAGTCTGGGGGAGTCACAGTGACCAATCCTGGGTCCAGCCCTCAGAGGTCTGGTCGGGGAAATGCAGGGACCAGGCCTGAAGCTTGTCCTGGTTGACAAATTGTGGGAAAAATCCTTTTCCCCAACCTTCAAAAAGATACTTGTGCTCATTTAAATTCTCCCAAAATCTCAACCTCTGTTCTAAAATTCAGTTGGCTGCCTGTTCCTCTGCCTTTCCGATATTTGTCTTTGTCCTCTCCACCATCTTGAATACCTCTGTTGTCTGCCAGGAAATAATCCTCATAGACGTCCTTATCAGTTTCAAAAGTGGATTTGCAAGAAATTCTTCTTTCCCCCTCTGCCCTCAGCCGCATTTTTCAACCCAGAGCCGTCACCCATTTACAGGCTTGCGTATCTTCAGAACAGTTAAATGGTATTCATCAGCTTCTTCAAAGACCAAATGGGAGTAAGAAGCAGCATTTTCTGCCGGGCGCGGTGGCTCATGCCTATAATCCTAGCACTTTGGGGGGCCGAGGTGGGTGGATCACCTGAGGTCAGGAGTTCAAGACCAGCCTGGCCATCATGGTGAAACCCCATCTTTTAATAAAAAAAAAAAAAAAAGCAGCAGCATTTTCTAACATCCCTTTAGAGAAATAAATTAAACACTTGTGTCAGTTAAAATGATGTCTCGTGATTGGTCTTTAAAAGGACTAATGTCTTTTGTTTGCATATTGTCTTCCTCCATGCCCTCTTCCTTTCTAAATTATTTCACCCATTCTTCTGGAATCCGTTTCTCCCAAGGACTTTTATCCCTCTTGGCCTGCATGAGCCATGTTCACTGCACAGTGAAAATCAAGGATAGGAGACACTTTGCCAAAGTTAAAAGCGCATCAAACACGCCTAGCTTTTATTATTTTAATCACAAATCTATAGACCCCTCAGTATACCCTCCCTGGGGCTATGCCCCAGCAATCCAAAGCTGACAACCTTGGGTATAGGTATGAGGGGTGGGAATTGGGGGGGAGTGTCTCTTGATAACTTTGAAATGGGGTGATTCCTCCAAATGAAGAACTGGGTGGGGGACAGAGGTTGAGGTGACCTAGATTCGCAGTATGGGAAACAATAAAAAAATCAGATAAACAAATGAAGAGGTGCAATATGCTTTTAAAACCCTCCTTCAAGCCTCTGCCTTGCTGGGGGAAGGCTTCCAGTTTTTCCTGGGCTGGGGAGCTCCCAGGATAGCCCCTTCCTTCATCCTGTTGTTCTACATGTTGATAAAGAATACCGGGGTACTGGTTCTGGTAACCTGGACTCAGTCCCTCACTAATCCCCATCACCTTCCCAAACTGCTCCTCAAGTAAGAAGGCAGAACTCTGCCCAAGGGTGGGGGCCTAACTCTCACTCCAGATCTAGGTCTGGAAAATTCATCCATGCAATTTCATCATCTGGCCCCTTCCCCAAGAGCAAGGTTAGCTCAGAGCCCTCCTAGGTTAGGTCAGATTGGTCCCCGGTTAAGGCGGGGAAGCTTAAGTGCCACTCCTCCCTGCAGTGTGGAATGCTTAGATGGGATGTTGCTGAGGGACAAGGGTAGGGCTGTGATCTCCAGGAGCAGGAGCAGTGGCCTGGTCCTACTGATAATTCCACACCTGAAGTGCCTGCGCTGGGCTGTTCCTATAGGGAAGGGGTTGGGCCTGGCTCCTCCATTCCTCGAAGGCCAGGAGAGTTCCCAGGGGAAGGGGCCGGGTCTCATCCTCGCTTCTGTTCCTTGCGTGGGCAGGGCAGGGCAGGGTTCATGGGGAAGGGGCAGAACTTAAACCCCCAGGGCTGGGACCTCCATTACTTGACTCCTCCTCTTCTGTGCCAGGATGGACTAGTCTGGTGGTTCCAAGACAAAGGATGGAGCTTCATCCTGACATATCCCTTTCCCAGGAGACCTGGCTAGGACAGTCCCTAGGGGACAGGGGTGAGACCTCATTGTGTCTCCTTCCCTCACCTGGGCAAGGATGAGTCCCACAGGGGCAGGGGTGAGGCTGTGATCCCTGGGGAGGTGGGGGGCAGGCCCTGATCTCATGTCCTTCTCCAGCCTTCTCCTTTTGAAATACCTGCACTGGGCAGTTCCTTTGGGGAAGGTGCAGGGTCTCATCTGACTCCTCCTCCTTGCCTGATTACAGGGATGGGGCCTGATCACATCTCCTCTTCCCCCAGAATACCTGGGCAGGGCGGTCTCATGGGAGGGTGGGGGAAAAGGCGGGGCCTTATCCTGACTCATCCTCCTTTCCTGGGTGGGGAAGTCCCAGGGAAGGGGTGAGGCCTGATCAGGACTCCTCCTCCATGCTGAAGCTGCTGCGGCGGCTGCTGGCCTTGGAGACAGCAGGGGACACTGAAGAGAGCAGGGGATCGGAGGCAGCCCGCAGTGGGGACAGGGCACCCCCCGACAGTCCTCCCACCACCCCCTCCTCCTCCTCCATTAGAATGTCCTCCAGCCCCAGGTGGAAGGGGTCTCCCAGGTCCCCTAGGTGGTCACTGGGAAAGTGCAGGTCCAGAAGGGCATCCGAGGGCGGTGCGGGGGGCTGCTGATGGGAAGCATTCTGGGCAGGTCCCCCCGCTACATGGAACGTTGCCGCGCCTGGCCTGCCCTCCTCCTCAATGTCCAGCTGCTCTGGCTTGAGGCTGTCAGAGGCTGAGGTCGTGGCCAGGGAGAGCAGCCCTGGCGTGGGAGGTACCGGCAGGCCATGGATCTGGGCCTGCAGTTCTAGCTCCTGTGAAAAACAGGGGTTGGGTGCAGGATAAGTAGGGTTCACAGTTCCTCAGAGACGAAGGAACGTAAAGGTTGAAAAGGGCAGGTTCCCCAGGTTGGAATTCAGCTTCTGCTACTCACTAGTTGCAAAACTTTAGTTGACATCTCTGAAGCTTCAGAGTTGCAAACTGTAAAGTGGGTATATAATAATGGCTCCTATCTCATAGAGTTGTGAGGATTGAAGAAGTTAATGGATATAAAGCTCTTGTCACAGTACATAGCACAAGATAAATGCTATGTACATTAGCAATATTATTATCCTTGTTAATATTGATTACTTATCATTATCATCACCGTGTGAGTTGGGAAGCCAGGGGATCCCCCAAGTGTGCCAGGAAGGGAAACCCTGGCCTGCTCTCTCTCTGCCTCCACCTGCAGGAAGCTCTCCCCTGCTTCCCCCACCACTATCTCCTCTTTTCAGACCTGAATTCGGAGCTGCAGGCTGCGGTTGGCCTGCTCCAGGGATCGCTGCCGGCTCTCCAAGTCTTTGGAGCGCTGTTGCTCCTTCTGCAGCTTGCGGATATAATCCACAGAGGCCTTCAGGATGGTGCCCTTGTTCCAGCGCATCTCCCTGTGGGGCCCAAGCAGGAGGCAAATGGGAGATGCCACATGAGGGGTTTCTCAGGAGCTGAGGTGGGAATTGCACCAGGTAGGAGCCCCCCACCACATGCCTAGAACATGAGGCCGGGGTCCATCAAAGGTATGGAGTGCCCAGAGGAAAACTTCCTGCCTGGAATCTTCCAACGGTGTCCCATCGTACTCCAAATCCTGGAAGCCCTCTCTGACCTGACCCCTTAGGATTCCTGTCTTCCCTATGTCCCTCCGATTGATCTCACTACAGCCACGTCGGCCTCTCAGTGCTCCTAGAATATGGAAAACCATTCCCAACTCAGGGCCTCAATCCCAGCTGCGCCCTCTGCCTTGAATACTCTTCCCCGCAGGCACCCATGTGGCTCCCTGCCTTGCCTCCTTAGGCACTTTATTCAAACGTTTCCTTGTCAGTTGGGGCCTGCCCTGTCCTCACCTTCCTTACCCCAAACAGTAACCCTCCCCAATATTCTCCCATTTTCCTTCCAGTCTTTATTTTCATAGCACTCATCATAATGAATCTCATGGATGTTTACCTATTTACTATTCGTCTGCCCCCACTAAAACATCAGTTTCATGACGTCTGTTTTGTTCCCTCTGATATCTTTAGGGCCTATTATGGTACCTGGCACAAATCAGAGGCTCCATAAATAAATATTTTGTGTGTGTGTGTGTGTGAGACGGAGTCTTGCTCCGTCACCAGGCTGGAGTGCAGGGGCATGATCTCGGCTCACTGCAACCTCCGCCTCCTGGGTTCAAGTGATTCTTCCGCCTCAGCCTCCCAAGTAGCTGGGATTACAGGTGCCCACCACCACGCCCAGCTAATTTTAGTTTTAGTAGAGACGGGGTTTCACCATGCTGGCCAGGCTACTCTGAAACTCCTGACCTCAGGTGAGTCACCTGCCTTGGCCTCCCAAAGTGCTGGGATTACAGGCTTGAGCCACTGTGCCCAGCCAATAAATAAATCTTGAAAAAATAAGGGAAGTAATATTGCACCACTGCACTCCAGCCTGGGTGACAGAGCAAGACTCCATCTCAAAAAAAAAAAAAAAAAAAAAAAGGAAGTACTAAGTGAACAGAAGAGTAGGGGCATATATCCTATGGGGACTGGACGGTGTACACAGACCATAACATTATGTGCCTAAAATTTTAGGTGCTGACACAGTGAGTGTCTGCAACCCTGCTCAGGCTGAGAAAGAACCAGACAGAGGAGAAATGCCTGGGCCAAGACTGCCTGGTGAGCCCACCAAGGCACAACTTCAGTAGCATGGGACACCTGCCCCACCTCCCGCTGGCCTGAGGGTCCCAGCCCAGACTCACGGGTCACTGGACTTAGGGATGAGAGTGCCCAGTTCCTTGATCCTGTCGTTAATGTTGAATCGCCTGCGACGCTCAACTTTGGAGCAGGGAGGAGAGGAAGAAAGAGTGAGAAAAGAGTTGTCAATGAGCCAAGAAGGGAAGAGACAGAAAATAGGAGTCAGGAGGCTGTTGCAGGGAAGGGGTTCCCCATGGCGGGCCGGGACACAGGGCGAGGCAGGGCTGCACAGCACCGGGGCAATGCACATGCTCTCTGGCTTACTTAGGTTGTGATTGTCTTTCTTCTGCCGTTCCTTCAAAAGGGCCTTTGCCTCGGTCTCTGGAAAAGAGTGGAGTGGTCAGGGCCTCTGGGCATGGGAAGGAAAGAAACATGCAGATGCTAAAGTAGGGTTTGGTAGCCGAAAGCAAGGGAAATGTTTTTTTTTTTTTTTTTTTTTTTTTTTTTTTTAAAGATGGGGTTTCACCATATTGGTCAGGTTGGTCTCGAACTCCTAACCTCAGGTGATCCGCCCACCTCAGCCTCCCAAAGTGCTGGGATTACAGGCATGAGCCACCGTGCCCAGCTTTTTTTTTTTTTTTTTTTTAAAGAGACGAGGTTTCTCCATGTTGGTCAGGCTGGTCTTGAACTCCCGACCTCAGGTGATCCTCCTGCCTTGGCCTCCCAAAGTGCTGGGATTACAGGCGTGAGCTATCGCGCCCAGCCGGAAATGCCTTTTTTAAAAAGCGCCTCTCTTTTTACTATTTTAAGCTGTGATGATAGGCCAGTTGTTAAATCCAAGATGAGAGGAAGTGAGAGGAAGTGGGGTGAAAACAAGATCACAGGTCATATGGGGAAAGGGGATAAAGAGCCCTATTTCTTTATGTCCAAACAATTCTCCCCAGAATCAGGCCCATCTCTAGGCCTGGTAGGCACAGGGCTCACCTGGGTAAACCGTAGGGCCATGGGACCAAGACCCTATCACCTACCAGAGATCTCCCGTTTGATGTTAGGCAGCTCAGCTGGGCAGGAGTTGCTGACAGTGATGGCTGGCGTGGCCACGCCTTGACTACTGTACACATCGATCAGATTCCCTGACACAGGCAGCTGGGGGCAGAGAGGGCAGAGAACCACCAGTTGGGAACAAACCCCAAACTTGGCTCCTCCTCAGAACCAGGTTCCTAAGCCTCCACATATCCCAAAGACGGGGCACCCTCTAATGCAAGGACTGGCTGACTCAGCACCGGAACTCTTGCTTCCTCCAAGGCAATTTCACATGGTGAGCAAATAGGTAGGACAGAGCAAACCGGACATACCGTGTTTCGCTGGGAGACTGGAGCCTGCCTGGCCTGCTTATCACTTCCTCCAGTCCCTCATATCCCTCATGACCTCTAAAGCCCCTTTCCCAAACCCCGGGGGCTAGCTCTGAGAAGAAATGCTGGAAAACCACCCTTCTCAGGTCTTTGTCAGCCCTGATACGACATTCCAGTCCGTTAGCTCCTCCCAGCACAACATTCCAATCCAGCATTCTTGGAACACTCCAACCCAATCTTCTCCGACCTTGGTAAATTGTCATGACAACATTCTATCCAAAATCTGGCCTTCTGGAGAATTTCAACATAATCTTCAGTCTTTCACTCTGATCAAGTTGTACCATCTTCCACATCAGGGTCTCCTGCTGCTATGGACCAAGCTCCTGACTCCAGTATCTTCCTGCAACCTGTTCTCTCAGGAGATTCTTATCCAGCTATTCAATTAGCACTGCTTTATGTCAGGGCCCCCCGCCCTTTTTTTTTCTTCTCTCCTTCACACTTTCCTGGATATACTCTAGGGCAGCACGCTAATCTGAAGTATACCCAGGGCCAGGCGCGGTGCTCATGCCTGTAATCCCAGCACTTTGGGAGCCTGGGGTGGGCGGATCACTTGAGGTCAGGAGTTTGTGACCAGCCTGGCCAACATGGTGAAACTCCATCTCTACTAAAAATACAAAAAAAAAAAAAAAAAAAAAAAAAATCAGCCGGGCATGGTAGCCCACACCTATAGTCCCAGCTACTTGGGAGGCTGAGACAGGAGAGTTGTTTGAACCCAGGAAGTGGAGGTTGCAATAAGCCAAGATCATGCCACTGCATTCCAGCCTGGGCAACAGAGTGAGACTCCATCTCAAAATAAAAACAAAAACAAAAAACAAAATAAAGTATACCCAAATCTCATCTCTTCATGAGTTTTAATCTCTTGAACCCACTTCCAATCTGCTGGATATAAGGTCCTGATCTCTAGCTGTGTCCAAATCAATAAAAAGTTCTGATAAATTAGTACCATTTTTACACATGCTTCCATCCTCTTGATAAGTTGTTAAAAAGCAAAACTATAGCCACTTGGCATGTTCTTGTTTTTTTTTTTTTTTTTTTTTTTTTTTTTTTTTTTTGAGACGGAGTTTCGCTCTTGTTACCCAGGCTGGAGTGCAATGGTGCGGTCTCGGCTCACCGCAATCTCCGCCTCCTGGGTTCAGGTAATTCTCCTGCCTCAGCCTCCCAAGTAGCTGGGACTACAGGCATGTGCCACCATGCCTAGCTAATTTTTGTATTTTTAGTAGAGATGGGGTTTCACCATGTTGACCAGGATGGTCTCGATCTCTTGACCTCGTGATCCACCCGCCTCGGCCTCCCAAAGTGCTGGGATTATAGACATGAGCCACCGCGCCTGGCCCACTTGGCATGTTCTAAAGCAAGTTATGAGACCAAGTATGGTGGCTCATGCCTGTAATCCCAGCACTTTGGTAGGCCAATGTGGGTGGATCACATGCGCTCAGAAGTTCGAGACCAGCCTGGGTAACATAGTGAGACCCTGTCTCTACTGAAAGTACAAAAAATTAGTTGATGGTGGCACATGCCTGTGGTCCCAGCTACTTGGGAGGCTAAAGTGGGAGGATCACTTGAGCCTGTAAGGTGGAGGCTGCAGTGACCCAACATTGCACCACTGTACTCCAGCCTGCGTGACAGAACAAGAACCTGTCTCAAAAATAAACAAATAGGCCTGGTGCAGTGTCTCAAGCCTGTAATTCCAGCACTTTGGGAGGCTGAGGCGGGTGGATCACCTGAGGTCAGGAGTTTGAGACCAGCCTGACCAACATAGTGAAACCCCATCTCTACTAAAATACAAAAATTAGCCGGGCATGCTGGTGGGCACCTGTAATCTCGGCTACTTGGGAGGCTGAGGCAGGAGAATCACTTGAACCTAGGTAGCGGAGGTTGTAACGAGTCAAGATTGTGCCACTGTACTCCAACGTGGGCAACAAGAGGGAAACTCTGCCTCAAAAATCAATCAGTCAATCAATCAATCAATCAATCAATCAAGTTAGGCCAGGTGCAGTGGCTCATGCTTGTAATCCTAGGACTTTGGGAGGCTGAAGCGTGTGGATCATGAGGTCAGGAGATCGAGACCATCCTAGCTAACATAGTGAAACCCCGTCTCTACTAAAAATACAAAAATTAGCCAGGCGTCGTGGCACACGCCTGTAGTCCCAGCTACTCAGGAGGCTGAAGCAGGAGAATCACTTGAACCTGAGAGGCAGAGGGTGCAATAAGCCGAGATCATGCCATTGCACATTCCAGCCTGGGTGACAGAGCAAGATTCCATCTCAAAAATAAATAAATAAAGCAAGTTACGAGAGTCTTGGAGTGTTTCAGAACCAGAATGTTACAATGGTACATCCCTTGCTCTAGAAAGTTTTATATACTCACCAGAAGGACTCTGCCTCCTGGCACAGTTCACTTGCTATACTCCAATCACTACAAGATCCAACTACCTGTTATAACCCACAGCAAGTCTGAAGACTTTTGACATGCTTCAAGGCCGGGCACAGTGGCTCACACCTGTAATCCCAGCACTTTGGGAGGCTGAAGCAGGTGGATCACTTGAAGTCAGGAATTCAAGACCAGCCTGGCCCACAGGGTGAAACCCAGTCTCTACTAAAAATACAAAAATTAGCCAAACACAGTGGCGCACACCTGTAATCCCAGTTACTTAAGAGGCTGAGGCATGAAAATCACTTGAACCCAGGAGGCAGAGGGTGCAGTGAGCTGAGATTGCACCGCTGCACTCCAGCCTGTGTGACAGGGCAAGACTGGGTCTCAAAAAAAAAAAAAAAAACAAAACTGGCCGGGCGCAGTGACTCACGCCTGTAATCCCAACACTTTGAGAGGCCAAGGTGGGCGGCGGATCACCTGAGGTCGGAATTTCAAGACCAGCCTGGCCAACATGGAGAAATACTGTCTCTACTAAAAATACAAAATGAGGCTGGACATGGTGGCTCATGCCTGTAATCCCAGCACTTTGGGAGGCTGAGGCGAGTGGATCACAAGGTTAAGAGATCGAGACCATCCTGGCCAACATGGTGAAACCCCGTCTCTACTAAAAATATGAAAATGAGCCTTATGTGGTAGAGCACACCTGCAATCCCAGCTACTCGGGAGGCTGAGGCAGCAGAATCGCTTGAACCCAGGAAGCAGAGTTTGCAGTGAGCTGAGAACGCACCATTGCACTCTAGCCTGGGCGACAAGAGTGAAACTCCATCTCAAAAATAACTAGACAGGCCGGGTGCAGTGGCTCGTCTGTAATCCCAGCACTTTGGGAGGTTGAGGCAGGTGGATCACGAGGTCAAGAGACCGAGACCACCCTGGTCAACATGTGAAACCCCGTCTCTACTAAAAATACAAAAAATTAGCTGGGCATGGTGGTGCGTGCCTGTAATCCCAGCTACTCAGGATGCTAGGCAGGAGAATTTCCTGAGCCCAGGAGGCGGAGGTTGTGGTGAGCTGAGATCGCGCCATTGCACTCCAGCCTGGGTAACAAGAGTGAAATTCCGTCTCAAAAACAAACAAACAAACAAAACAAAAAACTAGACAAACAAACAAACAAATTAGCCAGGCATGGTGGTGCACGCGTGTAATCCCAGCTACTCTGAAGGCTGAGGCAGGAGAATCGCTTGAACCCAAGAGGCTGAGGTTGTGGTGAGCCAAGATCACACCATTATACTTCAGCCTCAGCAACAAGAACGAAGCTCCATCTCAAAAAAAAAAAAAAAAAAAAAGTAAAAATAAAGTAAAACCAAATGCCCTAATCACTAATCATTACATGATCAGGTGTACATGTCCCAATGACCTAAATCCCTTGGTACATTCAAGTTGCTATAAGATTCTCATCTCAGTTGGGCGTGGTGGGTCATGGATGCAATCCCAGCACTTTGGGAAGCCAAGGCAGGTGGATCACCTGAGGTCAGTAGTTTGAGACCAGCTTACCCAAAATGGCAAAACCCTGTCTCTACTAATAATACAAAAAATTAGCTGGGCATGGTGGTGGGCACCTGTAATCCCAGTTACTCAGGAGGCTGAGGCAGGAGAATCACCTGAACCCAGGAGGCAGAGGTTGCAGTGTGCCGAGATCATGCCACTGCACTCCAGCCTGGGTAACAAGAGTGAAACTCCATCTCACAAAACAACAAAAAACAAAAAACAAAAAAAAAAAACCCAACAACTCATGTCTTGGTACTTCTCACAGCAAAGCCCCACCTGTATCTCTCACAGTCTACACAGCTCACCTCTCAACACAGTCCAATAAGGTCCAAGGGCATTGACATATCCTGTTTTCATCATAAGACCTCCCTCTCCATCTTAGCGCAATCCAGACAAGGATCTCATATACACGCAGCCAGCCTGGGTAGGGTCTTGGTGATACAGAAATGCCCTAATTTTCAGACCAACCTCACATCTCAGGGCCTCACCGTGCTGGGGAGCTGCAGTCCTGTGGTGCCTCCAGGCAGATAGCTGAGCATTTCATCATTGTAACTGGACTCCAGGCTGATGATCTCATCAATGACATCATCAATCTGGGGGAAGAAGTAAATATTGTACAGGGTTAGAAGAATTTGGGAGGGGAGTGTGGGAGGAGGTTTGGCTGTAGCCTCTTACCTCCTTCTCTGAGCTGGACCCGATGGTGAGCAGCGCCATGGGGCTGTTGGGCGCACTGCCTGTGGGGCCGGTAGTGTGGGCAGCCTCAGGAGCAGGCAGTGGCTGGGCACTTGCAGGCCCTGGTGGTGGGGTGAGGGCCTGGGAAGCCAGCTTGGGCCCGAGCGTGGTGGACAGGTACTGTTTCACCTGCTGCCGGCGTGCCTGCTGCAGGTGGTAGCGCGTCGGGTTCTCTAGGTGGGTTTGTACCTGTGAAAGAAGGTAAACAAGGAAAGAGAGGGGACAAGGCAGAACAGGACTCAAAGGGGTGACTCTGAGCCCCAGCCTGATCCTCCTAACTCATCGGTGCCTAGACTTAGGCAGACAAGCTGGGCCCAGAATCTGAGAACACTCCAAAAATATTGGCGAGTCTCCCACCAGACCCAAACTCTCTTTCTCAGAAATCCTTCACAGCTGCCAAGATCCACCCATGACTGACAGGATCCCTCAGTTTCTGGAAAACCCTGTCACAGTCCCCAAGATTCCCCATCTAGTCTCTGATACCACCTAATAGACCTGGGAACCACTCAATGCTTCCCAAGACCCCCTAATGGCCAAAGAACTAAGGTATCACACACACAGGAAGCTCTTACTACAAAGCCAGAGCCCACTTGGGACACTCATGACCCTCCATGGTCCACCAAGACATACTCATGGCCCCCAAGAACCCCTCGCAATTTTACAAGATCACCTCAAAAACCCAAAACACACACGAGACACAAGCACATATCATTTAAACAGTATCAGGGGGCAGGGCGAGGTGGCTCATGCCTGTAATCCCAGCACTTTGGGAGGCCGAGGCAGGTGGATCACCTGAGGTCAGGAGTTCGAATGGAGCCTGACCAACATGGAGAAACCTGTCTCTACTAAAAATACAAAAAATTAGCTGGGCATGGTGGCTTGCGCCTGTAATCCCAGCTACTTGGGAGGCTGAGAGAGGAGAATTGCTTGAACCCAGGAGGTGGAGGTTGCAGTGAGCCGAGATCATGCCATTGTACTCCAGCCTGGGTAACAAGAGCAAAACATCTGAAAAACAAAAAAACAAAAACAAAAAAACAGTACCAGGGACCTTTCTTAGAGCCCCTAAGATCTTGCCGTCAAATCACCAGAACATTGAGGCCATCCCTAGCTCCTAGGACCACTCCTCAGTCACCAGGAGCCCCCTTCCAGGGCCTCTGGATCTCACCTTACCTTGAGCACCTCCCTGGGCACCTGAGCAGGGGGTGGACGGCTCAATGTGTGGCCCCCAGCAGAGACGCCAACCACAGAGATGGCAGGAGAGGCAGGTGCAGGACTGGGGAAGGGAGCTGCGGCGGCCTGTTCCCGACGCTCACGCCTTTCCTGCTCCTGTGCCTGGGCCCGCATTAGCTGCTGCCGCAGCAAGACCCTCGATGAAGAAGATGACGACATGGCAGGGGTCCTGGAGCCCCCTGCAGAAGACGATGCAGAGAGTGTAGCTGGGGTGGCTGGCGTGGCCTGCAGTGATATTGGGAGGCTGTGGAATGGGAAATATGGGGCCATATTTTAGGTAAGCTAAAAGTCTCATCCCAAGCCTAAAGGGTCATAGTGTGATGGAACAGACACAGGAATCGGGTCTGTTCTCTGCCTTCTGAGACCACAATGTAGAAGTAGAGACACAGGAACCAAGCTTGGTGGTGGCTCTCAGAGGTAACAATCTGATGGGGGACACACTGGAGGTCACTCTGGTGGGGGACTTTTAGCCTTTAGTCCTAATGGTGAAGCCTAGATTTGAGTCTGTTCAGATATTAAGTGGAGATGCCATTGTTCAGCTCTGCGAGAGGGGGTTTGTCCTATTTAAAGGAGCAGAAGAAGCAGAATTGAGGCTGGGGCAGCGGAACGTGGATACACAGGGCTCCTAAGCCCAATGTGAGGCTGGAGAAGCTCTCTGAGCTCCTGTGGGTGGGCGCCAAGCAATAGGAGAAGCCCCTGGTTCCTCTTCCTCCCCTGCTTGGGCCTTTGGTCCCAGGAGCTAGTCAGTTTTGAAAATCTCAGAGATTTCACAATCCTCTCTTCCTGCCCCTCTTCCACGTCCCCTCCCCTCTCTCAGAGCCCAGGCCGATGACTCAGCACATTTAGACTTCCAAGCTTGGGGAAAGAGACCAGCAGGGGCTCCTCAAAGGCTGAGGGTGGGTGAGTGGGTAGTGTGGGAAAGGGCTGAGTTGGGGCTAGAGGTATGGCCCCGCCCACCTGTGGGCGTGAGTTTAAGCAGGCCACGCCCTATCTCTGGGCACTCCTGGCCAGCTGGAACACCTGAGGCTGAAACCCTTGCACATCAATGGGTGTGCAGGTGGGTTGTGGGGAGGCAGGGGAGGTCTTGACAGAGACTGGAATCCTAGCTTGGCAACCTACTTTCCTGTGTGATGATGCTCTTTCTGGCCCCTAATTTTACCATCTGGAAAATGCAGGCTAGTGAAAGATTGGATTGGGCTGGTACTGAGGGCCTCTGCCCATCAAGAGGGGAGAGGAGTGCTGAGGAATTTGCGAGGGGACTCAGATAGACAAGTCATACATACCTTGAGCGAAGGGGTAAGGGTTGGCTTTTGAGCTCGTAGAAGCTGTCAGGATCAAGGATGTTTTCTAATTCTATGTCAGCAACAATCCCGGATTCCGGAAGCAAAGAGTTCAGGCTGAGGGGGAGGTGAGGTGGTCAGTGATTGAATGAAGGATCTTATTCCCCTGCCCTCCCCTGAGACAGAGAAAGAGAGAGAGAGAGAGAGAGAGAGACAGACAGACAGACAGACAGACAGACAGAGAGACAGGGAGAAAGAACAGAAGAACACAAGCCCCTCATATTTGGCCACCTTGCTGGGTACCACACTACCATGAATTCCCACCTCCTTCCCCCTCATTCCCCTTTCCCCTTCCCACTGTGTTACTCATAGTCCCTTAAGAGTCAGAATAATAAGAACGCCTGCATCCCAACCCCAACAGTGTAAGAACCTGGGTTTGAGGGAAACAGAATTTAGGAGTAACAATTCACTTTTTGGAAGAATTCCTGACTTCCTATTCAGAGTTCTCCCAGTCCCTGTACTCCCTATTTTTTTTTTCTCTGTCACCAGGCTGGAGTGCAGTGGTGCCATCTCGGCTCACTGCAACCACCACCTCCTGAGTTTAAGCCATTCTTGTGCCTTAGCCTCCTGAGTAGCTGGGATTACAGGTACATGTCACCACACCTAGCTAATTTTTGTATTTTTAGTAGAGACAGGGTTTTACCTTGTTGGCTAGGATGGTCTCGATCTCCTGACCTCATGATCTGCCTGCCTTGGCCTCCCTGGGATTACAGGCGTGAACCACTGCACCTGGCCAACCCCCTATAATTTTCTTTACAGCTGAATGTGAGCCCAGGTATATGTGTAAACGTAAACACACACACACACACACAGAACAGGTGGAGGTATCCCTCAGCCTAAGAGTCCCTTGTAACACAAACTGAATGCATCACAAAGAGAACTGGGAATAGTTCACTTGATGTAAAGATCTACCATTTCACAAATGAGTTTCTCCCAGCCCCAGCCAGAGTTCACGGGATGCCAACACATGCCCAAATATAAAATAGAAATATCAAAGGTTCCCCTCGCTCCAACAGACTGGATTTACAGGAGGGAGAATTTAGGTGGTTGATCCACTTTATACAAGCATTCTTTTCTTAGCCGGAGGAGCCTGCCCAGCCTTCTCCTGTTTTTTTGGGATAGATCAAAACACACACACACCCCTAACACCAACACCCACTGTCACACAAAATAAGCCGAATTCACCCCTCCCTTTTAACTATGTCCACTACTGCGATGATCTAGGTTGTTACAGAGGAATTAGAAGATGGTGAATCGATACACAGAAAGGCTGTGCTCAGCCCTACAGAGCAAGGAACACTTAACACACATGTGGTAGATGAATATGCATCCTTCCATTTAGCCAAAGATTTAGAATCCTGAGAGATTGCTGGTGACTTCACTTGACAAGAATCCTCACCCCTCCCCAAGGATCTCTCTTCCTTCCTCTCCTCACCCTCAGATGGAGCCCTAAAACCACCCAGGAAGTTGGGAAGAGGAAGCTCGGGGAAGCCACTGAGCTCAGCACAATCCCAGGCACAAAGGAAGCAAAGACCCCCCCCCCTGCCCCCCTGCCCAGCCCCTGACAAGCTCACACACCCATTGCATAGAAGTTGGAAGAGATGGGCGCCTTGGGATGAGCAGGGAGGGCTGGGGCTCCAAAGCCCGTTGATGGAAGTGAGGATGAGAAGAGGCCAGAGGAGACCCACCCAGGCAGGGATGGTGCAATCTGTACTCATTCCAGCTCTATGGACAGATTCAAGATTACCCCCAGGAGGTTGGAGATAGAAAAAAAAACATAAAATAAAAAGAAGAGGGGTGTGGGACTAGGAATTGGGAAGGGCTGAGAGGCTAGAGCAAGTAGCAGCATGAACAAGAGCCTCCTCTGGGTTCCCAAACAAGGTCTGAGGCCTTGTCTGAGCTAAGAGGTAACATCATCACCCTCTGTCTGCCTGGCTGTCTCCCATTCAGGCCCTCATCGGGTGTGGGAAGAGGGCTTTTCCACTATCCCTGGGATCTGCCCCAGCTGGGTGGGTGGGCAGGGGAGAAAAGATTATTCTGGTCAAGTCTTGCTGAATGTTGCTTCTCTTGTTCATTCACACGCACTCACAAGGCTGGTCCCAGACAGCATATCTGAGGTACCTGCAAATCCCTCCAGATTCATGTTATCACCAAACACAGCAACCAGCCACTAAGAGGCACCAAGCTCCCAAGACAGCACTTCTGTCCCACACTGATGGAAGAAGATTCCAGGATTTCCTTAAAATCAGTGCCTCACCTGACAGTGTCCCCTCAAATTCATTCCCTTCATGTCTGACTGAAAACCCCCGAATTCAGCCTCTAATCAGAGTCCCAGTCCGCCAAGTTCAGTTTCTGGATACTCCAGAATCGGCCCCTCTAGACGCAGTCAAGGGTTCCCCAAACCTGACCCAGGCCCTGCTTAATGTACTCCCACGATTCCTTTAAACCACAGTCCAAGCAGGCCATTGCCGGATTCCTTAGGTGCCCCCACAAGACTGGCGCCCCGACGTCCTCCAAGCCTAGGCCGAGGGCCTCCAATCCCAGTCCAGGGCCCCCGCTGCCCCCCAGATCAGGTCCCCGGGAGCCCCAGTCGGCACTCCCGGCCCCTGCCGGCCCCGCACCTGAGCAGCTGAGCCGAGTCGGCCGGCCTGCGCTCCTCCAACAGCACGAACACGGCTCGAGGGCCCTCCGCGCTGGCCTCTACGCCATCCCGAGCTGGCTCGGCCGCATGAGACATGACGCCCGGCCGCGGGCGAGCCCTGCCAGGCCGGTCGGGCCTCGGCCCGGTCCCCCTAACAAAATAAGAGTCCCCCCTCCCCCCAGCTCTCCACCGCCTCCTCCTCCGCTAAGCCACGGAGCTAACACTGCGCGGGCGGGCGGCGTCGGGGAGATGGGATGGGCTGTGAGTCATCCCCCGCCCAGAAAGGACCGACGCCCCCCCTCAACCTAACCCCGGACGACCGCCCTCCTCCCCCTCGTCCTCTTCCCCCTCCTCCCTCCTCCCAGGGATGGGGAAACTCCACAGGAAGTGACCGCAGTGGGGATGGACGGCCCGTCTGGCCACGACCCATTAGTGAGGCAGCCAATCGCTGAACGGCGATTCGACGGCCCGCCCTAAGCGACGCCTCCAACGCGGAGGAAAAACGCGATTCCGCCCGCCCTCATTCCGAAAAGAAGCACCCAGTCCACGCCCTCAAGGGCAGCGACAAATAGGCGAGGGGTAATTTGGTTGAACCACGCCTCCATGTTTGCGTCGCTTTTGGAGCCACGCCCTCTCTTCTCAAATTATCCCTCTGCAAGATAATATATTAAGCCGCTCCTTGGGTCCTCTGCGCCTGCGCCTCGATAGCCTGTCGGCGCGCTGAGGGTTTCCTGGCCAAGCTTTTAGCTGCGGAACCGCGCCCTCTCTCGGCCAATATTCGTAATATCTGCGCCCTAGACCGCGCTGCAACCTCGATCTAGCTGCTCTCTCAGCCAAAGCCATAACTATGAGGCAGAGGCAGCTACAATCCCTGAAGGTCCGGCCCAGAAACCCTATCCTTTCGGCATCCGCAGTCCAGCCTCCCAGCTGGTCTTCCGGGAGTACTCCACCTGTTCCATGCCATCGAGAGCGGTTGGTGTACTATGTTCGTTGCGCTGCGCAATATGTGCTTAATAAATTCTTGATGGGTGATGAATCTGGTCCTTTCGGTGAATGACGACTTCTGGAATCACAAAGATCCAGGTTTGAATACGGAACGTGACCTCCCCTCTCCCAGCTTCAACTTTCCTGGCCTCTTAAATGGAGATGAAAATACCTGTCTGGCAGGCTTGTTCTGAGGATTAAAAGATAACGGATGAAAAGTGCTAGCAGGTTGTTTGGCATACAAGAAGCTTTCCAAAATTAGTTGATATTGGTTCATTTATTCAACATTTACTGAGCGCTCCTGTATGCCAGACGCATGCAAGCCGGCTCACACACGGTGGAGGGTCTCACCCATACCTTCAGGTGCACATAGCTCACTCAGACCCACAGCCTTCCCTTCCTCTTTCCCGACATCCCAAGACCCCGCCCTTTGTTACGCCTATAGGAATTTCACTGGGTTCCCATGGACCTCGGACCTTCTGTATTGGCATCCTTATTTCATGGGACTGTCAGCTGCTTTCGTAAACTCACGCATTCATACTCACACAAACCATTTCGTACCAGGGGTGGGGAGGGGACCTCTACATAATAAAGATGACTTCTGGCCGGGCACGGTGGCTCATGCCTGTAATCCCACCAATTTGGGAGGCCGAGGCGGGTGGATCACTTGAGGTCAGGAGTTCGAGACGAGACTGACCAACGTGGTGAAACTCCATCTCTACTAAAAATAAAAATAAAAAAAAATAGCGGCCGGGCGCGGTGGCTTATGCCTGTAGTCCCAGCACTTTGGGAGGCCGAGGCGAGTGTATCACAAGGTCAAGAGATCGACACCATTCTGGCCAACATGGTTAAACCCCGTCTCTACTACACACACACACACACACACACACACACACACACACACAAAGCCGGGCGCGGTGGCTCAAGCCTGTAATCCCAGCACTTTGGGAGTCCGAGTCGGGTGGATCACAAGGTCAAGAGATCGAGACCATCTTGGTCAACATGGTGAAACCCCGTCTCTACTAAAAATACAAAAAATTAGCTGGGCATGGTGGTGCGTGCCTGTAATCCCAGCTACTCAGGAGGCTGAGACAGGAGAATTGCCTGAACCCAGGAGGCAGACGTTGCAGTGAGCCGAGATCGCGCCATTGCACTCCAGCAAAACTCCGTCTCAAAAAAAAAAAAAAAAAAAAAAAAAAAAATTAGTTGGGCGTGGTCGTGGGTGCCTGTAATCCCTACTACTTGGGAGGCTGAGGCATGAGAATATCTTGAACTTGGGAGGCGGAGTTGCAGTGAGCCGAGATGACATCACCGCTCTCCAGCCTGGGTGACAGAGTGAGAGTCTGTCTCACAAACAAAAGAAACTAATATATTACCAATTACACCAATCAAAATTCTGAAATGGAACTTGTAGATCCGATGCTAAAGTTCCTGTGATGCCTTAAACATAGAAAAATGGGCCAGGCACAGTGGCTCACACTTGTAATCCCAGCACTTTGGGAGGTCAAGATAGGTGAATCGCTTGAGTCCAGGAGTTTGATACCAGCCTGGCCAACATAGCAAAAACCTGTCTCTATAAAAATACAAAAAATAGCTGGGTGTAGTGGCATGCAACTGTAGTCCCAGCTATTTGGGAGGCTGAGGCAGGACAATGGCTTGAACCCAGGAGGCGGAGGTTGCAGTGAGCCAAGATAGCGCCATTGCACTCCAGCCCGGATAACAGAGCAAGACTGTCTCAAAAACAAAAACAATGGTCAGGCACAGTGGCTTGTGCCTGTAATGCCAGCACTTTGAGAGGCCAAGGAGGGTGAATCACTTGAGGTCAGGAGTTGAAGACCAGCCTTGCCAACATGACAAAACCCTGTCTCTACTAAAAATACAAAAAAATTAGCCGAGGGTGGTAGCATGTGCCTGTAATCCCAGCTACTAGGGAGGCTGAGGCACAAGAATCATTTGAACCCAGAGGTGGAGGTTGCACTGAACCAAGATCCTGCCACGGCACTCTGGCCTTGGAAGACAGAGTGAGACTGTGTCTCAAAACAACAACAACAACAACAACAACAAAAAGAAATGGCCAGGCGCCGCGCCTGGCTCATGCCTGTAGTCCCAGCACTTTGGGAGGCCGAGGTGGGCGGATCACGAAGTCAGGAGATTGAGACCATCATGGCCAGCATGGTGAAACCCCATCTCTAATAAAAATGCAAAAAAAATTAGCTGGGCATGGTGTCGTGCACCTGTAGTCCCAGCTACTCGGGAGACTAGGGGCAGGAGAATCACTTGAACCTGAGAGGCGGAGGTTGCAGTGAACTGAGATCGCATCACTGTACTCCAGCTTGGGGGACAGAGGGACACTGCATCTCAAAAAAAAAAAAAAACAAAAAACAAAAAACAAAAAAAAAACTGTAAGACTGGCGAATTTTACAAAAGAAGAAAGAGGAGGGTCTGGGGGGCGGTGGCTCCCACCTGTAATCCTAACACTTTGCGTGGCCTAAGTGGGAGAATTACTTGAACCCAGGAATTTGAGACCAGGCTGGGCAGCATAGGTAGACTCCCGTCTCTACAAATATATATATATATATATTTTTTTTTTTGAGACGGAGTTTCGCTCTTGTTACCCAGGCTGGAGTGCAATGGCGCGATCTCGGCTCACCGCAACCTCCGCCTCCGGGGTTCAGGCAATTCTCCTGCCTCAGCCTCCTCAGTAGCTGGGATTATAGGCACGTGCCACCATGCCCAGCTAATTTTTTGTATTTTTTTTGGTAGAGACGAAGTTTCACCATGTTGACCAGGTTGGTCTCCATCTCTCGACCTTGTGATCCACCCGCCTCGGCCTCCCAAAGTGCTGGGATTACAGGCCTGAGCCACCGCGCCCGGCTTTACAAATATATATTTTTAAAAATTAGGCCTGACGCAGTGGCTGACACCTGTAATCCTAGCACTTTGAGAGGCCAAAGGAGGCCAAGGGAGGCGGATCACGAGGTCAAGAGATTGAGACCATCCTGGCCAGCATGGTGAAACCCCGTCTCTACTCAAAATACAAAAATTAGCTGGGTGTGGTGGCACGTTCCTGTAGCCCGACCTACTAGGGAGGCTGAAGCAGGAGAATCGCTTGAACCGGGAGGTGGAGATTGCAGTGAGCCAAGATCTTGCCACTGCACTTCAGCCTGGCAAGAGAGTGAGACTCTGTCTAAAAAAAAAAAAAATTTGTGGGGCATGGCAGGGCGCACCTGTGGTCCCAGCAACTTGGGAGGCTGAGGCAGGAGGATGGCTTGAGCCTGGAAAGTTTGAAGTTGCAGTGAGCCGTGTTTGCACCCCTACCCTCCAGCCTGGGGGACAGGATGAGACTCTGTATCCATCAATCAGTAAATAAAAATACATACTGTCTGATGAAAGATGCTACAAAGCTAAAAGACTTACAACAGACTGGCAACAAATATTTACAGCAGTAGACTGACGGAGTAATGATCCTGTCACACATCCCAATCCTACAAGCACCAGCTTCACACACGCATCTCAAATGTCTCCGTGATAAGTAATATCCCGTGACATCCTGCATGATATACCTACCTGGCATCTTTCTGGGTTTCTCTCTCTCTCTCTCTCTCTCTCTCTCTCTCTCTTTCAGAGACAGAGTCTGGCTCTGTCGCCCAGGGTGGAGTGCAGTGGTACTATGTTGGCTCACTGCAACCTCTGCCTCCTGGGTTCAAGGGATTCTTCTGCCTCAGCCTCCTGAGTAGCTTGGATGTCAGGTGCCTGCACCTGTACCTAGATAAATTTTTTTGTATTTTTAGTAGAGACAGGGTTTCCCTATGTTGGCCTGGCTGGTTTTGAAGGAACTCGTGATATCAAGTGATCTGCCTGCCTTGGCCTCCCAAAGTGCTAGGATTAAAGACGTGAGCCACCGAGCCCGGCCCTAGTTTCTCTCTCTCTCTTTCCCTCTCTTTTTTGAGACAGAGTCTCGCACTGTCACCAGGCTGTAGTGCAGTGGCTCGATCTCGGCTCACTGCAATCTCTGCCTCCTGAGTTCTAGCAATTCTCCTGCCTCAGCCTCCCAAGTAGCTGGGACTACAGGCATGTGCCACCACGCCCAGCTAATTTTTTTGTATTTTTAGTAGAGACAGGGTTCACCATGTTGGCCAGGATGGTCTCGATCTCCTGACCTCATGATCTGCCTGCCTTGGCCTCCCAAAGTGATGGCCTTACAGGCGTGAGCACCACACCTGCTCTCTCTTTTTTTTTGATACGGAGCCCGCTCTGTCACCCAGGCTGGAGTGCAATGGCGTGATCTTGGCTCACTTCAACTTCCATCTCCCAGGTTAAAGCAATTCTCCTGCCTCAGCCTCCTGAGTAGCTGGGACTACAGGTACACACCACCATGCAATAGTTTCTCTCTGTCTTAATATCTCATTACCGACTTTCTCAATACTTGTACCCCTGCCATATAGTTGGAGTTCCTTTCTCTCTCTCTCTCTCTCTCTCTCTCTCTCTCTCTCTCTTTTTGGAAACAGGGTTTCACTCTGTCATCCAGGCTGGAGTGCAGTGCAGTGGTGCGATCTCAGCTCACTGCAACCTTAGCTGGAGTTTCATTGCAAGAAAACTTCAAGGTGGTGTGAAGGGGACATGTGGAGGTAATGGGAGGGCAGCTGGATGGTGAAGTTGGGAGGTATTTAGGGATAGATTTGAGTGGTGAGCCAGGGTGAGTCGGGGGTGAGTTTGGGGTCTACAATAGGACAGTTTGCAGGCAATCAAAGGATCACTTGAAGGTCTTTGGGAAGAATGAGGATCAAGAAGACAGTTTAAGAGTGCATATCCAGGCGCAGTGGCTCATGCCTATAATTCCAGCACTTTGGGAAGCCAAGGTGGGCAGATCACGAGGTCAGGAGTTCAAGACCACCCTGGCCAACATGATGAAACCTCCTTTCTACTAAAAATACAAAAAAATTAGCTGGGCGTGGTGCTGGGTGCCTGTAATCCCAGCTACTCGGGAGGCTGATGCAAGAGAATCACTTGAACCTGGGAGGCGGTGGTTGCAGTGAGCTGAGACCGTACCATTGCACTCCAGCCTGAGCGACAGAGTGAGACTCTGTCTCAAAAAAAAAAAAAAAAAAGAAAAAAAGAAAAAAAGAGTGCAGGTGGTAGCTATTGAGAGGGTGGATTGGGAATATGGTTGATGGGTGGAAGATGGTTTGGGTAGAGTTGGAGGGAATATAGAAAGATGCGTTTTTAGAGATAGAGTTCGGAGGCTGAGTGCGGTGGCTCACGCCTGTAATCCCAATAATTTGGGAGGCCAAGGCAGGCGGATCATGAGGTCAGGAGATCGAGACCATCCTGGACAACATGGTGAAACCCCGTCTCTACTAAAAAACAAAAAAATTAGCTGGGCGTGGTGGCAGGTGCCTGTAGTCCCAGCTTCTTGGGAGGCTGAGGCAGAAGAATTGCTTGAACCTGGGAGATGGAGGTTGTAGTGAGCCAAGATTGTGCCACTGCACTCCAGCCTGGTGACAGAGCAAGACTCCATCTCAAAAAAAAAAAAAAAAAAAAGAGAGAGAGAGATAGAGTTGGGCCTTCTGTAAGGTGGTTTAAGGAACAGACTGTTAACTGTCATAAGATGGTGTGGTAGAGCTGGATGCGGTGGCTCACGCCTGTCCTCCAAGCACTTTGGGAGGCCAAGGCAGGCAGATCACGAGGTCAGGAGTTCAAGACCAGACTGGCCAGCATAGTGAAACTCCGTTTCTACTAAAAAATACAAAATTTGCTGGGCATGGTGGCTCATGCCTGTAATCCCAGTTACTTGGGAGACTGAGATAGGAGAATTGCTTGAACTGGGACCTGGGAGGTGGAGGTTGCAATGAGCTGAGATCACACCAGTCTTGCTCTGTCACCCAGGCTGGAGTGCAGTAGCATGATCTCGGCTCACTGTAACTTCATCTCCCCGTTTCAAGTGATTCTCTTGCCTCAGCCTACCAAGTAGCTGGGATTACAGGCATGCTGCACCATGCCCCGCGAATTTTTGTATTTTTAGCAGAGATAGAGTTTCACCATGTTGGCCAGGCTAGTCTTGAACTCCTGACCTCAAGCAATCCGTCCACCTCTGCCTCCTAAAGTGCTGAGATTACAGGCATGAGCCACCATGCTCACCCTCCCACACACATTTTTATTTTTTTATTTTTTTATTTTTTAGAGATGGGGTCTCACTATGTTGCCCAGGCTGGAGTGCAGTGGCTATTCACAGGCGTGATCCCACTACTGATCAGCACGGGAGTTTTGACCTGCTCCGTTTCGGACCTGGGCCGGTTCACCCCTCCTTAGGCAACTTGGTGGTCCCCTGCTCCCCCAGCATATTGATGCCGAACTTAGTGCCGACACCGGATCAGCATAGTGCACTACAGCCTAGAACTCCTGGGCTTAAGCGATCTTCCCACCTCAGCCTCCTGAGTAGCTGGGTCTACAGGCACGTGCCACCACACCTGGCTTTTTTTTTTTTTTTTTTTTTTTTTGAGACAGAGTCTAGCTCTGTCGCCAGGTTGGAGTGCAGTGGTGTGACCTTGGCTCACTGCAACCTCCGCCTCCCTGGTTCCAGTGATTCTCCTGCCTCAGCCTCCCAAGTAGCTGGGACTACAGGCACACACCACCACACTCAGCTAATTTTTGTATTTTTTTGAGACAGAGTTTTGTTCTTGTTGCCCAGGCTGGAGTGCAATGGCACGATGTTGGCTCACCACAACCCCTGCCTCCTGGGTTCAAGTGATTCTCCTGCCTCAGCCTCCTGAGTAGCTGGGATCACAGGCATGTGCCACCACACCTGGCTAGTTTTGTATTTTTAGTAGGGATGGGGTTTCTCCATGTTGCTCAGGCTGGTCTTGAGCTCCCAACCTCAGATGATTCGCCCGCCTTGGCCTCCCAAAGTACTGGGATTACAGGTGTGAGCCACCGCGCCCAGCCTAATTTTTGTATTTTTTGTAGAGATGGGGTTTTACCATGTTGGCCAGGATGGTCTCGATCTCTTGACCTCATGATCTGCCTGCCTGGGCCTCCCAAAGTGCTAGGATCACAGGCGTGAGCCACCTTGCCCGGCCTAAAGACAATTTTTCCATGGAGTGTGGTGGGGGGTGGTTTTGGGATGAGACTGTTCCACCTCAGATGATCAGGCATTAGTTGGGTTCTCATAAGGGGAATCTTGTAAGCACGTAACCTGGATCCCTTGCATGCACAGTTCACAATAGGGTTTGCTGTCCTATGAGAATCTAATGCCACTGCTGCTGTGACAGAAGGTGGAGCTCAGGTGGTAATGCTCGCTTGCTTGCTGGTTACCTCCTGTTGTGTGGCCCAGTTCCTAACAGACCACTGACTGGTACTTGTTTGTGGCCCAGGGGCTGGGGACCTCTGCCTTACAGCCTTCAGAGGGAGTACAGCTCTGCTGACACCTTAATTTTATCTCAGTGCAACTGATTTTAGACTTCTGGCCCTTAGAACTGTGAAAGAATACATTTCTGTTTTAGAGAGGTAGCTCTTCCTTTTTTTTTATTTATTTATTTATTTATTTATTTATTTATTTATTTATTTATTTATTTTGAGATGGAGTCTCGCTCTGTCACCCAGGCTGGAGTACAGTGGCATGATCTCAGCTCACCGCAACCTCCACCTCCCAGGTTCAAGCGATTCTCCCACCTCAGCCTCCCAAGTAGCTGAGACTACGCAACGTCCAGCTAATTTTTTTTTTTTTTTTTTTTTTTTTAAGTAGAGACAGTATCTCGCTATGTTGCCCAGGCTGGTCTCAAACTCCTGGCCTCAAGTGATCTGCCTGCCTGGAGACTGAAAGTGCTGGGATTACAGGTGTGAGCTACCGCAAATTTCCGTTTTTGTTTGTTTGTTAAGCCACGAAGTTTGCAGCCATTGGTTATAGCAGCCACATGAAAGAACTACAGATGGCTTTGGGGAAGAGTTGGGGGTCACTGGAAGGACTTAGGGCTATGTTGGGGGTTATCAAGGGCAGTTTGAGAGCATAATTAGAGGCTGTTAGAAAGCACTTGGGTGCAGTCGGAGCCATGAAAGGGAAAATTTAGGTGGGCTTTGGAGAGTCATTGGAGGGTGGATGGGAGGTATAGTTGGGAGACTGGGAAGGTAAATGGGAAATGTTTACAGGTAGCATTGGGTGCTATTAGAGGGCAGTTTAGGCTGTAGTTGGGATTTCTTGGAGGGTGGGTTGGGTGATATGGTTGGGAAAAATCAAAAGATGTTTTGTAGGTGTAGTTGCTTGTAATTTAGGACAAGGTTGGGGCCAGGCGCAGTGGCTCACACCTGTAATCCCAGCACTTTGGGACCAGCCTGACCAACATGGAGAAACCCCTCATTTCTACTAAAAATACAAAATTAGCCGGGTGTGGTGGTGTATGCCTGTAATCCCAGCTGTTCAGGAGGCTGAGGCAGGAGAATCACTTGAACCTGGGAGGTGGATGTTTCAGTGAGCTGAGATGGTGCCATTACACTCCACCTGGGTAACAAAAGCGAAAGTCTGTCTCAAAACAAAAGAAAAAAAGAAAGAAAAAGACAAGGTTGGGCATGGCGGTCAGTGAAGAGGGGTTTGGGGTTACAGTCTGGGTCTGCAGTTCTGGGACCAAGGAAGGTAGTTAGCGGGTAGAGGCATGGTTGGGGCTGTTGGAAGGGGAATTTTAGGGGTGGGGTTTGTAATTGTTGTACAGTAGAGTTAGGTTTGGGTATTATTGAAAAGGCACTTTGGGGATATTCTTGGGAGTTGATAAAGGGCAGTTTGAGGAGGTACAGCGAACTCTGTTGGAAGGTGGTGTAGGGGTAAAGGTGAGGTTCGGGAGGGTAGTTTAGTGATGATATTTGGGGATTATAGAGTGGTCTGTGGTAGTTTCTGGGTATTGTCCAGGGTGCAGTTTGGGGGTCTGTTTTGAAGTCTGGATGTCAGAGAGGTGTTTTGAGTTGTGATTGAGGAGCTATTGGTGGGTAATTTGGAGAGAAGTTAAAGATCAATGGATAGATTACTGTTCAGCAATAAAAGGAACAAACCACTGTTACATGCTACCACATGGATGAACCTCAAAAACATCAAGCTAAGTGAAAGAAGCCAGACACAAAAAATCCACATATTGTATTTTAATGAAATGTCCAAGGAAAGCAAATTTATAAAGACAGAAAGTAGATTAGTGATTGCCTATGGTTGGGAAAAAGAATGGGGATTAACTGCATTCAGTCATGAGGGATTTTTGGGGGGTACAAGTAATTGGAAATGCTCTAAAACTGGGCTATAGCAATTGTTACACACTTTGGCAAATTTATTTATTTATTTATTTATTTAAGACGGAGTAGCCGGGCGCGGTGGCTCATGCCTGTAATCCTAGCACTTTGGGAGGCCGAGGTGGGTGGATCACCTGAGGTCAGGAGTTCAAGACCAGCCTGGCTAACATGGTGAAACCCCATCTTAAAAAAAAAAAAAAAAAAAAGCTGGGCGCAGTGGCTCACGCCTGTAATCCCAGCAGTTTGGGAGGCCGAGGCGGGTGGATCACGAGGTCAAGAGATCGAGACCATCCTGATCAACATGGTGAAACCCCGTCTCTACTAAAAATACAAAAAAAATTAGCTGGGCATGGTGGTGCATGCCTGTAATCCCAGCTACTCAAGATGCTGAAGCAGGAGAATTGCCTGAACCCAGGAGGCGGAGGTTGCGGTGAGCCAAGATCACGCCATTGCACTACAGCCTGGGTAACAAGAGCAAAACTCCGTCTCAAAAAAAAAAAAAAAAAAAAAAAAAGACGGAGTCTCACTGTGTCTCTGAGGCTGGAGTGCAGTGGCACAATCTTGGCTGACTGCAACCTCCACCTCCCAGGTTCAAGCGATTCTCCCGACTCAGCCTCCGTGGTAGCTGGGATTACAGGCACTCTCCATCACACCCAGCTAATTTTTGTATTTTGAGTAGAGACAGGGTTTCACCATGTTGGCCAGGCTGGTCCCAAACTCCTGACCTCAGGTGATCTGCCCACCTCGGCCTCCCAAAGTGCTGGGATTATAGGCGTGAGCCACCATACTCTACCTGACTTTGGTAAATTTACTAAAATTGTTGAATTGCACACTTAATTGTGGATGACTTTTATGGTTCATGGTACCATAATTTTTGTTACATAATTTTATGGTACATAATTATCATTATTAATAATTATTATCATTATTATTTTTTGAGATGGAGTCTTGCTCTGTTGCCCGGGCTGGAGTGCAGTGGCACTATCTTGGCTCACTGCAACCTCCACATCCTGAATTCAAGCAATTCTCCTGCCTCAGCCTCCTGAGTAGCTGGGATTACAGGTATGTGCCATCATGCTCAGCTCCTTTTTTGTATTTTTAGTAGAGATGGGGTTTCAGCATGTTGGCCAGGCTGGTCTTGAACTCCTGGCCTCAAGTGATCCACTCCCCTCAGCCTCCCAAAGTGCTGGGATTACAAATGTGAGCCACTGTCCCCAGCCTGGTACATAAATGATACCCCAATTAAGTTGTTTTAAGAAAAAAATCACTGAGAGTGCTTTGTAATTTAGGTCACTTAAGTATGATTTGGGGTGCACATAAGTTTTTAGAGGGCTTGGGGGACACATTTGCGGCCACAGGAGTATGATTTGGGGCCCAATCGGGTAACTACAGCAGGATGGTTGGTGGCTATTTGGAGGTACAGTTGAGGAGTGTTGGAGAGTGGTTTGAGGTGCAGTTTGGGTAGGTGGAGTGTGGTTTAGAGGTGTAGAGGGTTCCGGAGGGTAGCTTGAAATGCAGTTGAAAGACCACAGAAAGTGTAGTTGGATTATACGGCACAGTGATAGGGCTGTTGGAAGGTACTTTAGTGGGGACACAAGGGGAGGTCAACGAAAGGTGGGTGTGTGGGAGGGGCCCATGGAACAGGGTTTGGAGGTAGTGTGGGTGACTGTTGGAATTACTTTGCGGTGCAGGTGAAGCTCACATTAAGGGTGGTTAGGAATGTTTGGGGTGATGTTGGGCGCTCCTGGAGAGCCATTTTGGGTAAATGGAGTATGGTTCAGAGGGTACATGGAGAGGGATTTGGGGTCAATGGAGGGTGTTACGGGTGCACATTGGAAGTAGGTAGCAGGTGATTTGGAGATGGTGTTTGAAGGGTAATGGTTTCAGGGCTGATTGCGGATGATTTGGGGAGACAACTTGGGGGTAGGTAGTGTAAGGTTGTTTACTGCTACAGCTTGGGTGTCCTTAGAGGGTGGACTGGAGGTGCTGCTTGGAATCAACATACGGTAGTTTGGGGATATAATTTGGAGGATGATGGAGGGTGGTTTGGAGTGCATTTGAGGGACAACAGGGAGAGTGGCTGGAGGAGTTTACAGATGTGGGGACAGCTTACAGAGAGCAATTTGGGGTATTGCTTGAGGGTCCCTGGGGGATGACTTGGGGTGAGGGGCGCCCGTAGGCTCCCTGAGGGGGCGTGGCCTCGGCGGGGGAGGGCTCCACCGCCCTCGAGAAAGCGTGTGCGCACGCGCTCCCAGCTTGTTCGCTCCTGGCGCTCCCAGGGCAAGAAAATCGAAGACCCGAGCCGGCGCCTGCGCACTTAGTATCCGCCGCTGCTGTGGTCTCGCGCCCCGCCCCCCGGTACCCCCACCCACTAGGCTCGGCTGAGCGGCGGAGGTGGCCGTGCCGCTGGAAGCGGACAGACCCGAGTTAGAGGTGGGGGCGGAGGTCCACCGCCCGCGGCCGGGCCGGCGCTCCCCTCCCACCCTCCCCGCGACCCCCGTCTAGCCCCAACGGCTAACGGTCGCGCAGCCGAACGCGGCCCACGGGCAGGGGGCGGAAGGGGAGCAGGCGCGATCCCGGGGACGAGAAGGGCGCAGCGAGGGAGGGGCGCGCCCACTACCCCGGCCGGCCGACACCGACCCCGCCTACCGCGGCGCGGGGACCCTCGGTGAGTAACCAGCCCCGCCTGCGGAGTAAGGGAGGGGACAGGGTGGGGTGAGGGCCAGGAGACGCCGACGGGGCGCACCTGCGCGCGCACTCGGGACATCTGACCCCGTGGCCTCAGTCCTGACCCCTTCCGACCTGACTACATCTTTTTTAAACCTCAGCCTCTACTGGCCTTGGCCTCAGGACCTTCCGTCCGAGCCCTGACCTAATCATATTCTGGCCTGGTGAGATCCTCAACCCCTGTTTTGTCACCCTAAATCCAGTCCTGACCCCAAACCCCATCCAGTTCTGTCCTGGGGACTTTGACCTGACCCCGATCCTTGCCTGACCCTGTCTCATCTCTGAAGCATCTTGCCCTATCCTGATGCCCAACACTCACCCCAGTTTCTGTCCTGACGCATGACCTGTCTGTTCTCTAAACTCTTACCCAGTCTCTGAACCTCTTCCAGTCATGTCCTGTCCCCCTAATCCCAATCTGGTCTAGTTCTGTTCAGAACTAGACTTCTGTCTTTCTCTGACTTCTGTCCTTTCTCTGCACCCTATATGATATCCTCTCCTATATACTCCTGATCCACATCCTGGCTCACCACCTTTAAATACCCTCCCTGTCTCCTGCCTTGTCCCTGCCCCTGACTCTGGTCCTGTTTTTCCCTCTTTTCTTGTCCCATCACCATCCTCATTCCTATTCTCATTGTGTCCTGGTCTTTTCCTGTTCTTGACCTCCATCCTGAACCTGCCGTTTTCCCTGTCCCCTCCTTTGACCACTGGCTTAGCCTGTCCTAGTCAGGTCTTCTGCCTGCTGTTCAATGTTAACCCTGGCCCCTGCCCTGCTGTTTTGTCTCATTCTTGTACTTTTTCTCTGACCCTTGTCTTGAACCTCACCTCATCCCATCCCCTGGCCAGCGTCGTGGCTCATTCCCCATCCTGCCCCTTGACCTCCATCCTGCGATAACTCTGGTTCTGTCTTGTCCCCTACGCTCGTTCCTGTTCTGTCCCTTCCCATCCCCCCATCCCAGCCCTAGGCTGTTCTCCCCCTTACCATGCCCTTCCACCCTGTTCAGATCTTCTTCCTTCCTAATATCCTCTTGCCATCCCTTCTGAGCCCAGGACAGGAGTCCCATTATATCATGCCCCAAACTTGAAGGTTCTGCTGTTCCCAGGACCTCAGAAGTACATCCCAAATGCTTCTCTTAGCAAGAGCAAGCAGCCCTATGCGCCATGTGTGGCTGATGGGATTTTTGTGTGTGATCTCCCCTACCCTCACCCTAGTGATCGCACATAAAGCTTACATTTCTCCTTCTGCCCCAGGAGGGCATGCAACTGTTCCTACGCCCCTGTTCTCTGCAAGCGTGAAAGAATACCCTAAATTATTCAGTGATTCTCTGGGAGTCTGAGAGGTCTGGGTCATGTTTCCAGCCTTGCTTGGAGACTGCCTTATGTTGGGGGGAAGGGTTGAGAAAATATGAAGGGATGGGAGACCCAGGGGTATGTATGAATCTTCTAGGCCGTGTTACCTCTATTCCTTGGTCTTGATTCTGGGTGCATGATCCCTGCTTTCCCGGCCTGAAAAAGAAAAGGTCTATTCTAGGCCAAGGCTTCAGGACTTGGTATAGAGGAGGGATGGGGTCAAGGATTCATCCTCCTTCTCTCAGCAGTCAGCAATAAAAATCTTGGTGCTAAGTCCACCCCACCTCTGTGGGGCTTCTCTGTGGGGAAGAAGGCCAGGCAGTCACTAGATGTAAGAATCAGGCCTGTCCAGAAGTTAACAGTGACAACAGTAATGCAGGGTTCCCTCATTGTCCGAATCTCCTTGATTCTGAGGATGATGGGGAGAACTTGAATGGCTAGAGGGCAGAGTGTTACTCAATTAGGTTTAGTTCCTGCATTTCTCATAGAGAGTAGTGAGTTTGAATAACAAGATGCCAGACCGATCTTATTTATCCTGAACATGTATCCAAACCTGTTGATAATGACACAAGTATTTCTCACTGTCCCAATCTATTTGGTACCTGAATTCTGAGAGGGAGAGTTCCCAAAGTTCACACAGTGAAACCTACCAAGTTGTCTGAAGGTATTTTCTTTCACATCTTACATAGTGAGTAGGGAAAATCAAGATAATGAGGAATAATGACTCTAACTCAAAAATATATCCAAATCTATGAACTTTCCTGAGCTCCAGGGACAAGAGTTGGGATAGTGAGGGCAGCCTGTTATATAAATATCTTTGGTTCCTGCATTTTGCCTGGAGAGTAAGGAAAGTACAAGAACGAGGGATACCAATCGTATCTCTAAAATGTTTCCCAGTCCATTCAGTTCTTGCATTTGGATGGTGAGAGTTCAGACAATTTCTCTGAATGCATTTGGTGCCTGCATTTTTGATGTTGAGAAAGGAGAGGTTGGATCATGAGGGAAAACAGCTCTGTTTCAAATATGGCTCATTTGGTGAGCAGGGAGCTTCCCTGTCTGGATAGCAAGTAGAATTTGGAAGCTGAGGGATACCAGTTCTGTCTCAAAAATGTATCTGAATATACTTAGTCTCTGATTTTGGATAGCAAGAGTTCAGACAAGTTGTCTGAGGAAAAACAATGTTTCAAATTTATCAAATGAGACTGGAAGGACACCAGCTCTGTCTGGAAAAAATGTATCTGAATGTATCTACTTGATTTCTGACTTTGTATGGGGAAGAAAGCTTGTAACTGTGATAGCCAACATATACAGAGCTCTTACCAGGCACTGTCCTGCACAAGCTTTAAATGTATTAACTGATTTAATGCTCACAATAGCCCCGTGAGGTACATACTGTTATTATCGGCCCCAATTGACAGAGAGGCACAGAGAGGTTAAGTGTCTTGTTCAAGCAGTCAGTCACACAGACAGTAAGTGGCAGAGCTGGGTTGAATGCCAGACTCACCATTTACTAGTGATGGCAGGGTCACGTGAGCCCCAGGACCCAGCTAGGATGGGGCTTAAATGTTGGGTCATCTTCGAGGCTGTTAAAAGTCATGGACCAGGGCAATGATGTGCGCTGGTGACTCTGCCCCATTTGTCTGCCTGGCCCAGGAAGTCCAGGAAGTCCCGTTACTTGCTCTCCCCCAGTTACCCCTGCAACAGCCCACCTCTGCATGAGTGTATTAATTGTTGTTAGTAACAGTCATTAATGACATGGTGTGTTTCCCTGCACTTTGAAATGCTTTTCAAAGTTACTTGGCCTCCATTGTCTCTGTAACCACCTTTTACCCATCTTACAGGTAAGACCTAAGCTTTAAGACTCAATCCACATTGCCAGCCAGATTCTCATCCCCCTTGGCTCTGATTTTTTTTTTTTTTTTTTTTTTGAGATGGAGTCTTGCTTTGTCGCCCAGGCTGGAGTGCAGTGGTGCAATCTTGGCTCACTGCAACCTCTGCCTCCCAGGGTCAAGTGATTCTCCTGCCTCAGCCTCCCAAGTAGCCAGGATTATAGGCATGCACCACCGTGCCCAGCTAATTTTGTATTTTTAGTAATTTTGTATTTTTAGCGGAGGTTTCTTCATGTTGGTCAGGCTGGTCTTGAAATCCCGACCTCAGGTGATCTGCCCGCCTTGGCCTCCCAAAGTGCTGGCATTACAGGCGTAAGCCACCACACCCAGGTGGCTCTGATTTTATTATTGTCCTTCTTCCCAACATCCTTGGTGGCCCACAAGAGGTGGGAGAGGCTGTGGCCAAGAGGACACTCCCCACTAACACCCAGTGCCCATCTTACTGCTGCCCACCTCTACCAGCCCCAGGCAGCGAAGGGGGGAGGGCGGTGAAAGGGGCCTTTGTGTTCCACGCTGGAAATCTCACACCCAGGAAGAAAGGTGGGCAGGGATGGCAGGAGGCCTTAATAGTGTGAATCTAGGGCACTGCTGATTCCGAGTGAGCTCCTGTCCAGCCTCAGCTCACCTGCAGCTTGGGTCCTGGGCCCTGGGTCCTGAAGTCACAGAGCAGATGGTCCTGAGTGGAGCACAGGATGTGTGCTGTGTGCTGGGACAGGCCCGGAGCCCAGGTGGTGGTGGTGGAGTAGGGGGACTGTACATTGTACGGACTCAAGGCTCTCATTTCCTTCTCTGGCATGAAGCCCGACTCTCCGAAGGGGAGAGACCCAGCATGGATGTGAAGAAGCATGAGCCCCCTTCCCTACTTCTCCCCGATTGCAGGAATAGCCTCTGTCTGCCTCCCAGCCAGGACCCAGCCCCCAGAAATTCTGATTCCACCTGTTCTTCTGCCACTGTGATCTGAATCAGGCGTCTTCACTTCTCTAAGCCTCAGCTTCTACATCTATAAAATGGCTGTGAGTTTGGGTGAGGTCTTCCGAAAAAAAGAAAAGAAAAATAATAAAAATAAAAATAAAATAAAATGCCTGTGAGGAGGCTGGGTCTGTGCTATCCTCCTACATTTGTAGGGACCAAGAGGGGTCAAAACCCATGCGTGTTTTGTAGGGCGTAAGTTGTGCTTGGTTTATTGAAATTATTTCTTCTGGAGCCACAGAAGGTGGTGGGATCTTGAGACCTGGCTTCTCCTTAGACAGGTCGACTTCCTCTGTCCCCAACTTAGGAAACTATTCCCCAGTGAGGGTGGTAATTGCCCCAAGACCTTCTACCACTGCCTTGCCCTGGCAGGAAAGGGTAGGGGCCTCAGAATGTGATGCTTATTGCCAAGAGACAGAAACCCAGTATCCACCCAAAGCCTCCCGTGTACTTTACAGCTCCCCACACCTCTATGGCCCAGATCCAAGGTGTCCCTTGAGTGGGCGGGGTCTAATTCTCTGGGAATTTGGGCAGTAGGAGAGGCAGCTGCTACTGCCACCACTCTCAGCCCTTCTTCCCAGTTTTCTGCTAAGTGTATGGGGTGAGGAGGCACATGCCTCCATGCCTGGCCAATGTTTTAATAATTTTTTTCATAGAGATGGGGGGGTCTCACTGTGTTGCACAGGCTAGCCTTGAATTCTTAGCTTCAAGCGATCCTCCCATCTCGGCCTCTCAAAGTGCTGAGATTACAGGCATGAGCCACCCTGCCTAGCACAGGGTGTTTTCTTAGACATGCTGGGTACCCTGAGCAGACCTGGCCCTGAGACTACCCCCAGGGGTGGCTCTAGTCCTGGTGACAGACAGGCAAGGGTTAAAAGGTATGGGACGGCCCAGTTCCTGGCCAGGTAGGCTGGGCCATTACCTAGTGGGAGGTGGCCAAGGCATCTGCCACTGCTGCTCACTGCCACTACCAGCCGGAGCCAGGGCCTGGTCAAGACAACTATTTTTGAGGTATCTGAGGCTACCCCACAGCACTCTCTGGCATTGGTGAGCACCTGGGAGCAGTGGGCCCAGGGCGTGAGGGGGACGAGGGCACTGGGGAGCTGGGGCAGGGTGTATTGAAGTTCCCTTCATTAAGAGAGCCAGGTCTGTGGGAGAGGCACACCAACAATGCAGGGCAGGGCAGGAGGGGGGCATTGAGAACGGAGGGCCTGAGGAGAGGGGCAAAGCCCAAAAAACTCCAATTTCCTTTCCTGGCACCAAGCCGATTCCCTGCCGGAAATGGACGAGGAGGGATCAGGGAAAAGAGAAGTATGAGTCCCCCCCTTCTCCACCTTATCCCTACTTCCTTTCTTCCCTGCCAGGAGTAGCCTGTGCCCTCCCTCAGCAGCTCCCCCCAAGAAAGACCTGACTGAGTCACTGAGAAACCATTATTCAGGCACCTGTCTGCCTATGCCCGATTTGTTCACTACAGTGGAAGAAGGGGGGGCTCCCAGACACTGAGAGTTTGTATTTGCTCTGATAGTAACAGGATGTGGAAATGCGCCCCCCAAGTGTTGGGGTGCCACCCAGGTGAGGTATCTTGGTTGTAAACAGTCATTACAGCCAGGAATTTCTCGGCTGTGGTGTCAGAATGGCAGACCTGAAAAACCTGCCAGGCCCGCCTCTGGGTGTGGGGGTGCCCTCTGCCGCTCTCCCGCTGCAGCTGGTTCCTGGGACGGGATAGGGGCCATGGGGTCATTGGTCGGGGGAGACCTGGGGTTGGAGTGGGGTTGTGCTTTCTCTCCATCTGGGTGGGGATGAGGCAGCCCCAGGCCCCTTGGCAAGTGTGCAGACGGCAGGTGAGTGGAGGCAGAGGCTTGGGAACTGGGTGTGGGGGTGTGGGGCGTTGACCCTGTGTGTAGCCTGCCAAGTGACCCCATGACTCATGCTCTAGCTATGTCCCCCGAGGTCTGGCTGACAGGGAGGAGTTGGGGTTCCTGTGTGGACCCTGTCTTGACTTCCAGGATGTTCTGAGCTCCTAGAGAAGAAAGGATTGGCTGGGTGCAGTATCTCACACCTGTAATGCCAGCACTTTGGGGAGGCCGAGGCGGTTGGATCACCTGAGGTCAGGGCTTTGAGACCAGCCTGGCCAACATGGTGAAACCCTGTCTCTACTAAAAATGCAAAAATTAGCCAGGCATGGTGGCGCACCCTTGTAATCCCAGCTACTCTGGAGGCTGAAGTAGGAGAATTGCTTGAACCTGGGAAGTGGAGGCTGCAGTGAACTGAGATTGCACCACTGCACTCTAGCCTGAGGGACGGAGCCAGACTCTGTCTCCAAAATAATAATAATAAAAAAAAAGGATTGAAGCAGCCCAGCATGGGATTGGGACCAATGCTGGCAAAGGGGACCATGGATGGAGTTGGGTTCCTATGGGGGTGGAGCAAGGTTCCAGGGAGCCCTGTGAGAGTTCCTCAGGCCTGAAAGGGGCCTGGGAAAGTTGGAGCCCCAGTGAGCAGGGGTGTGGAGAAACTCCTGCCATGCTGGGAAATGTCAGACCTTAGATGAGTGGGGATGTGAATGCCTCTGCTGGGCCCTGGGTTTGTCAAAAGGCTTTAGGGACTGATTCCCACCCCTGCTGTTGAAGGCAGGGCACCACTGCTTCAAGAGAGGGGTACAGGCCCTATGAGGCAGGTAGGAGGACTGCAGAGAAAACTGACACCTTATAGGCAGCTTGGCCTCACCCCATGCTATACAGATGGGGAAGGGGCTTGAACCCATGCCTCCTTGGTTGGCTGGGTCTTCCTCACACCAAGGTAACAGTGTCATGACAAGCTGCCGATTTCAAGGTAGGTGATGATGGGAACTCTGTGGCCCCATAAAACCCTCCCAGTCACCTGCCATTGAGGTTAGGCCAGGTGGTGGGAGGTGATGTCACTTGGCTGCCCAGCTGGGGACTGAGCAGGATGTGGAAGGGAGGGAGCAAACTCCAAAGGAGGGGACAAGGGCAGGGCTGGTGGCCAGCCAAGGCAGCCTCCATGGTCAGCAGAGGCACTGGGGGCGGAGAAGGAGGCAGGAGGCAGGTGGTTTGTTATTTTCAGCTGTGGGCTTTACTTCTTACAAATTCCAGCAGGGGGACTTCCCTAACTAGGCTCAAGACAGGCTGGCATGGGGAGAGGGGCTGGAGGGACCCTGGGTCAAGTGAACACAGTGAACACTCTCCTTGCTGCACTAGAGCTACAGAATGGAGTTGGGACAAGCACAGACCCACAGATCTGGGCTTGAACCCTGGCTCCACTGCCCCCTCATTCGTTTACTCCGTCTTTTATTCATTCATCTGGCACCCATTCATTGAGCACTTGCTTGTATACCGTGTTCAGGGTGCTGGCGATGCTAATGAAAATGGGACAGATAATGTTTTCTGTCCTGGTGGATGTTCCAGGAGGCATAATCTCTTGTTGGACAACCGTTTGTGAGAGGATATAACACAGGGGCCCCCTGTGGAAGTGATATTTAAGCTCTAGAATGATAAGTGACACGAAGGGGCTGGGGTGGTGACAGGTTGAAGAAAGCATTTCAGGCAGCAGCCACAGCCTGGGCAAAGACCCTGAGGCCTGAGGGACCAGGGAGCTTATGAGGAATTTGGTGGAGTCGGAGCGGTTCTTGTGAGCAAAAGTGTAGGTCCAGGGCGTGCGCCTGGGTTATGTCTGTGGCTATGGGCCAGTTATTCCACCTCTGTGCCTTCCTCTCTTCATCTGTAAAATGGGAGTATGAATCTTCCCAGGTGGCTGTGAAGATTCAATGTGGCATTGTAGGTAACTGTTGCAGGCAACCAGGTGCTGACTGCGTGCCTGTTGTTCTTATAGTTGGTTGAATCTGTCCCATTAATTCTCCCTCCCCAGGCAAGACTCCTGGCTGTGACCCATGGGCCTCTGAGGAGGCGTTGTAAGTCCGCCCAGCTCCCCACTTGCTGTGCTCCCACTCAATGCGAAGGGAACCAAGGTACCAGGGCCAAGTGGGTCCAGACATCCACACGGATTCTGAAAGGGCAGGTCAAGCAGGCACGTGGGGCCCAGGTTACCCCTTATTCCCTGCTGTGGCATGGGAAGTTGGGAAGGGCTGGGGGTTGGGGTATCATGGGACGTGCTTCCTTAACGGCTCCTGTGTGTCACTGCCAGACTTTGTCCAGCCATCAGCCACGGCCTCTCAACAGTACCAAGATGGAAGTCAAAGGTCAGCTGATCAGCTCTCCTACCTTCAATGCCCCAGGTCGGTGGCTGCTTCCCCTCCTGCTGCCTCCTCCCCCGCTCTGAATCACCACCTGCTTGCTTGGGAAGAGTTGGTCCCTGGCCCCACAGCTGCTCCAGGATGCCCTGGCTGTCCCACTGATCTTTGCTCCCTCTGTGTCCAGCTGCCCTGTTCGGAGAGGCTGCCCCCCAGGTGAAGTCAGAGCGTCTGCGGGGGCTGCTTGACCGGCAGCGGACCCTGCAGGAGGCCCTGAGCCTGAAACTTCAGGAGCTCCGCAAAGTGTGTCTCCAGGAGGCGGTAAGGGCCTGGCCCTAGGGGTGTCAGGCGGGGAGGTGGTGGGGGAGGTGAGGAGCTGGGGCCCCTAGATAGACAGACTTGGGTGGCAGTTGTTCAACCACTAGTCCTGGCTGTGTCACCCACTTTTCTCTGTCACCCACTTTCTCCTCAAAGCTCAGCTTAGCTGTGTCAGAATGAATGAAATACGGTAATACAGGCACACAATCCCCTGTCGACAATTTCAAATCTAACAAACCTCAGAAAACAGGTTCTGTTCAAAATTTGGCAGCACAGTCGGACCTGAACTGGCACAGGGTGATGTGTAGTTTCAGTTTCCCCCTCTTACTGTGAATGCCCACAGTGTGCCAGAAATAATACTATAGCTCAGACCACGCAGCCCCAGCCCCCGAAGGGAGTTATATAATACTTGGGATCTCGACGGTGTCACCTTTATAAAAATGAAACAATTTTGGATCCCAAAGCAGGTCTCCCTGCCTCTCATGCCCACCACAGGGGTTTGGGCCATTGAGGTTTGGGCACGCCTGCCTGGTGGACATAATGTGGGGAGGAGGAAGGGAAGCATCGTGTGTGGGTGCTGAGCAGGGCCAGGCTCCTGGTAGGACTTCTGTAGCTTCTGGGATCATTAACGTGTTACCCCATCCTTCCAGCTAACCCTTGGTAGTCTCTGACTTCTGCCCCCCACCAGGAGCTGACTGGCCAGCTGCCCCCTGAGTGCCCGTTGGAGCCTGGTGAACGGCCCCAGTTGGTCCGCCGGCGGCCCCCCACAGCCCGCGCCTACCCTCCACCACACCCCAACCCAGCACACCACTCCTTGTGCCCTGCTGAGGTGAGCAGATGGGTGTGGAGAGCAAGAGGGTGGGGAGAGGGGACAGGTACAGAGGAGTAGCCAGGAGGAAGGTATGGGGAGGGGGCTTGTGGCCAGGTGAGGGAGAGGGTAAGATGAGAAGGCAAAGGAGTTCTGGAGGTAGGTTCCTGCGATGAGGGAGGATGCTGGTCCCTAACTGTCAGGACAGGCCTCCCATGCTCTGGAAGATGAACAAACCCAGCCCTTCACCAAGAGAGGTCCTGCCGTGCCATGCCCTGCCCCCTCCCCGGGGGAAATAAGCTCCCCATCTGCAGGTGAAGAGGCCTGAATAGGCCGCTGGAAGTGCAGGACAGCCTCTAGTGGGTTTGGCCCCACCGGGTCCCTGTGCCGGGCCATTTCCAGCATTTGGGTGGGCCCGACAGGAGCTGGCTCTTGAGGCCCTGGAACGCGAGGTGTCAGTGCAGCAGCAGATTGCAGCAGCTGCCCGCCGCCTGGCCCTGGCCCCTGATCTGAGCACCGAGCAGCGACGGCGCCGGCGCCAGGTCCAAGCAGACGCACTGCGGAGGCTGCACGAGCTGGAGGAGCAGCTCGGGGACGTCCGGGCCCGCCTTGGCCTCCCAGCGCTCCCACCACCACCCCAGCCACTGCCGCTGTCTACTGGGCCAGTGATCACCGCCCAGGGAGTCTGCCTGGGTATGCGCCTCACTCAGCTCAGCCAAGGTGAGCATCCCCTGGTGAGGGTGAGAGAGTGGACACTGTTGAATGGACGTGGCAGGGCTGGGATGGGTGAGTGGCCGGGAGGTAGGCACAACTCAAGTAGCCCAACCCGTGTAAGGAGTTGTGACAAACTGGCTCATTGGAAAGGGCAAACTGTGGGGAACTGATGAATATCTGCCAGGACAGTCAGGAACCAAACCAGTGTGGTTTTGGGCTCTGGTAAAAGCAGATTCTTGGGAAGGCAACAGGGTGAGGAAGAAACTGGCCAGAAGGTGGGCCAAGTGGAGGTACTCACCCAGTGGTGTAAGGGGGTGACACCGAGGCCTGGGAGTGAGAGGCCCGCTTCTCCCCCTCTGACCTGTAGAGGACGTAGTTCTGCACTCGGAGAGCAGCTCCCTCTCAGAGTCTGGGGCCAGCCATGACAACGGTGAGGACTCCTATCCCCCAAACCTGCCCAGAGCCCTGCATCCCCTCAGCCTATCCCCTTTTTTCCTTCCAACCACATCCTGCATGATCAGCCCATCCTTTGATGCCCAGCCCCTCCCGTGCTTCTTCAGCTTCTCCTTAGCCATGCCCCATCTTCCTGTGGGTCCCCCATCTTTTAAGCCTCACCCCACCCCAGCCCTGCAGCCCCAGAACCTACTTGTCAGCCTTAGCTCCTCCTTAGCCTGCTTAACCTGTCCCAGCACTTTGCCCCTCCCCATGGCCTTGTCCCCCAGCCTGTCCTGCCCCCACTGAGCCTGGCTCATTGAATTCTACACCAGTTGCTCTCTTCCACCCAGAGGAGCCCCATGGCTGCTTCTCTCTGGCTGAGCGCCCCTCACCACCCAAGGCTTGGGACCAGCTGCGGGCAGTATCTGGGGGGAGCCCTGAGCGGCGAACCCCATGGAAACCACCCCCATCAGATCTTTACGGGGATCTGAAGAGCCGGCGGAACTCTGTGGCCAGCCCCACCAGGTGAGAATGAGCTCCTCTTTCCTTCTGCAGGAGCTGGCAATGGGATAGCAAGCCTGGGCTGGTGGAGGGTCTGCTGGTGGGGTACAGTCTCTAACCTGGGCCCCCACCTGGGCCTGCCCATCTCTGTCTAGCCCCACACGCTCGCTGCCCAGGAGTGCCTCCAGTTTTGAGGGCCGAAGTGTGCCTGCCACCCCTGTCCTCACCCGGGGCGCTGGCCCCCAGCTCTGCAAGTAAGGGGAATCTGAGGGTGGGCTGGAGGATCAGAGGGGAGGGAACCATTAGTTCTCACTGGAGGCTTGAGGACAGCATTATCAAAAGGTGTGGGATGGCTGGGCACCGTGGCTCACGCCTGTAATCCCAGCACTTTGGGAAGCCGAGGCGGGCTGATCACTTGAAGTCAGGGGTTCAAGACCAGCCTGACCAACATGGTGAAACCCCCGTCTCTACTAAAAATACAAAAATTAGCCGGGCATGGTGAGGCATGCCTGTAATCCCAGCTACTTGGGAGACTGAGGCAGGAGAATTGATTTAACCTGGGAGGTGGAGGTTGCAGTGAGCCGAGATTGAGATTGCGTCATTGCACTCCAGCCTGGGCAGTAAGAGTGGAACTCCATCTCAAAACAAACAAACAAAAAAAGGTGTGGGACATGGGAGGCTGGGCGCTAAAGGTGAACAGGCATCATCTTGGTGGAGAATGGGGTGAGGATTTGGGGCAGAAGCACCAAAGTTTGAGTACAGGCTTTTCTGTGCATTTTGGACAGAAGCCATTCCCTTTCTCTGGATCATTGTCTCCTCATTTGTGAAATGGGAATAATAATATCTGCCTTTGAAAGACATGGACATAAGTTCTTGTTAACATATTCCGAATGCCTGCCACCTGCTAGGAATTAGCGTTTTACCTGGTATCAACTCATTTAATCATCATGAGATCCCTATGAAGTGGGTGCTATTGTTATTCCCATTTTATAGATGAGGCCAGTGAGGCACAGAAAGGTTAAGTAACTTGTTAGGAAACTGAAGTCCTGGAGTTTGAACCCAGGCAAGTTTGACTCTAGAGTCCACGCTTTTAACCACTTTCCTCTTCTTAAAGAGTGCCTACTTTCCCCAGGCTCCGAACAAAACCAAGTCCCCATCCTTGTGGGGCTTGCATTCTGTGAATGGTGGCTGCTGGGATAGTAGCTTTGGGTGGTTCATACAGACAGTTGGATATAGAATTCAGGCAGAGTTTTACATGTGGGCCCTAAGGTCTGGGACTCAATCCTAGAGGCCATGTGAGCCATGAGAAGGGCCTTAGCAGCAGGAGGGGTCAGCTGGATTAGGAAGAGCCTCCTGCCTGGCCCCTCCTCTGCTAGCTATGAGTCCCTACCCATATTTATACCTCCCTTGGAACTAACAGCGCCAGGCCTCCCCCATACATTTCTACTCCCAACCCCCTAGCCTGAGACAGAACCTTAGCTGCCCCTTTACATGTCACTACCTGCCACCTTTATACACACAGCTTCCAACCCTGGGCCCATTTGGAGATGTGAAAGTGAAGGCGCAGCTGGGCGTGGTGGCTCACGCCTGTAATCCCAGCACTTTGGGAGGCTGAGGTGGGTGGATCACAAGGTCAGGAGTTTGAGACTACCCTGACCAACATGGTGAAACCCCATCTCTACTAAAATAAATATAAAAATTAGCCAGGCGTGGTGGTGCACACCTGTAGTCCCAGCTACTCGGGAGGCTGAGGCAGGTGAATCACTTGGACCCGGGAGGTGGAGGTTGCAGTGAGCTGAGATCATGCCACTGCACTCCAGCCTGGGTGACAGAGTGAGACTCCGTCTAGGGAAAAAAAGAAAAAAAAGTGAAGGTGCAGAAAGGGGTGGGGTAGGGAGGGCACTGCAGGCCTGCCTGATTTTTCTGAACCTATTCCCATGACCCTTGCCTCTTGCTCCAGACCTGAAGGCCTTCATTCTCGCCAGTGGTCCGGCAGCCAGGACTCCCAGATGGGCTTCCCCCGGGCAGACCCTGCCTCCGATCGCGCCTCCCTCTTCGTAGCTCGCACCCGCCGCAGCAACAGCTCTGAGGCCCTGCTGGTGGACCGGGCAGCTGGTGGGGGAGCCGGCTCCCCGCCAGCCCCTCTGGCTTCCTCTGCCTCTGGCCCCCCAGTCTGCAAGAGCAGTGAGGTGTTGTATGAGCGCCCCCAACCAACCCCTGCCTTCTCCTCCCGCACAGCTGGCCCTCCAGACCCTCCCCGGGCCGCCCGGCCTAGCTCAGCTGCCCCTGCTTCCCGAGGTGCCCCCCGGCTCCCACCTGTGTGTGGGGACTTCCTCTTGGACTATTCCCTGGACCGCGGCCTGCCCCGCAGTGGCGGTGGAGCAGGCTGGGGGGAGCTGTTGCCTGCAGCTGAGGTCCCAGGACCCCTCTCCCGTCGGGACGGGCTCCTCACCATGCTCCCTGGCCCACCACCTGTGTATGCAGCTGACAGCAACAGCCCCCTCCTCCGCACCAAGGACCCCCACACCCGTGCCACGCGTACCAAGCCCTGTGGCCTGACCCCAGAGGCTGCCGAGGGCCCTGAGGTGCATCCAAACCCTCTGCTGTGGATGCCCCCACCCACCCGTATCCCCTCAGCTGGTGAACGCAGTGGCCACAAGAACCTGGCCCTGGAGGGGCTGCGGGACTGGTACATCCGGAACTCGGGACTGGCTGCGGGGCCCCAGCGCCGGCCTGTGCTCCCCTCTGCGGGCCCGTCACACCCAACCTTCCTCCATGCCCGCTGCTATGAGGTGGGCCAGGCGCTGTACGGGGCCCCCAGCCAGGCGCCACTCCCACACTCGAGGAGTTTCACGGCGCCCCCTGTCTCTGGCAGGTATGGGGGGTGCTTTTACTGATGGGTAGGGGTCTCTTAAGGCAGATGGTGAATATATCCAGGCCAGGGAATGGCTAGTTATGATTGCTAATGAATTGGACTATGAGGAAACTAGCTGCCGTGATGGCATAGGGTCACTCTACTGCACATGATCTGCGTTAGTCCATGGGGTCCTGGTGGAGGGGATCTTGGGCACTGGTAGCAGCAGTTCTTTATCAAGTTATAGGCTCAAGATGAGCTTTGACGCAGGGTGCTGGGAGGAAGGGACATCTCCTGCCCCTTGCCGTTCTCCTCCTTTTCTCTCCTTGCCCTGGGGCCTGAAGGTGCTGTCCTATGCCTGCCTCCACCTGTTTAACGAGCCTCTTCCTTTCTCTTTCTTTGTCTTGTCTGCCTTTTCCTCTCTTCTTGTCTTCTCCGCCCTGTCCTCCGGATTCCTGCTACCCTTCTAAAGATACTACGCGGACTTCCTGTATCCCCCGGAGCTGAGCGCTCGTTTAAGTGACCTGACGCTAGAGGGGGAGCAGTCCTCCAGTTCTGACACCCAGACCCCAGGGACGCTGGTCTGACCCCTTCTGATATGCCCCTTGTTGGCCTGGGCATGATTCCAGTCTGGGGAGCACACAGCTGACCTCGCTGGGCCCTGGAGTGTGGTTGCTCTCAGTCCTGAGCAGAGTGTGCCAACCTTATCTTCCAAGGCCTCTGGCTTCCTTTAGGCCCAGGAAGGTGTCTGACACCCTGCTTCTCTCACACTGTGCTGGGGACTGGGGGCCTTCAGCCAGCTTAAAAGAGAGGGGATGATGTCATGGGGACCCCAAGCCCCTTCCTCCATTTCTGTTTACAGTTGTAACTTAGGTATTCACTGTCTTCCTCCAACACTAGGCGTTTTATAAAAGGGAAACTGTGATCTCATCTGGTTGGGTTCATTCCTGTTCCCATGCCCAACCGGGTTCCATTCAGGAACCCCCTCCATAAAATGGACCATATCGGGTCTCAGGGCCATTTAGGGCAGCCAGGAGACTCTGGTGTGAAGAGAAGTCCCTGCCACCCATCGCCAGGGCGTTTGTCGGGGCAGTGAGCTCTCTGCCCACACTTGGAAGGACTGCAGTCTGGGTGGGATGCCTGAAGAAGCCCAGTTCCATCTGTGCCCACAGCCTCTATCCTGACCACCCCTAGTCAGGAGACCCCACAGGAGGGGCAAAGGGCTATGTGTGTGCTGTGTCCTGGGATGCCGTGGGGTTGAACCTGGCATCTACCAGACCCGGAATCCAGTAGATGCCAGTAAAATCCTCAGGTGAGGTCTGGCCACAGGCCACTGGCCACCCATACCTTCCTTGGCTTTCCTTCCATCCACCACTTTCTGTTTTTTTGTGGGGTGGAGTCTTGCTCTGTCACCCAGACTGGAGTTTAGTGGTGCAGTCTTGGCTGACTGCAACCTCGGCCTCCTGGGTTCGAGCAGTTCTCTTGCCTCAGCCGCCTGAGTAGCTGGGATTACAGGCACATGCCACCACTCTCAGCTGATTTTTGTATTCTTAGTAGAGATGGGGTTTCACCATGTTGGCCAGGCTGGTCTTGAACCCTTGACCTCGTGATCTGCCCACCTTAGCCTCCCAAAGTGCTGGGATTACAGGAGTGAGCCACTGTGCCCGGCCCCCATCTACCACTTTTTAAGCAAACCCACACAAGTTGTGTTTTCTGATACCTGTCTGTGACTTTCTGGAGCTGGGGTTTCCCCTGCCCCCTTTTCCTGGTGTTAAACTTTTCTTTTTGTACCAGTGGATCTGGGCCCAAGACATTACCCACACTGGAAGGGTATTTCTATAATAAATGTGTAAACTGAACCCATGTGTTGCTGCTCTGTCTGCCTTGCCTTGAGGGCCCACACCTTTAGTCAAGACCAGATAATATATTTTTACAGGAAAAAACATACCTTGGCAATAGCCTGTGATAGTGTCATCTGTTTTGACTTTACTTGCTTTGTGATGTGGGGCAACTTCTTTGCCTGTCTGCACTCAGATTTCTAGCCAACCTCAAACAATAACTCTTGGTAATATAATATAAATGATAATAAAGATTCTCTGTTCTTAACCTCCCTATACTTTTAAAATTTTTCTTTCTTTCTTTTTCTTTCCTTTCTTTCTTTCTCTCTCTCTCTCTCTCTCTCTCCCCCTCCCTCCCTTCCTTCCTTCCTTTTCTCTCTCTCTTTCTTGACTCTCGCTCTGTTGCCAGGCTGGAGTGCGGTGGCAAAATCTCAGCTCACTGCAACTCTTGACTCCCTGGTTCAAGCAAATTCACCTGCCTCAGCCTCCCAGCTAGCTGGGACTACCGTCACATGCCACCACACTTGGCTAATTTTTGTATTTTTAGTAGGTGGTGTTTCACCACGTTGGCAAGGATGGTGTCGATCTCCTGACCTTGTGATCCACCCACCTTGGCCTCCCAAAGTGCTGGGATTACAGGCGTGAGCCACTGTGCCCAGCCTAATTTTTATTTTTTTGAGACAATGTCTCATTCTGCTGCCCAGGCTGAAATGTAGTGGTGTTGATAACGGCTCACTGCAGCCTTGACCTCCCAGACACAATCTTCCCATCTCAGCCTCCTGAATAGTTGGAACTACAGTTGTGCACCACTATACCCGCTAATTAAAAAGAAAATTGTAAGCTGGGCGTGGTAGCTCACGCCTGTAATCCCAGCACTTTGGGAGGCTGAGGCGAGCAGATCACGAGGTCAGGAGATCAAGATCATCCTGCCTAACATGGTGAAACCCTGTCACTACTAAAAATACGAAAAATTAGGCATGGTGGCATGCACCTGTAGTCCCAGCTACTCAGGAGGCTAAGGATGCAGTGCGCTGAGACTGTCCCACTGCACTCCTGCACTCTAACCTGGGTGACAGAGCGAGACTCCATCTCAAAATAATAATGTAGAGATGAGGTCTCATTATATTGCCCAGGTTAGTCTTGGACTCCTGGGCTTGAGCAGTCGTCCTGCCTCAGCCTCCCAAAATGCTGGGATTACAGGCATTAGTTACCATGCCCAGCTTTTTGAGACAGGTTCTTGCTGTTGCCCAGGTTGGAGTGCAATGGCACAATCACAGCTTACTGCAGCCTCTACCTCTTGGACTCTAGCCATCCTCCTGCCACACCCTCCCAAGTAGCTGGAACTACAAAAGCACACCACCATGTCCAGCTAAGTTTTAATTTTTTTTAAGAGATAGATAGAGCCTTGCTATATTGCCCAGGATGGTCTCAAACTCCTAGCCTCAAGTGATCCTCCCACCTCAGCCTCCCAAAGTGTTGGAATTACAGGCATGAGCCACCGCACCTGCCCTCCCCTGTGCTTTAATGCTGATCCAGAGGTAACAGGTTCAAGGAAGGACCTCAGAGATCACCTCTTCAGCCCACATATTCAGGAAGAGTCTAGCAGAATTGAAAAGTAGAAGGCCACTTCTGTCCTTTGAAATGTGCAAGTTTATCCAGGAGGCTCCAATTGGCTTGAGAATGCAACAGCCTTTATTGTTGCAGCAACACTAACATATATGCCCCATTCCCTGTCGAGGCCTGTCCCCATCCCACCCCTTGGTTGTCAATGGTGTAGAACATTGGGATGAGGGGAAAAATCCCTAAGCAGAGCTGGAGGGAGGCAAATGGGACTGGTGAGGGTTGGGATCACCTGGGACCAGGGGTCCAACAGTCAGGATACCTGACTCCACACAGGGGCCTGGAACACTTGGGTTTTGAGTTCAAGATTTGGCAATGTCTTGACCTGGGTTGGAAGGTAGGATGGGGTCTGGAAAAACTTCGGTCCAGGGTTCAAGATTTGAGAGTGCCTTGCCCTAGGCCCCAGTTTGGGGCTGAGCACGGAGAAGGGTGGATGGGAGTGTCTCTGGGTTCACAATTTGAAATTGATCATGGATGCTCTGGCCTCAAGCCCCAGTTTTGGGGCTGGATATAGGTGGCTCTGGGTCCCAGGTCCAGGGCTGGGGAAGATTCTTGTCCTTAGGTAACGGGGCCTAGGTGGGAGGGATATCCTGCTTTGGGGCTGGCATGGGGGTAGGGCAGTCACATATGTCCTGTTTGGTTTGGGCAGGGTGCTCTAGGCTCCTGTTTTACGTTCTGGGAAAGGGCTCTGGGTCCCAATTATGGGCTGGGGGTGGGGTGGTATTCTCCAGGTCCTGGGTACAGATCACAGGGGCCTAGGATCCAGCCTCCTGCTCTTGTCCCAGCGCCTCTAGTAGCAGGCCCATTGGCGTCCGCTTGAGACCAATGCTCTCGATCTTGTTCTCAATCTTGTTCTTAAGGTTGCGCAGGCGCAACGAGGCGTGCACCAGGATCACTGTGGGCGGCACCAAGAGGAGGGGTCAGTGGAATAGACCTCAGCCTGCAGCCAACTGGGGCCCACCGAAGGGAATTGGCGCGCAGGCAGGCCAATGGAGTGGTGAGCGGCCAGGATGCCTCAGATCCTGAAAGCGTGGCCGACTAATTGGCTTGGCAACGTAGGCATGGCCAGGGAGGGATCCCGGTAACCCGGACGTGGCCAGTGGAAGGCATTTAACACCAGGAGTGAGATCGGAAAGGCGGTAATAAAAGGGGCGTTCCCAGAAGGCGGAATGATGTCCGGGAAGGCGCTTTTAACGGGGGCGTGGCCAGGCCCTCCGGGTTTCCCAGCCCCCTCTCAACCCAGGGACCGGAGCAGGGCTGGCCTGGTGCCTTAAGCGTGCTCTGGCCGCTTTCTCAGCTATCTCAGGGTAGTAGAGACTCACGAAGCACCGGCCCGGCGATGCTGAGCAGGAAGGTGCAAGCGCCGCCCACGACCCAGAGAACCAGGAGGCCGACGGCAAGCACTGCGGCCAGGCAGGCGGCGGGGTGGCTGCGGCGGCAGCGGCGCACAGCTGCGCGGGTCTCAGCTGCCCACACCAGCATGCCGAGGGCCACCGCCACTACCAGCGCGCTCAGAAGCGTGTGCAGCGGACGCACGTACCTGCGGATACAAGGGAACTAAGCTAGCCCGCCGGGCAGAGGGAAGGCCGCCCGGTTTCCCGGACCGAAACCCACCCTGGGCCCCAAGAGCCAGAGTCTCCCGTCTCCGGACACTCGAGCCCGGCACATCCTCCCACCAGCCCTGTCTCCAGCAGGCCCATCCGCCAAGGCTCCCGACTCACAGATCCCTGTGGACCCCTCCTTTCCTCCTTATCAATTCCACTGTCCTGTCTTCCTTAGGTCCCCACTTCAAGCCCTCCCATCCCGCTAGATGCTCCCCCCACCCCGGGCTCCCAACACTCCCCTGGACTTTACTGTTGTTGACTCTACCCCCATAGGGCCCCTCACCAGCGTGCCCTTTGACCCCAGCCCCTGCAGATCCTTCTTCCACGCCTTCTGTCTCCACACACTTCCCTCTCCCCAGGCCTATGGTCCTTATAGGATCCCCCTCCTGGCTTCCTCCCCTCCCAGTGCCCCCTCCAGGCTGCTGTTTCCCTATAGATTCCTCCCTCCATCATTGCTAGAACCTCTTCCAGGTCGTCAGCCCTACTCTGAACTTCCAGCCCTGCTCAAGTCCCTCCTCCAGATTCTCCCTTCCTCTCTGATCTCAGGCTTTCCAACCATGGATCCTCCTCCTGGGCCCAAGTTCCCCAACAGGTACCTGCCCCTGGCACCTTCCAATCATAGCCAGGCTCCCCTGCAAGACCAAATCCTCAATAAGTACATCTTCCACACCCTCCAACTTTACCGTCCATTTCCCTGTCTCTGCCCTAAGTACTCCAGGGTCGGCCTCAATCTGGCCCCATCATTCACATTACAACCCCCCGACACACGCCCATAAAGTACTCTCGTATCCCCCTTTCAGGTCCTCCTTTTCTTCAGGTTCACTTACTAGCCCACTTTCCCCTTCAGTCCCGCACTTTTCTCCATCCTCCCCAGGTCTTCCTTTCAGACCCCCATCCCCAGCAGGCAGGCTCTCCTCATCAGCCAGGCTCCATCTCCCTGAGGCCCTCCTTATAACCATGCTCCACCTCCCTCAAGGCCTCCCTTCCAAGCCCCTCAGGCCGTCCATCTCTATTGAATTCGTCCTTCCCGGCCTTGCATCCCCCTCAGGTTCCCCGTCCTGGTCCTCAAAGATCCGTGGGTTTATCCCCCACGCCTTGCAGACGTCCCCAGCCAACCGGCGCCTCCTTCCCTCCCTCACCCGGCGAGAGCGAGGCCGATGCCGAAGCAGAGAAGGTAGTTGGTTTGGTAGTAGAGGAGGTTGTTGATGACGCGGTGGCACCATCGCTGCGGGTCGCATGGATCCGGAGCCGCCAGGCGCGCCGACCCCAGAACAAAGTCGTCCAGGGCGCGTAACGGTGGCAGCCGCACCTCCGACATCCTGCCGGTTAATGTGGCTGGACCAGCCAGGAGGGGGCCGGACTACAACAACCGTTACGCCCCTCGCCACCGCGGGGCACACCGGGAAATAGAGTCTGAGTCGGGCAGCTACTTTACTAACCTAGGTGGATTGCGCAGGGGCGGCGACGCATGTGACCGGAAAAGCAACTAACACGCCGCTCCGGAAAGCAGCAAAGGCTGCCGGGAAATCAAGCCTCTGCCAAGGAGCGAGACGTTCCCAACCTTTAAAGCTGCTATCCACCCCCGCGCGAGGCGCCGCAGGGGCTGCTCCGGGCGGTGCCTGCAGCTCAAGCACAAAGTAGCCAGCCAGATAAGAAAGGAGGGACTGTCACGAGGATCCGAGTTGGATTCCACCTTCTTCCTGTCAGCGTCCAAGACGGTCACATTTCTCCTGGAAACTCCATGCCCCGCCCCTAAGGTCAAGTCATAAATGCCATTAAGGGCCTTTTATTCGTATTCATCACATCAGAGATCATCTCTTCCTGGGAAGCTTATAAAAAATCCCCAGTTTGGATTAGGCCACTCCCTCTGGGTCCCTGACAGTTTCTTCCAGGTTAGGGATCCCAAGGGGTCTCTGCCTTCCTGGGTGCCTGGCTTGGCCCTTGGGGCACACAGTCATCAGTAAGTGCTGGGGGAAGTGAGCTCTTTATTTAGACATAGCTCTGCTGAGTGGAAAGTGGGCACTGGCCCCATTAATGCTTGCTGGCTGGTAGCGTCCAAGCATGCCCCACTGCCAAGGCTCAGCTCTGCAGTCTGCCACTGTAGGTCCCTAGCACAGCCCCCAGAGTCCTTAAAAGTCATCATCATCACAGATGTCAAGGTACACGTCGAAAGCCTCTCTGTTGCAGTTTCCATCAGGAGTGAAGACATATTTGTGGAAGGTCCCATCTACGCAGATGGCTGGGGGAGGGGGGTGGTAAAAGGTCAGAGGCTGCCACACTCACAGGCTCCAATCCTCTCAGGCATCTCAGGACCTAGGATCTGCCTCCAAGCCTTTGCCTAGTGCTGTCCCCCTTACCGATAATTAATCTGAGCCTCACATGGCCCTAAAATTCTTTCAGGTCCAACCGGCAGACCTTTGCCCCATGCAGTACCCCCAACCAAGGGGCTATTCCCACTCACCAATGACAGAGTTGACGTTCTTGGAAGTATTGCGACCGAAGGCGCAGATGCAGGCTGACTCAGCAGGCACAGTGAAGCTCGCCAGGCTCCACTGAGAGTCCACGTACTGCCCAATCATGGGCCCCACCTTGCCCACGCGAGCCAGCCTGCAGGTAGCACTGACTAAGCCAAGGTACGGTAAACGGGCAGGGGGACAGGGACACAGTAGGGTAGGGAGGGGGTACTCACGCGGAGCGGCGGTTGAGGCGGGTATCCTTGAGAGCAAAGATATGGACGGTGCCCTTATCACTGGAAGCGCAGAGAAAGGAGGAGTCGTGGCTGAAGTTAATGCTAGAAGACAGATCAGCAGTGATGCCCCCATGTCATGTGGTGGTGTGGGTTCACCAGCCCACCATACATACCCTGTGCTCACCAGTAGAGGGTAGCCGGGTCAGTGCCTCGGCGGAGCTCCACCAGTTTCTCCTTGGATTGTGTGTCAAAGAGGCGAATAAGAGTACCCTTCTGGGAGGCTGAGGCCACTACTGTGCCTGGCTGGTTCAGAGATACACAGGCTATGTCACTCTGATGTGCATTGATGGTAAAGGGAGCAGATGAGGTGCCAGGCTTCGTGCTCGACAGGTCCTGGAGTAGGAGGGAGTCTGGGGTTGAGGTGGTATGGAGGGAAGGGGCTGATTCTACTAGGAAAGCCAGTCCACCCACCTACCCACCCTTGTCGACTGGATGGCTCACCACAAGTTGCAGACTCCCGCACTTGTGTCCCGGGAAGACTAACAGTTGCTTCTCCAGGCTGGGGCAGAGGTCACAGAGCCCTAGGGTGTGAAGATAAAGAAGGATGGGTGGCTGGAGAGGAGGCAGCATCTCAGAATGGACAGAGCTGGATGAAGACCAGATTTCAACCCTCCATGATAAGCTGAACCCAAAGAATCCTCAGGGGGCTCAGCTCAGCTGCACACCTCGCCAGCTAGGTAGATTCCCTTCCTTGCTCTGCAGCTGTGGAATCTAGTAGGCTGTTATGACAGCCCCAGGAGGCTCACGGATCCCTGACACACCCACCCATGTCCTCACAAATTGTTTCTGCTCTGCCACTGGGGCACCCAGAGGTGGGGCAGGGCTGGAGGTGGGGAGAAATGGCTGTGAGCTGAAAAGATGGAGATGAGTGTGAGCATCTCCCTGCCTCTTTCCCCGATTCTCTGTGTGTGTGTGTGTGTGTGTGCCCCTTCCTTTCTTTCCTCATCTCTGCCCCTCTGCCCCATCCACTGTTTCATGCCCTTACACCTGTGTATCTGAGCCCTCTCACCCTTGGGGTTGTCCCGAGTATCAAACTCAAACAGCTTTCGGGGATTGTCGGGGAAGGAGTACACATAGATGCGGTTCCTCAGCACGATCACGATCCTGTGGATATCACACAACACAGGATGGCTGTGAGGGGGCGGCGGGATGCCTAGGGAGGACTAACCCTCTCACCTGCTGTGGGGACCTCCTACCTCCCACCCCGGTCCTCCTCAGGCTCACTTGTCATGGCGCATGCGCACAGAAAGCACTGGCTTGGTGAAGGTGAACTCCAGCACCAGCTTCTCCTTGGAGTCCTTGCCCTCCCGGGCATCGTCCCAGATCAGCACTGCTGGGCAGGTGGGTGGGTTGTCGGGGCCAAGGTTTAGGGTAAGGGCAGCCCTGGTGACACGGGATCCACCTCTGCTTCCCAGCGACCTCAACCTACTTGCTTAGCCTTTTACTAAACACCCAGTAAGATACTTGCACACCATGAGCACTTGTGGACATGATCCCTGAGAGAAGCATTCTAGACTGTTACATTCATCTACAGATGAGGAAACTGAGGTTCAAAGTGGTTGAGTGTCTGGCCAAGGACCTCACAGCCCATCAGCAACCAAACAGGGACTCACACTCAGGCCTATAACTTCCCCTCAGTAACTATTTCTGTCTCCAGAGTCCTAGTCCAGGCACCCTGGAGATTTCCATGAGGAATCCTAGGGCTCCATGACTCACCTAGGGCAACTCCTGCCCTGTCCAGGTGGTATCAGCAAGAAAAACCCTTAAAGCAAGGTAGCACATGAGGCTCAAGCCAAGGGGGTATTGGGAAGATGGCTCCAAGATTTGATAACCTATTGCTTGTGTGACCTTGGATGAGTCACTTAACTGCACTGGGCCTCAGTTTCCTCACTGGTAAAAAGGGGGATAATGATCCTTCTTATCCCATAGAGTTACTGTGAGGATTAAATGAGTTAATATATGTAAGTGCTTAGGGCAGTCTCATGCTCACAGTAACAGCTCTAGGTCATGGCACACAGGAGGCACTCAATCAGGGTTCTTAAAATGAAAACAAAGCACCAAGCTTCTCAAGCTATAAGATCCATGACTTCCAAGCTGTAGGCCTCCTCACTGTGTGACTCTGAAGTACTCTGATGTCTTCATCTGCCAGTGCCTTGGGGTGCCTGTGGGAGGCCAGGAATCCGAGAAATCTGGGCCAAAGGGCAGGATGAGGGCACTTACCTGAGATCTCTGAGAACTTGGGGCTACTACCACCGCCCACCAAGGCCAGAAGGTTGGAGCGGTGCAGCATCTCCACCAAGCCCATGCTGCCCACCTGCTCGTGGTCTGGACAGGGACCAGGGTGTCAGTGGAGGTGGGAGCCAATGCCCAGGCCAGCTCTTCTGCCCATTGCCCCTCCCCTGCCAACAGCTCACCCAGATGCCCCTTCTCCATCAAGGGCTCCACGTTGTAGATGCGCACACCTGTCTCCATGGCGCAGCAAAAACAGCCTGGGAGATGGAAGGAATCCGGACTGCCTTAAAGAATGCCCAGGTAGGAAGCTGGGGGCCCATGGCCCACTTCTGACCCCTCTTTCCCTCGCTCCCTCCCGCAAGGGTCCAGGCCCAAGCCTCTCTCACTTTGGTCTTGGTTGAAACGCAGGCTGGTCACTCCTCGAAGTGGCTGTTGAGTCATGGTCCAAGATTGTTCCCCTGGACACAAATGGGATAAAGATGAGAACAGTCCTGGAGTCTCACCTCCAAGTTCTGCCCCAACTGAAATCCTCCTCCTCTCACTCTGCTAACTGCTGACTGGAGGGACGGCAAAAAAGATAAAAATAAAAAACGAACAAACAAACGAACAAAAAAACAGGCTGGGCGTGGTGGCTCCCGCCTATAATCCCAGCACTTTGGAAGGGCGAGGCGGGTGGATCACCTGAGCTCAGGAGTTTGAGACCCGCCTGGCCTACGTGGTCTCTACTAAAAATACAGAAATTAGCTGGGTGTGGTGGTGCATGCCTGTAATCCCAGATACTTGGGAGGCTGAGGCTGGAGAATCGCTTGAACCCAGAAGGCGGAGGTTACAGTGAGCTGAGATCGAGCCATCGCTCATTGCCTGGGTGACAGAGTGAGACTCCCTCTTGGAGGAAAAAAAAAAAAAAAAAAAAGAGAGAGTCCCAGGATTTCTGCTCTAAGCTCCCAAGATCCCAGACAGCAAGGCCAGGAACCCTCCCTCTTTCAGATTTGGCCAGCTCCAGGACTACTACACTGACGTGGACCCCACACCTACTCATTACATGCTGGCCCTCACTGACTGGTCAAGAAGTAATGTGATAGGGGGTAACCCTGAGGTATCTCCTCCCCACCCCCAGCCAATCTTGACCCCAATGCCAGACATGGCCTGGAACCACTCCAAACCCATTTCTCATCTTCACACCTGACCTAGCACCGGACTCTAGCTATCAATAAATAGACGAAAGTGGGCTAGGGCATCCACTTCTTGTACCTCCCTGACCTGGCCCTGAGACTTCTATGCTTGGTTTGCCATCCCCAGGAACTCCTCTCATATCTTTCTAGCTCTACCCCAACCTATTCCACCACCCGCGTCCTCTCACACCTTTTCCCCTTACTGGCTTCCCCAAACCTCTTCAGGATCCCATGCCTACTTGGGATGACCCCTTCTCATGCCTCAGTAACTACCATCAGGGCCAGCCTAGACATTCCCCTAGGTCTGCTTATGCCCTGGGGACTCTACCCTAGGATTCCCCTAGCACTCTCAATTTTCCACCCTGGGACATCTTCCTTGTGTTCTGCTGTCCTTGACTTCATCATAACCTGGCCTGGACCCAACCCCAGCAACCTCACCCATCCCCCTAAGATTCCCCTTCTAGAAATAGACCCCTATCCAAGACCCTGCTCCAGGGCACCCTTACCCTTTCAAGACCCTTGCCCAAAACAAGGCACCCAAAACTCCTGCCTAGGAGAACCTCAACCCCTAAGATGCCTGCCCAGTCCCCACCTTCCCTTCAAACCCTCAACTCCCAAGGCCTCTGCCCAGACACACTCTGTCCCCATCCTCCAATAGCCCAAATCTCCTCCCTTTCTTTTGGTTACACTCTCCACTGGCCTGCCTCATGCACATTCTTTGGACAGCTCTGCCTTGGAGCTATTCTCTGGAGAGCTACACCTTTCAAGACTCCTCTTTTGCATCTCCATTCCAAACCCCCGAGCCACCCCAAACCCTGTCCGGGATGCCTCACCCCTCTCCCAAGACCAGCAGCATGCTCGTCCCAAAGCCAGCACCCACTTAAGACCTCTGCCTTAGACCTCTACTCGAAAGACTCCCAGCCTCCCCCAGACCTCAACCAACCCTGGGATCGTGCTCCAGCTTCCTGCCGTCTTCACCGTCCTGACCTCCGTGTGTCCCTGACCCGGGCCTCAGCTGTCGGTGCCGCCCGCGGCCCGGTTTTCTGACCTCCCGGGCCTTGGCGGCCGACTTGGGTGTTTACATCAGGGCCCCACTTCCGGGGGAGGGAGCCTGCTGCAGGAAATGACTCACCCCAGCTGGAAAAAGGTTGCCACCGCCTTCCTCGCCCAGATCCCGGGTCTTCGGAGCATCGCCGGTGACAGTGGGGTCCTCCCGGGAGGGCGCGGGGAGCGGCGGAAGGTCGGCTGGGGGACCGGAGGCGAAGGGGGCTCCCCGAAGCCGAGACTGTCTGAGGGAACCGGGAAGGGTGGGGAGAGCGAGCGTGCCTTGCCCCCACGCTGAGCGAAACCAGCCGAGCCCTCAGCGCCGCGGTCACTCGCGATAGGGGAGTAAACCTCCCTGGCGAACAGGACGCGGACCTCCGCGGCGGCCGAGAGTAGCCGCCCCCGTTCCCAACACAGAGTCCTTCCAGGCTTCCAGAGGGGCTATGCTGGGGGCTCCAGGCGGGGGCGGACCTGGAGACCTTGGAAGTGGAGAAACCTCCCTGGCTCTGGGAAGCCAAGAAACGGATTTCGTTTTCTTTCTCCCCACCCTGCCCCCAACCCAGCCAGCTCGGGGGTTTTTTGTTTTGTTCTGTTTTGTTTTCTGAGACAGAGCCTTGCCCTGTCGCCCAGGCTGGAGTGCAGTGGTGCGATCTTGGCTCGCTGCAACCTCCGCCTCCCAGGTTCAAGCAATTCTCTGCCTCAGCCTCCCAAGTAGCTGGGATTGGAGGCGCCCGCTACCACGTCCAACTAATTTTTGTGTTTTCAATAGAGGGGTTTCACCATGTTGGTCAGACTGGTCTCGAACTCCTGACCTCAGGTGATTCACCCGCCTCAGCCTCCCAGAGTGCTGGGATTAAAGGCTTGAGCCACCATGCCTGGCCTCTGTTTTTATTTTTACAAAATACAAAATAGCATTTGATGGCAAAAGGTATGAATGCTTTGGGTTTAAGAAAAAAAAAAAAAAAAAGACGTCCTACTATGATAAAGTTTAAAATAATAATAATAAAAAAAGGCTAGGCTCAGTGGCTCACGCCTGTAATCCCAGCATCCAAAGGAGGCTGAGGCGGGTGGATCACTTGAGATAAGGAGTTCGAAACCAGCCTGTCCAACATGGCAAAACCCTGTCTTTAATTAAAAAAAAAAAAAAAAAAGCCCAAAATTATGTGCATACTGGAAGGATTTTTTTTTTTTTTTTGAGCCACGACTCGGATTGGAAGGATTTTTAATTAAACTTTAAGAAATAATACACAGGATTGCTTGAGGCCAGGAGTTTGAGACCAGCCTGAGCAAGACCCTGTCTCTACAAGAAAAAAAAAAAAAAAAAAAAGATGTCATGCACTCTCAGTCAAGGTGGAATAACGGCCCAAATTTGTCCTCTCACAGGAAACAACCAACTTTGCACCCGACAAAAAAAAAGAAAAATGCATGAAACAATGATTTTTTTTTTTTTTTTTTTTTTTTTTTTTTTTTTTGAGATGAGTTCTCACTCTGCGACCCAGGCTGGAGTGCAATGGAATGATCCCGGCTCGATGCAACCTCTGCCCCCCAGGTTCAAGGCGATTCTCCTGCCTCAGCCTCCTGAGTAGCTGGAACTACAGGTGCCCACCACCACACCCAGTTAATTTTTGTACTTTTAGTAGAGACGAGTTTCACCATGTTGCCCAGGCTGGTCTTGAATTCCTGGCCTCAGGTAATCCGCCTGCCTCAGCCTCCCAAAGTGCTGAGATTACGGGCGTGAGCCACTGTGCCTGGTCGAAACAATGATTCTTTTTTTTTTTGAGACGGAGTTTCGCTCTTGTTACCCAGGCTGGAGTGCAATGGCGCGATCTTGGCTCACCGCAACCTCCGCCTCCTGGGTTCAAGCAATTCTCCTGCCTCAGCCTCCTGAGTAGCTGGGATTACAGGCACGCGCCACCATGCCCAGCTAATGTTTTGTATTTTTAGTAGAGACAGGGTTTCACCTTGTTGACCAGGATGGTCTCGATCTCTCGACCTCGTGATCCACCCGCCTCGGCCTCCCAAAGTGCTGGGATTACAGGCTTGAGCCACCGCGCCTGGCCCAAACAATGATTCTTAAGACATTAGACATCAGGCACCAAAGGACATTGATCCCTGAAAGATGGGAAACAAGGTGAGCACTACAACTCTCCCAGCACACTGCCTGAGAGCTTCCATGCTATGGCACTGGAAGGGGAAACTGAGGCAGCACCTGGTGGACTCCCTAAGTTGAGGCAGTCCAGAGAGACAAGGGCACCTAGAGTTTAAAGGACAGAATGTCAGGGGAGAGGAGCACAGAGATCTGCAGAGGGTCCCCTTTCAGTATTTAGCAGAGTCCTTATCAACACATGCATATGAGCCAACTACTAAAGGCCAGGAAAAGAATCATCCAAGTGGATTGGAGGAGCAGGTCCTGACATTCACATGGAGCTTTTGAAAATAGTGCCTGCTCCCACCACCCAGACTGGAAACTCCTAATTCACAAGGCATAGAGTACACAGGAAGGTCTTGTCACGGTTGTGGGAAATAACTAGCCCTAGACTTAGTATTGTTCCAGGCTCACTTTACAAATAATAAAAGAAGACCCTAAAAGATCTGTAGAAATTGCCAGGCACGGTGGCTCATGCCTGTAATCCCAGCACTTTGGGAGGCTGAGGCAGGCGGATCACAAGGTTAGGAGTTCAAGACCAGCCTGGCCAATATTGTGAAACCCTGTCTCTACTAAAAATATGAAAATTAACCGGGCATGGTGGCGACACCTGTAATCCCAGCTACTCAGGAGGCTGAGGCAGGAGAATCACTTGAACCCGGGAGGCGGAGGTTGTGGTGAGCCAAAATGGCACCACTGCACTCCAGCCTGGTGACAGCAAAAGACTATGTCACACACACACACACAAATCTACAAGAATAACAAAGATTGATAGGAATAGAAAAAGACCCAGCTCCGAAAAAGGTAAAATTGACAATCTCTGTTACCCAAACAAAGATTACCAGGCATAAAAAGAACCAGGACGCTGGGTGCAGTGGTTCACGCCTGTAATCCCAGCATTTTGGGAGGCCGAGGACAAGTAGATTGCTGGAGCCCAGGAGTTGGAGAACAGCCTGGGAAACATGGTGAAACCCTGCCTCTACAAATAATTTGAGAAGTTCTACTATTACATTGGATATAAAACAAACAAAAAAGTTGGCTGGGCATGGTAGCACATGCCTGTAGTCCCAGCTACTCAGGAGGCTGAGGTGGGAGGACTGCTTGGGCCCGGGAGGTGGAGGCTGCAGTGAGCCATCATGGGGCCATTGCACTTCAGCCTGGGTAACAGAGTGAGACCCTGTCTCTAACAATAAATAAATAAATAAAATGAAAAGGACAGTATTCCAATGACCTAGTAACCTGTGGAAACTTGGATGAAAGTTTAGGCATTCCAGACTTGTACAAATTAATTGTATCTATGTCTCAGAGAAAATCTTCCTCAAAACATGAATTTTTTTAAACTGGGGAGATAGCTTCTAATTTAAACTGAAAATGCACACCCAAAACACAAATCTCTGAGATAAAAATTACTCTGCTCAGACCCAGTTGAGCCAGCTTTAATATAGTTCCTTTCCTTTGTTACTGGAAAGGGGTCCCAATACAGACCTCAAGAGAGTGTTCTTGGATCTCACGCAAGAAAGAATTTGGGGTAAGTCCATAGAGTAAAGTGAAAGCAAGATTATTATTATTTCAGAAGGAGTTTTGTGCTTGTTGCCCAGGCTGGAGTGCAATGGCATGATCTCGGCTCACTGCAACCTCTGCCTCCCCAGTTCAGGCGATTCTCCTGCCTCAGCCTGCGGAGTAGCTGTGATTACAGTCGGCCACCACCACACCTAGCTGGCTAATATTTTTAGTAGAGATGGGGTTTCACTATGTTGGCCAGACTGGTCTCAAACTCCTGACCTCAGGCAATCCACCCACCTCCTGAAGTGCTGGGATTACAGGCATGAGCCGCCATGCCTGGCCATGGGTATAGAGCAGCCCACAAGGCTGGTGGTTGTGATTTTTATGGTTATTTCTTTTTCTCTCTTTTTTGAGATGGAGTCTTGCTTGTTGCTCAAGCTGGAGTGCAGTGACATGATCTTGTGTCACTCCAACCTCCACCTCCCAGGTTCAAGCAATTATCAGACTTCCACCACCATGTCCGGCTAATTTTTGTATTTTTAGTAGAGATAGGGTTTCACCATGTTAGCCAGGCTGGTCTCGAACTCCTGACCCCAAGAGATCTGCCCGCCTTGGCCTCCTGTAAGTGCTGGGATTACAAGCATGAGCCACCTTACCTGGCCATATTTCTTGATGATATGCTAAACACGGGGTGGTGGATTATTCATGCCTTCTTTTTTTAGACGATATGCAGTAACTTCCTGATGTTGCCATGGCATTTGTGAACTGTCTGGTGCTGCAGGTAGGAGTGTCTTTTACCATGCTAATGCGTTACAATTAGTATATAATGAGCCATGAGGATGACCAGAGGTCACTTTCATCACCATCTTGGTTTTGGTGGGTTTTGGCCGGCTTCTCTACTACAACCTGTTTTATCAGCAAGGTCTTTATGAACTGTATCTTGTGGATGAGATAGGAGGTCTCATCCTCCTATCTGATCCTGTGATTTGGAATGCCTAACCTTCTGGGAATACAACCCAGTAGTTCTCAGCCTTATCTTACCCGGCCTTTACTCAAGATAGATTTGCTCTGGTTCCAATGCCTCTGACACCTTGGAACAATTGGCCTTTTTGGTGTGAGTCACTAAATACATCTTTCTCTAATGCATTCCAGAAAATGGATTCAGTTTGTGGATTTAAGAAGTAAGTTTTACTCTGATGTTTTAAAAAGCGCAGGAGTTGGAGACCTGCCTGGGCAATATATCGAGACCCCGTTCTCCACAAAAAGGAAAAAAAAACCAAAAAGCAGCATCCTGACTTCCGTGTGCTTTCATTTCATAACTAAAAAATGTTTTAGCTCACTGTTGTAAAGTGAAATAATAACTCTTCATTGAACATTCATGTATAGAAAAAGTATTTATTGAGTGCCTACGACATACCAGGCACATCATACTAGAAGATGCTGGGAACAGAACAGGAAGCAGAACAATATTCTTGTCCTTGATAGAAAAAGATGAAAACACACACACACACACACACACACACACACACACACACACACACACACCATGGAGTGGAAAAGAAATAGGAGGTAAGAAGGGCTGGAGTCGAGATTACTATATTTGGGGTAGTCAGAGAAGCTTCTTGAATAAGGTGACATTTGAGCAGAAAAGGGAGTGAGGGAGTGAGCCTTGTGGATATGAGGGGAAGGAGCATTCCCAGTAGAAGGAACAGCAGGCTAGAGCACAGAGGCGGGAGGATCTCTTTAGCTCAGGAGTTCAAGACCAGCCTGAGCAACATAGCAAGACCAGTTCTATATATAAAAAAAGACAAACAAATTAGCCAAGGGTGGTGGTGCACACCTATAGTCCTATCTACTCGGGAGGCTGAGGCTGGGGGATCGCTTGAGCCCTGGAGGTTGAGGTTGCAGTGAGCTATTATTTTGCCACTGCCCACTCCAGCCTGGGTGACAGAGCAAGACCCTGTCTAAAAAAAAAAATTTTAAATAAAATTTTAAAAGGCCAGGAACTGTGTCTCTCACCTGTAATCCCAGCACTTTGGAACCCAAGGCAGGAGGAGCACTTGAGGTCAGGAGTTCAAGACCAGCCTGGCCAAACCCAGTCTCTACTAAAAATACAAAAAAATTAGCTGGGCATGGTATCATACACCTGCAGTCCCAGCTACTCAGGAGGCTGAGGCAGGGGAATCACTTGAACCTGGGGGGTGCAGGTTGCAGTGAGCTGAGATCACGCAGTTGCAATCCAGCCTGGGTGACAGAGTGAGACTCCATCTCAAAATAAATAAATAAAAAGAATATAAGCTACTGATTGTCTATACATTGTTCTTTGTATCACAAATTTCAGAAATTTTGAAGATAATGGGTGAGGCAGCTATTCAGTAACAACGTATCTTTTTTTGTTTTCAGACAGAGTCTCTGTTGCCCAGGCTGGAGTGCAGTGGTGCAATCTCTGCTCACTATAACCTCCACCTCCCAAGTTCAAGCAATTCTCCTGCCTCAGCCTCCTGAGCAGCTGGGACTACAGGCTTGAGCCACCATGCTCAGCTAATTTTGTATTTTTATTTATTTATTTATTTTTCTTTCTTTCTTTTTTTAAAGACGGGGTTTCACCATGTTGGTCAGGCTGGTCTTGAACTCCCGACCTCAGGTTATCCACCCGCCTTGGCCTCCAAAGTGCTTGGATTACAGGTGTGAGCCACCACGCCCGGCCCAATTTTGTATTTTTAGAAAAGGACGGGGTTTCTTTCACCATGTTGGCCAGGCAGGTCTCGAACTCCTGACCTCAAGTGATCCATCCACCTCTTCCAACCAAAATGCTGGGATTACAGGTGTGAGCCACTGCACCCAGCTCCTATGTAACAAGATCTCTTTAAACAATTGCTCCGGGGCTGGGTGGGTGGGTAAAAGATGCGACTGAGCTGAGATGCTCCTTTCTCTCTGGGATTGAGAAATTTTGCAAACTTTACATAGCTCAGACTGCTCTTGGGCTATTTTTTTTTTTTTTTTTTTTTTTTTTTTTTTTTGAGACGGAGTTTCACTCTTGTTGCCCAGGCTGGAGTGCAATGGCGCGATCTCAGCTCACCGCAACCTCCGCCTCCTGGGTTCAAGCAATTCTCCTGCCTCAGCCTCCTGAGTAGCTGGGATTACAGGCACGTGCCACCATGCCCAGCTAATTTTTTGTATTTTTAGTAGAGACGGGGTTTCACCATGTTGACCAGGATGGTCTCGATCTCTTGACCTCGTGATCCACCCGCCTCAGCCTCTCAAAGTGCTGGGATTACAGGCTTGAGCCACCGCGCCCGGCCTGGGCTATTTTTCTTTTTCTCTTTTCCTTCCCCCCGCCCAGGTGGAGTCTCACTCTGTCGCTCAGGCTATAGTGCAGTAGTGCAATCTCTGTTCACTGTAGCCTCCATCTCCTGGGTTCAAGCAATTCTTCTGCCTCAGCCTCCCGAGTAGCAGGGATTACAGGTGTGCACCACCATGCCCGGCTAGTTTTTATATTTTTAGTAGAGATGGGGTTTCACCGTTTTGGCCAGGCTGGTCTCGAACTCTTGATCTCAAATGATCTGGCCGCCTCAGGCTCCCAAAATGCTGGGATTACAGGCATGAGCCACTGTGCCCCACCTCCTTTTTTTCTTTTTTAGAGATAGGGTCTTTATATTCCTGTCTCTGTCTCCCAAAATGCTGGGATTATAGGCATAAACCATGGTGCCCAGCCTAGTTTTATTTTCTCAGTGCAAATTTAGGAGCCATCAGTATACTGCTTTTATTTAAAAGATAAAGAAGGGGCCGGGTGGGATGGCTCACACCTGTAATCCCAGCACTTTTCCAGGCAGTGGTGGGCGGATCACCTGAGGTCAGCAGTTCGAGACCAGCCTGGCCAACATAGTAAAACCCCATCTCTACTAAAAGCACAAAAATTAATTGGGCATGGGGGGTACACCCCTGTAATCTCAGTGACTCGGGAGGCTGATGCAAGAGAATCACTTGAACCTGGGAGGCGGAGGTTGCAGTGAGCTGAGATCGCACCACTGGACTCTGGCCTGGGCAACAGAGTGAAACTCAGCCTCAAAAAAAAAAAAAAAAAAAAAAAAAAAAAGACAAAGAGCGGCCCGGCACAGTGCCTCTCGCTTGTAATCCCAGCACTTAAGGAGGCCGAGACAGGTGGATCACTTGAGGTTAGGCGTTAGAGACCAGCCTGGCTAACATTGTGAAACCCTGTGTCTACTGAAAATACAACAATTAGCTGGGCATGGTGGCACATGCCTATAATCTCAGCTACTTGGGAGGCTGAGGCAGGAAAATCGCTTGAACCCAAGAGGCAGAGGTTGCAGTAAGTCGAGATTGCACCACTGCACTCCAGCTTGGACGACAGAGCGAGACTCTGTGTCAAATAAATAAATAAAAATGAAAATATAAAAGAGATCACCTAGCAAGTGAATGTAAATAAAGAAGAGGTTAGAGGACTAAGCCTTGGGACATTGCTAAGATACAGGGCTCTGGGGAACCAGAAGGAACTAGCAAGACTGAGTAGGAGAAGCCAGCAAGGCAGGAGCAGAACCAAGAGAGGATTTCAGAAAGTCAAAGGAAAAATCCTTTCAAGGACGGGTGTGGTGGCTCATGCCTGTAATCCTAGCACTTCGGGAGGCAAAGGTGGAAAAATTGCTTGAGCGATTGCTGAGATGGCTTTAGCCAGGTGTGGTGGTGCATGCCTGTAGTCCCAGCTACTTCAGAAGCTGAGGTAGGAGGATCGCTTGAGCCTAGGAGGTGGAGGCTTCAGTGAGCCATGATTGTGCCACTGCACTCCAGCGTGGGCAACAGAGCAAGACCCAGTCTCAAAATTAAAAAAAAAAAACAAACAAAAAACAAAAAATCAGTGGCAGTTGTTTAACATCATAGCTGCTTGAGATGGTGATAAGAGCTGGAGTAAACAAGCAGCTGACCAAAAAGCTTGAAAGGAAACGTTGGGGAATAAGATGTCCATGAAAACTTCTGACACATTGCTGGAAATCTGGAAGGCGATATGCACGTGCATGCACAGGGCTGTGAGCATGCCCAAGAAAGAACCAAGAAAAGGCGGGGCATGGTGGCTCACGCCTGTAATCCCAACACTTTGGGAGGCTGAGGTGGGTGGATCACCTGAGGTCAGGAGTTCGAGACCAGTCTGGCCAACATGGTAAAATCCTGTCTCTACTAAAAATACAAAAATATTAGCCGGGTGTGGTGGCAGGCACCTGTAATACCAGCTACTTGGGAGGCTGAGGCAGGAGAATCGCTTTAACCTGGGAATCGGAGGTTGCAGTGAGCTGAGATCATGCCACTGCACTCCCGCCTGGGCAACAGTGCAAAACTCTGACTCAACAACAGCAACAACAACAAGAACCAAGAAGGCATTAAGCTCTTACTTGTAGGGGACCTTCAGGCTTTGGGCAAGGAAAAGTGATTGCAACCTCAGCCTCCTGGATTCAAGCAATTCTCATGCTTCAGCCTCCCAAGTAGCTGTAATTACAGATGAATGAATGCACTCTCAAACCTGGTTCAGTGATACACTTGTATCAGTGGACTAGGGATGGCCATTGGCTGCTTTCAGAGGGCGAAATGCAACCAATGGACCAAGACTTTCTATCCATCCACACATTTATTCTGTCAAGATTTTACAACAGAGGTTCTAAGTTAACACACTTGTGGATAATTAACACGGTTATGAGAATGGTTTTGGCCAGGCAGGGTGGCTCACGCCTATAATCCCAGCACTTTGGGAGGCCGAGGTGGGTGGATCACGAGGTCAAGAGATAGAGACCATCCTGGTCAACATGGTGAAACCCCATCTCTACTAAAAATACAAAAGTTAGCCGGGTTTGGTGGTTCACACCTGTGATCCCAGCTACTCAGGAGGCTGAGGCAGGAGAATCGCTTGAACCCGGGAGGCAGAGGTTGCGGTGAGCCGAGATCGCACCACTGCACTCCAGCCTGGGCTACAGAGCAAGACTCCATCTCAAAAACAAAACAAAACAAAAAAATACCCAGCACAAAATTAACATGAGTAAACAGAGTGGAGACAAAGGGATGTGGGGTAAGGCCTTTGATCGTCTCTATTTCTTTTTTTTTTTTTTTGAGACGGAGTTTCGCTCTTGTTGCCCAGGCTGGATGGAGTGCAATGGCGCGATCTCGGCTCACCGCAACCTCCGCCTCCTGGATTCAGGCAATTCTCCTGCCTCAGCCTCCTGAGTAGCTGGAATTACAGGCACACGCCACCATGCCCAGCTAATTTTCAGTATTTTTAGTAGAGGCGGGGTTTCACCATGTTGACCAGGATGGTCTCGATCTCTTGACCTTGTGATCCACCCGCCTCGGCCTCCCAAAGTGCTGGGATTACAGGCTTGAGCCACCGCGCCCAGCCATGATTGTCTCTATTTCTTTCCTATGCAAATGTTAATGAGGAGGCTGCCTTCAGTATGCCTCGATAAAACCTTTTGGCCTTCGAAAAGGTTTGAGATTACAATCTATAACTTTTCATAATAATTAATATCTTGCCAGTCACCCCAAGTGAACATCAACATTTCCCCCCTTGTTTTCAACAATATCAGGCTTTGTTGTCTGCCGGCCACTGATTTGTTCAGCTATGGGTCTGTCAGGCGAGGCAGTCATTGCTTTTACTCTGGCTTTGCATCCTAGGATTAATAAATAAGACAATTATGAGTACAATTACCAACAGTCTTTTCCAGCAAAAGATCGACTCCCAGGAATGGGGTCTAACCAGAAAAGATGATCTTGTACACCTTTCCATCATTTTTGGCCAGATTATCTATAAAAGCAGCTGTTCGTATTGCCTAAGTAATAGATGCCACTGCAATGCTAGCTGTAGCCAGGATGAATATGGCTGATACTATAAAAGCTAGAAGTGTAACTATGAATCTTTTGTATTTGACCTGTAATGTTACTTGGCATTTCAGTTTAAAAGCTAGAAGTGTAACTATGAATCTTTTGTATTTGACCTGTAATGTTACTTGGCATTTCAGTTTACCTTATGTCATTACTGAGGAACTTCACTGGGAGTAAGTTAATTTCTTTTAGTTAAGCAGTTGCATTGTTAGAAGCTGTGAAGTGGAAGTGGTTGTTAGTGTAAGTTACCAGGGCAGAAACGTGGATTAGAAAATGAGCTTGAGCCGGGCACGGTGGCTCAGGCCTGTAATCCCAGCACTTTGGGAGGCCGAGGTGGGCGGATCATGAGGTCAAGAGATCGAGACCATCCTGGCCAACATGGTTAAACCCCGTCTCTACTAAAAATACAAAAATTAGCTGGGCATGGTGGCGCGCGCCTGTAGTCCTAGCTACTCGAGAGGCTGAGACAGGAGAATTACTTGAACTCGGAGGCAGAGGTTGCAGTGAGCCAAGATTGTGCCACTGTACTCCAGCCTGGAGCCTGGCAACGGAGTGAGACTCTGTGTCAAAAAAAAAGAAGATGAGCTTGATAGAATGTGTCAAGTACACGTTGCAGGCAGAGTAAAAGAATAAAAAATAAATCCTAAGTAAGATTCGCTTAGCCTCCTGTGTTTCCCTTTTCAGCATTCTCCAGGTGACATCTGGAGCTTGTGTGTGGTCTGAGGAAACTGCATCGTCCTGCAGGGGCTCTCTCAGACTAGCTTGAGTTTTTTCTCCTTTCCATCCCTTGATGAGGACACAGTCTTTTAGCTGGTGCTGATGTACTGGAAATTCTAGTGATTGTGTCTGTGCTAAGAGACTTCTAATAATCTTTGCAAAAGAACAGGTTAGTGCTTGAAGAAAAACCTTTGGCAGTTTACAGAAAAACTGGGTATTTTTAACTTTCAACCAATATGTTTACACACAGAATTTCTTTCACAATTAATGTTTTAAAACTTGCTTCAACTTTCAAAACAAAATTTATACAATCTGTTTGCATAAGTTCCCTTCTATAACATATTCCACAACTTTCACTGACAAACTTGGACACGCTTTAACCTTCTTTTGTTTTATAACCTTACTTACTAAGGGTACATTTTTTTTTTTTTTTGAGATGGAGTTTCGCTCTTGTTACCCAGGCTGGAGTGCAATGGCGCGATCTTGGCTCACCGCAACCTCCGCCTCCTGGGTTCACGCAATTCTCCTGCCTCAGCCTCCTGAGTAGCTGGGATTACAGGCACGTGCCACCATGCCCAGCTAATTTTTTGTATCTTTAGTAGAGACGGGGTTTCACCATGTTGACCAGGATGGTCTCGATCTCTCGACCTCGTGATCCACCCGCCTCGGCCTCCCAAAGTGCTGGGATTACAGGCTTGAGCCACCGCGCCCGGCTGGGTACATTCTTATATCTATAACTTTTTAAATATTTCTTTCCTTACTTTCTCTCTCTCTAATCTCTATCTCTCCTAATCTTTCTCTCTCTCTTTGCCTTCCTTACCTCTTTCTCTCTCTTACTGATTCTTTCTTTCTATTTCTCTAATCTTTCTTTTTCTTTTTCTTTTTTTTTTTTTTTTTGAGACGGAATTTCGCTCTTGTTACCCGGGCTGGAGTGCAATGGCTCGATCTCGGCTCACTGCAACCTCCGCCTCCTGGATTCAGGCAATTCTCCTGCCTCAGCCTCCTGAGTAGCTGGGATTACAGGCACGCGCCACCATGCCCAGCTAATTTTTTTGTATTTTTTTTTTTTTTTTTTTTGAGACGGAGTTTCACTCTTGTTTCCCAGGCTGGAGTGTAATGGCTCGATCTCGGCTCATCGCAACCTCCACCTCCTGGGTTCAGGCAATTCTCCTGCCTCAGCCTCCTGAGTAGCTGGGATTACAGGCACGCGCCACCATGCCCAGCTAATGTTTTGTATTTTTAGTAGAGACAGGGTTTCACCTTGTTGACCAGGATGGTCTTGATCTTTTGACCTTGTGATCCACCCGCCTCGGCCTCCCAAAGTGCTGGGATTACAGGCGTGAGCCACCGCGCCTGGCACTTTTTTTCTTTTTTAATCTTTTTTTTCTTTTTTCTTTTTTTTAATCAATCCTTTTGGCTCATGACACAATGGCTGGCTTTTAATTGCTCCTTACGAATTCATGGGCTAACTGTAATTTCTCTCCCTTCAGAGGTTATTGTTTTACTTAGACTGGATTCTAAAAAAGCCATGTTAAGATTAGAGTTGGCGTAACAACAGTGGCTAATATTAGAAAAAGGTTTTACACATACTTAAATTTAACTTAAATCTTAGGAGAGAATTACAATTTGGGATGTTGTTTATATACAAGAACACACGAAATTTCACCATGGGACACCTTCGGAGAGCAGCGCACAGGTCTTTGGATGGCAACAGTGCTGGCCCTGCCCAGGGGCTGCTCACTGCTTTTCACTTGTGCTGCTGGCTTCCCACCACTGCCCTGGGGCGCAGCTGCTGGCCTTAGGTGGAGCTTTTCTGCCAGAGCCTTTTTACTTTCTTATTTCTTCCTTTTGCTCAGCCGAGCTGCTCTGGCCTGCAATGCCTTTTTTCTTATCTTTTTAAATAAACATACACCTGATTGCCTTGCTGATTATTAATTACTGGGCAGGTTAGGAGTTCTTTCTGTAATGCTTCTTGCTTAAAACAAATTCCTAGAGTTGTAGCGTTTCCTCTGTCTTTTTTCCTTTTTTTTTTTTTTTATTTTCATTTTTTTTAAAGACGGGGTTTCACCATGTTGGTCAGGCTGGTCTTGAACTCCAGACCTCAGGTGATCTGCCCGCCTTGGCCTCCAAAGTGCTTGGATTATCGGTGTGAGCCACCACGCCCAGCCTCTTTTTTTCTTATTTATTAGATGTCTTTGTGCATGATTTCTCCCCATTTGTTCCCAAAGCTTTATGTCCAGCGTTCTCTTTGCCTGGAGCCATGGGCCTTTGGAAACAGCAGCTTGAATTATGTTCCGTACTTTTATCTGTTGAGCTGATTATTGCAGTCCCATGATGAATCCCTTGCCTGAAATAACGCCTCCTCGAGCTTGGCAATCCCCAGTGGGTACCAATGACTTACTGACTTCTTGACCTGACCGCATGGTCCTCTTTACTCTATGGCCTCGGGAGGTCTGCCCTTCCTTCCTCACAGCAATGATCACGTCGGTTTCCTCCAAGTTCAAGTGCCTGCTGTGACGGGTATCATGTCGGGGTCACCACCTGAGACATCAACCACCACCTGCGGAAGCCTGTCCTGCAGCCCCTGCCTCAACGACGGATGAGTGAATGTACTCTCACACCTGCTTCAGTGATCCTAGTGGACTAGGGATGGCCATTGGCTGCTTTCAGAGGGCGAAATGAAACCAATGGACCAAGACCCTCTGTCCATCCATACAGTTATTCTGTCAAGATATCACAACAGAGATTCTAAGTTAACACACTTGTGGATAATTAACACAGTTAAGAGAATAGTTATAGGACTGATAAAAGCTTTAGGTAAATACTATTAACAGGTAATTCCCCTTTGATCTTCCAGAGAGCACAAAATTAACAGAGTAAACACAGTGGAGACAAATGGGAGTGGGGTAAGTCCTTTAATCTACTCTATCTCTTTCCTATGCGAATATTAATGAGGAGGCTGCCTTCAGCATGCCTGGATAAAACCTTTTGGCCTTCCAAAAGGTTTGAGATTACAATCTATAACTTTTCCTAATAGTTAATTGCCAGCCACTCTGAGTGAATATCAACAATGTGTGTTAAGAGAGACAGGAGGGGTCAGGTGCAGTGGCTCAGGTCTGTAATCCCAGCACTTTGGGAGGCCAAGGCAGGCAGATCACTTGAGGCCAGAAGTTCAAGACCAGCCTAAAACTGCAAAAATTAACCAAGCATGGTGGTGTACGCCTGTAATCCCAGTGATTTAGGAGGCTGAGGCTTGAGAATTGCTTGAACACGGGAATTTCAGGTTTCAGTGAGCTGAGATCACCTCACTGCACTCCAGCCTGTGTGAAGGAATAAGACTGTCTCAAAATTTTTTTTTTTTTTTTTTTTTTGTAGAGACAGGGTTTCCCCAGGTTGCCAAGGCTGTAAATGTACTTTAAAAGACAATACTGTAGAGATGTCATTAGAGTTAGGTGGATTATTAACTTAATTGACCCTAAATTCACTATTTTGCAGGTAAGCAACCAGTAACGGCCTGGTAATAGATATATCCACCTGCTCCCTGGATGGAGATTCTGCAAAGGCAGTTGCTTGTCCATGTTGTTTACTGCAGGGCTGAACACTGATCTTGGGATACAGTTGGCACTCAAAATTAAATGTTGAATGAGAGAATTTTGATTAGGAGGACCTAATGCATTTGAAATCATTCATAGGGCTGGGTATGGTGGCTCAAGCCTGTAATCCCAACACTTTGGGAGGCTGAGGCTGAAGGATTGCTTAAGCCCAGGAGTTCGAGACCAGCTGGGCAACCTGATGAGAGCCCCAATCTCTACAAAATTCTTAAAAAAATTGCTGGGCATGTTGGCTCACACCTATAATCGTAGCACTTTGGGAGGCTGAGGCAGATGGATACCTGAGGCCAGGAGTTTGAGACCAGCCTGGACAACATGGCAAAACCAAGCCCAGCTAATTTTTTGTATTTTTAGTAGAGACAGGGTTTCACCATGTTGGTCAGGCTGGTCTCTAACTCCTGACCTCAGGTGATCCACCTACCGCGGCCTCCCAAAGTGCTGGGATTACAGGCATGAACCATCATGCTGGCCTAATTTTTGTATTTTTAATAGAGACAGGCTTTCACCATGTTGATCAGACTGGTCTCAATCTCCTGATCTCAGGTGATCTGCACGCCGTCTCAGCCTCCCAAAGTGCTGGGATTACAGGCATGAGCCACTGTGCCCGTCCTATTCATTTATTTTTTGAGATGAGGTTTTACTCTGTTGCCCAGGCTGGAGTGCAGTGGTGCAATCATGGCTCACTGCAGCCTTAAATCCCCAGGCTTAAGTGATCCTTCCACATTAGCCTCCTGAGTAGCAGGCTTGCACCACCAAACTGGGCTAATATATTTTTTAATTTTTGTAGACATGGTCTCATGTTTCCCAGACTGGTCTTGAACTCCTGGTCTCAAGTAATAGTAATTTCTCTTTAGAAAAGATAATACTGCCGGGCACAGAGGCTCATGCCTGTAATCCCAGCACTTTGGAAGGCTGACGTGAGCGGATCACTTGCGGTCAGGAGTTTGAGACTAGCCTGGCCAGCATGGCAAAACCCAGTCTCTACTAAAAATACAAAAATTAGCCAGGAGTGGTGGCCAGTGCCTGTAAATCCTATCTACTTGGGAGGCTAAGGTGGGAGAATTGCTTGAACATGGGAGGCGGAGATGCAGTGAGCCAAGATCATTCCACTATACTCTAGCCTGGGCAACAGAATGATAATCTGTCTAAAAAAAAAAAAAAAAAAAAAAAAAAGGTAATACAGGCTCGGCACAGTGGCACTTTGGGAGTCTGAGGCAGGAGGATTGCCTGAGCACAGAAATTTGATACCAACAGGGCAACATTGTGAGAACTCATCTCTACAAAATGTAAAAAATTAGCCAGGTTTTGTGTGACACACCTGTATTCCAAGCTACTTGGGAAGCTGAGGTGGGAGGATGGCTTAAGCATAGGATGTCCAGACTGCAGTGAGCCATGACTTCACGATTGTACTCCAGCCTGGGTGACAAAGTAATATTTTGGGCACCCAGTTAAAAGATCAGTAGTACCCCTTCCCTTCAGCATGTGACTCACCCCAGGGCAATGAACTTTGACTTTGTATCTGCAGGAGTAGGACAGGCACAGGGGGTGTCTGTCTTCGCACCAAAAATCTCAGACCGAGGACCCCTGTGGTCTCTGGATACAGTGTATCAAAGTTAGATTAATTGTACTCCTTCTCACAAGCAGGTCCAAGGTTCGCAGCAGGTCCCCACTGCTCCATCTACATCCCTATAAATTCTGCATTTATACATATTGGTATATACTTTTATAATGCTCGTAATATATATTTTTTCTTTTTCTTTTTGTTCTTTTTCTGACACGGAATCTCACTCTGTTGCCCAGGCTGAAGTGCAGTGGCCCCATCTTGGCTCACTGCAACCTCCAGCTCCCGGGTTCAAGCGATTCTCCTGCCCCAGCCTCCCGAGCAGCTGCAGCTGAGACTATAGGCACCCACCATCACGCCTGGCTTTTTTTTTTTTTTTTTTTTTTTTTTTTTTTTTTTTTTTTTTTAGTAGAGACGGGGTTTCAACATATTGGCCAGGCTGGTCTCGAACTCCTGACCTTGTGATCTGCCCGCCTCTGCCTCCCAAAGTGCTGGAATTACAGGCATGAGCCACGGCGCCCGGCCTGTAATATATACGTGTATTTCAACTTACATATATATAAAATGTAAACATTTAAACCTTTAAAGAGGTAAGTGATCACTCACCTATGATGTGGATTAAATAAGACGCGTCAACGCAGCCATCCCGCCCCATCCGACCAGACCTTAATGCTCCAAAACCATCAGTTTGCGCCTGGAAAACTGGGGAAAGTGCTTATTCCCTTACGCTTCGCCAAAAGCTCTGGCACTTAGGGCTTTTTCACTGCTGTGAACGTTGGGCCCGTGAGAAGTACAATTCATGTAACTTTGATACACCGTATCCAGAGACCACTGGGGGCTCGCCCTGCAGTTTATGGTGCGAGGAGGACCAGACACCCCTGTGTTCGTCCTACTCCCGCAGATACAAAGTCAAAGCCACACTTTCCGGAGTGAGAAACTGGACAGTAAAGGAACGCAGGAACCACGGTGCGCAGGCAGAGAACCCCGCTGGGTTTGCTACGAAGGTTTCGGTGGAAGCGCACACCGCACCAGGCGCCACGGCCGGGTATGTGATCTAAGTTCCACTAGCGCGCACCCTGTCCTGCCCCTTCACGGGCGAGCAACCCCACACGAGGCAGCTGTGTGGGAACCAGCACCCGGAACCGCCAAAACGCAGCTTTCCGGGAGCCGGGAACCGGACTGGCATCCATTTCGCATGCCCCAGTGCGGCGACTAATGGGAACCCGGCGCTCAGGGCTGGGGGCCAACGTGGTGGGCGGGAGAGAGGCCGAGGGCCGCCAGGGTCGGGGGTGGGGCGCCAGGAGGACCGGACCCACATGAGCAGGTCGGGCCCCGTACGGGGAGGAGGCTCCTTCCTGCCACCACACAAAAAGGTGTGTCCGGGTTGGCCGCCCCTGCCCAGTGGTACGACTCCAGGTGGACGTTTCCGTGCGCTCGTCCCTGCCCCCCGCGTGGCGGGCCATTCCCGGCTGAGGGCTGCGGGCTTCGAGGGTCGGACACGCTGGGGAGTGGCACCCCTAGAGTCACACAGACAGGGCTTTGGACACCCACAGGGGCACACACATTGGGAAATGGGCACTCCTGGGTTCACACAGACCGAGGTGCAGGGAGGTAGGTCGTGCCCGCCCAGGGTGAGTTGGTGGTGGCTGAGGGTGAGGGCAAGGTAGGGACTGGGAGGAGACTTCTGGATCCCTGGCTTGGCTGGGGTTTTCCTGTGCTGGTTCGAGGGAGTAGGGCGGGGCCTCTGGTTGGCGCGGAGGGCTCCAGGAGCCTGTCCTAGCTCTGCAGGGATCTAGCTGAGCGCCACAAAAAGAATCTCTGAGATGGGCTTTGCAGCAGGGGAAAGGAAAGGGAGGCCAGTCGCCTATTCTCAGTTCTTGACCATCCACCAGTGGTGGTGGAACTTGGAAGTCTGAGGGAAGAGGGTGGGGAGGCGCTTGAGGGTCGGGGGGAATCAAGGTATCAGGGATGATAGTTCATTAACCCAAGTTACTCAGTAATGGATACTTTTAACATGTGCCAACTTTAGACGAATCATTTCACTGCATCTTCACAACAACCTTAACTACCGTTATTACCGCCTTCGCGTTCTGGATGAGAGATCTGAGGCCCTGTAGGGGTTGCCAGAAGACACACAGCTGAGAAGTTCCAGGGCCAGGGCCAGGGTCAGGCTGTACAGCTCTGGACTTTGTGTTCCGATCACTGCATCATTGACTCTACAGATGTCTCTGCTTCCTGTGCTCACCCTGTTCTCATTCTGTCCCCCGCAGGACTGAGGGTCCCTGAAGCATCCATTTGCCCACGGCATCAATGAACTGTGTAGAACTCTCTGTGCACCCTGAGTTGTTTTTCTTCCCCGGTTCCCCAGGCGGGGCAGTGAACAAAAGACAGGGAAGCCTTGTTGGAAGAGGGCGGTAAATCACAGCATAGCTATCCAGCCTGTGCAATTATCTATTTACTGCATGCAGGGTCTTGTGCTAGGCGGTGGGGATGCCGCAGGGAACCAGACAGACAAGGGTCCTGTTCCTGTTCCTGCCCTTGTGTTGTGTTTTGGGAATTTCTCCACGAGGGTGCTTTGGCATTGAATGGGCAGAGGTCTGGTGCTGAGGGGGAAGCCCCACACCACCAAGACTTGTAATGTACATGAATGTGAATGCCATTTCAGGATGGTAAAAGGAGGCCTCCCGAAATGTTTCTTATTAAAAGGGAGCATTGGGTCTGAGGGCTGGGAAATGAAATTCCTTAGGTCAGGCCTGTCCCAGGAAGCACCCGAGTCAGGGGTACGGAGGCCCATGAGGATAGTAGGGTGAGGGGAGGAGGAGGATATAGCAACATAAATTTTGCCATCTTGGCCTCAGTTTTTGTTTGTTTTTTGTTTTTTGTTTTTAAGATGGGGTTTCACCATGTTGGTCAGGCTGGTCTTCAACTCCTGACCTCAGGTGATCCGCCCACCTTGGCCTCCAAAGTGCTTGGATTACAGGCGTGAACCATCGCGCCCGGCCCCTCAGTTTGGTTTTAAAGGACAGCAGCTGGACCCTCCTTCTGTGTAGGACTTAATTAGTGAGGCCAGGGTATGGAAGACACCCTTGTGTCTTATTACCTACTCAGGGCCTGAGGTGTGGCAATCAGGATCTTGTAGGGAATACTTTCCCGAAAAGCAGCAAAATACACAAGATATAAGCAGGAAGCCAGGTGTAGTGGCTCACACATGGAATGCAAACACTTCGGGAGGCCGAGTTGGGAGGATCCCTTGCACTCAGGAGTTTGAGACCCACCTAAGCAACATAGTGAGACCCTGTCTGTATACATTTTTTTTTTTTTTTAATTAGAAGGGCATGGTGGTGTGTGCCTGTAGTCCCAGCTACTTGAGGTGCTGAGGAGGAAGGATTGCTTGAGCCTGGGAGTTCAAGACTGCAGTGCTCTGTGATCATGCCACTGCACTCCAGTGTGAATGATATAGCAAGACCCTGTCTCAAAAAAAAAGAAAAAACAGATATAAACAGGAGGTGATTCATCTGGTGCCCCTGGAGGTTGGAGACAAAGGTGATGGGGTCTATCCCAGTTCTTGGGGGTTCCTGGTGTTTGCTGTATTACTGTAGAGTAAATTAACACTTCTGCTTTCCAGCTGTGTGGACAAGCATACAGAAAACCTGGATTAAAGTTCCTGTTTTTGTCTTGAAGTCTATTTGAAGGCCCAGGAGAGCAAATTATCTTTGAGGTATTACCTCACCAAGTACTGGCATCCAGTGCAGAAAAGCAAGAGTTGATGGAGACATATAAAAAACAAACTAACTTGGCCAGGCATGGTGGCTCACATGGGCAGATAACAAGGTCAGGAATTCGAGACCAGCCTGACCAATGTGGTGAAACGCTGTCTCTACTAAAAATTAAAAAAATTAGCTGGGTGTGGTGGTGGGCGCCTGTAATCCCAGCTACTCAGGAGGCTGAGGCAGGAGAATCACTTAAACCTGGAGGCAGAGGCTGCAGTGAACCAAGATCTCGCCACTGCACTAGAGTGGGCAGTGGGCAACAGAGCAACATTCCATCTCAAAATAACAAAACAAACAAAAAAACTCACAAAAAGAAACTAGCTCTGGCTGAACGTGGTGGCTCATGCCTGTAATCCCAGCACTTTGGGAGGTGGGTGGATCATTTGAAACCAGGAGTTTGAGACCAGCCTGGCCAACATGGTGAAACCCTGTCTCTACTAAAAATACAAAAAATTAGCCAGGTGTGGTGGTGTGTGCCCGTGTTCCCAGCTACTGGGGAGGCTGAGGTGAGAGGATCACTTGTGCCTGGGAGGTGGAAGTTGCAGTGAGCTGAGATCATGCCACTGCACTCCAACTTGGGTGACAGAGTAAGACTGTGTCATAATAAAAAAAAAAAAAAAAAAAAAAAAAAAAGACGGCCAGGCGTGGTGGCTCATGCCTGTAATCCAAGCACTTTGGAGGCCAAGGCGGGCGGATCACCTAAGGTCGGGAGTTCAAGACCAGCCTGACCAACATGGTAAAACCCCGTCTTTAAAAAAAAAAAAAAAAGACAAATATGAATACAACTACACAAATTACTTGGGTGTAGTGGCATGGGCCTGTAATCCCAAGCTGTTCGGGAGGCTGAGGCGACAGAACTGCTTGAACCCAGGATGCGGGCTCATGCCTGTAATCCCAGCACTTTGGGAGGTCCAGGCAGGTGGATTACTTGAGATAAGGGGTTCGAGACCAGCCTGGCTAACGTGGTAAAACCCTGTCTCTACTAAGAATACAAAAATTAGCTGGGTGTGGTGGCCCACACCTGCAATCTCAGCTACTTGGGTGGCTAAGGCACAAGAATCATTTGAAACCCAGGAGGCAGAAGTTGCAATGAGCCGAGATTGCACCACTGCACTCCAGTCTGGGCAACAGAGTGAGACTCTGTCTCAAAAAAATAAAAATTGGCCAGGCGTGGTGGCTCACGCCTATAAACCCAGCACTTTGGGAGGCCGAGGTGGGTGGATCACGAGGTCAAGAGATTGAGACCATCCTGGTCAACATGGTGAAACCCCGTCTCTACTAAAAATACAAAAATTAGCTGGGCATGGTGGTGCACACCTGTAGTCTCAGCTACTTGGGAGGCTGAGGCAGGAGAATTGCTTGAACCCAGGAGGTGGAGGTTGTGGTGAGCCAAGATCACGCCATTGCACTCCAGCTTGGGTAACAAGAGTGAAACTCCATCTCAAAAAATAGTAATAATAAAATAAAAAATTAAAATTAAAAAATAAACTACCTCCAAGTTACTGATGCCAATCAAGAGAGTAATAAAAAGTATTAATGAGTCGGGCACAGTGGCTCACATCTGTAATCCCAGCACTTTGGGAGGCCGAGGTGGGCAGATCACCTGAGGTCAGGAATTCGAGACCAGCCGGGCCAGCATGGTGAAACCCTGTTTCTACTAAAAATACAAAAAATTAGCCAGGTATGGTGGCAGGCACCTGTAATCCCAGCTACTCGGGAGGCTGAAGCAGGAGAATCGCTTGAACCCAGGAGGTGGAGGTTGTGGTGAGCCAAGATTGTGCCATTGCACTCCAGCTTGGGTGACAAGAGTGAAACTCCATCTCAAAAAAAAAACTCTTATGTATATATATATATATATATATATGAAACGTGATATTAAAATGATTAGTAAATTACTATAGTCCATAATGGGAAAACTCATTCCATTATGTACTAAAATAACAAAAATCCGGCCTGGCACAGTGGCTCACACCTGTAATCCCAACACTTTGGGAGGCTGAGGTGGGCAGATCCCTTGAACTCAGAGGTTCAAGACCAGCCTGGGCAACAAAGCAAAATTCCACCTCTACAAAAAATATAAAAATTAGCCAGGCATGGTGGAACATGCTTGTGGTCCCAGCTACTCAGAAGGCTGAGGTGGGAGGAAGAGGATGGCTTGAACCTGGGAGCCAGAGGCTGTAGTGGGCTGAGATCGCATGCACTGCACTCCAGCTTGGGCAACAGAGCCAGACCTTGCTTAAAAAAATAAAAAATAAAAAACATCGGCCAGGCACGGTGGCTTACACCTATAATCTCAGCACTTTGGGAGGCTGAGACAGGCAAACAGCCTGAGGTCAGGAGTTCGAAACCAGCCTTGCCAACGTGGTGAAACCCTGTCTCTACTAAAAAATGCAAAAATTAAAGCCGGGCGCGGTGGCTCAAGCCTGTAATCCCAGCACTTTGGGAGGCCGAGGCGGGTGGATCACGAGGTCGAGAGATCGAGACCATCCTGGTCAACATGGTGAAACCCCGTCTCTACTAAAAATACAAAAAATTAGCTGGGCATGGTGGCACGTGCCTGTAATCCCAGCTACTCAGGAGGCTGAGGCAGGAGAATTGCCTGAACCCAGGAGGCGGAGGTTGCGGTGAGCCGAGATCGCGCCATTGCACTCCAGCCTGGGTAACAAGAGCGAAACTCCGCCTCAAAAAAAAAAAAAAAAAAAATGCAAAAATTAGCTGGGCATGGTGGCAGGCGCCTGTAATCCCAACTACTCGGGAGGCTGAGGTAGAAGAATTGTTTGAACCCAGGAGACGAAGGTTACAGTGAGCCGAGATCACGTCACTGCACTCCAGCCTGGGCAACAGAGACTCCGTCTCAAAAAAAAAAAAAAAAAAAAAAAAAAAAATCATTCGCATACCTTGATAAGGAAATATGCAACTTTTAAATGTTAATTTAGAAAATAATCAGCAAATGTAGCAGATGTTTAGTGTCCCCTGAATTAGTGTTCAAGGGGATAGATCTAGAGACAGAGAAGTAGAAAGATGGAGAACATTCTGAAGCCACTTCAAGTAAAAAAAAAGAAAAAAAAAAAAAGAAAGATGGAGAACAGGCCAGGCACAGTGATTTATGCCTGTAATCTCAGGGCTTTGTGAGGTTGAGGCAGCAGGACTGCTTTAGCCCAGGAGTTCAAGACCAGCATGGGCAAGATGGCAAAGCCCAATCTCTACAGAAAATAAAAATTTTTAAAAATTAGCCCACCATAGTGGCAGTGGCCTGTAACCTCAGCTACTCAGGAGGCTGAGATGGGAGGATCCCTTGAGCACAGGAGTTGGAGGTAGCAGTGAGCCATGATTGCGCCACTATACTGCAACCTGAATGATGGTGAGACCCTATCTCTAAAAAGAAAAAGGAGAAGAATTTTATCTTGGCCCCCATGTGGCACCTCACAGCTTGGGAACAACTATTTCTCTCATAATTTTCCTCAGCTCCACCACTCACAAGCTGTGTGACCTCAGGTAAGGGACCCAGGCTCCTCTGGGCCTCAGCTTCCCCGTCAGTACAATGGGGATAACAATAGCCCTTACTTTGTGGGGTCATCTGTGAATGTGAAATGAGTTAATAAATGGAAGGCCCTTAGAAAAACCTCTGAAACCACTGAATCGAATTGGATATCATTATTGATCCCTCATTCAATCCCTCAACACCCATTTAGTGCCGTCTGTCCAGATGCTGGAGATATTCCTGGCACACCATGACTGCTCAGCGAGCAGTGCCACAATGAACACGTGCAATGGCCTTGAAGGCCACATGGGGGCTTGCCCTGATCAGCAGGTTGGAAGTGCTCTAGGCCTGAAGCTTAGCTGTGAGTGGGGACATGGGAGGGAGGTTGGAACTGCCACTGCAGAAGGGACTCTCAGCCTAGGTTCAGGAGAGAGGCTTTGAACCTGCATGTGTGGGGAGCCATGGAAGTTTCCAGGAAGGACTGCAGGTCCCATCTGGAGATGTGCCGTTCCTCCTTCAGGTACCTAGGAATGTCAGTCACACCCCAGACCTGCTCAGCTCCCCCAAACTGCTGTTCCTGTATCTGAGAGCTTGAAGTCTCCAAATGGCCTACCTCATACATAGGGAAACTGAGGCCTAGGGAGGCCTGGGGACTGAGCTAGCATTCACTTGGAGAAATAGTCTGGAATCACCTGGAGAAGTTAGAGACATGCAAACCCTATAACCCTCAGATTCCCCTCTGAGAGTCTGCATGCCTATGTGGACCAGGAGATGTGTGCGGGAGCGAGCACCGCAGCATGGCTCCCAACGACAAAAACCAGAAACAGCCCAAAGGCCTGTTACAGCAGAATATGGACACAGAGACTGCATATGCACACCACAGAATGCTGCATGATAGCAGAAATAAATGAACAGCTACACCCACAGGCAAACAGGAATCATAGGAACAGCTGGGAGCGAAGGCATGAAGCGGAGGGATGGGAACATACACTCAGGCCTGGCCTGCCTGGCTTACAATCCTGGTTCTCTGCTTGCCAGCTAGAACTATTGTGTAAATCATTTAGCCACTCCTGTGCCTCAGTTCCCTCATCTCTAAAGTGGACATGGTAACTGTGTATCCCACAGGCCATTAATGAGAAGTTTATTTAATTTTTAATTTTTTTTTTTTTTTTTTTGAGACAGAGTTTCGCTCTTGTTACCCAGGCTGGAGTGCAATGGCGTGATCTCGGCTCACCGCAACCTCTGCCTCCTGGGTTCAGGCAATTCTCCTGCCTCAGCCTCCCGGAGAAGTTAAATGATTTAAAGGATTGTGAGCTGGGAGCAGTGGGTCACACCTGTAATTCCAGCATTTTGGGAGGCTGAAGTGGGTGGATCACCTGGGGTCAGGAGTTTGAGACCAGCCTGGCCAATATGGTAAAACCCCATCTCTACTAAAAGTATATAAAAAAAAATTAGCTGAGTGTGGTGGCAGGGGCCTGTAATCCCAGCTACATGGGAGGTTAAGGCAGGAGAATCACTTGAATCTGGGAGGCAGAGATTGCAGTGAGCTGAGATTGTGCCACTGCACTCCAGTCTGGGCAACAGAGTGAAACTTGGTCCCTAAATAAATAAATAAATGATTGCGAATGTAAAGGGGACAAAACAGTGCCTGACACACACATCAACCGCTACATGAGTGTAAAGATAAAACTAGCCAGGTGCAGTGAGTCATGTCTGTAATCCCAGCACTTTGGGAGGCTGAAGTGGGTGGATCACCTGAGGTCAGGAGTTCGAGACCAGCCTGGCCAACATGGAGAAACCTCGTCTCTACTAAAAAATCGGAAAATTAGCCAGACATGGTGGTGGGCACCTGTAATCCCAGCTACTCAGGAGGCTGAGGCAGGAGAATCACTTGAACCCAGGAGGCGGAGGTTCCAGTGAGCCAAGATTGTGCCACTGCATTCCAGCCTGGGTGACAGAACAAGACTCTGTCTTTTTAAAAAAAGGCCAGGTTCGATGGCTTACGGTTGTAATCATAGCACTTTGGGAGGCTGAGGCAAGCGGATCATGAGGTCAGGAGCTCTAAAGCAGCCGGTCCAGTATGGTGAAACTCCATTTCTACTAAAAAATACCAAAATTAGCCAGGTGTGGTGGTGCACACCTGTAGTCCCAGCTACTTGGGAGACTGAGGCAGGAGAATCGCTTGAACCTGGTAGGCAGAGGTTGCAGTGAGCCGAGATTGTGCCACTGCCCCCAAGCCTGGGCACAGAATGAGACTTTGTCTCAAAAAAAAAAAAAAAAAAAAAAAAAGAAAAAGAAAAATGGAATCCCAGCACTTTGAGAGGCCAAGGCAGGAGGATTGTTTGAGGCCAAGAGTTCAAGACCAGCCTGGGCAACATAGCAAGACCCCGTCTCAACTAAAAATTAAAAAAATTAGCCAGGTGTGGTGGGGCGTACCTGTAGTCCTAACTACTCAAGAGGCAGAGGGATGAGGAATACCTGAGCCTGGGAGTTTGAGGCGGCAGTGACCTATGATTGGAACACTGCACTCCAGCCTGGGCAACAGAACAAGACCCTGTCTCAAAAAAAAAAAAAAAAAAAAAAAAAAAAAAAAGAGAAATCTAGAATGTCTACTGGGGAAAAAGCCAGTTTCCAAAGATTACATACTGTTATGGTTTGATGACTTGTCTCTCTCAAACCCAGCACTTTGGGAGGCTGGTCTCGAATTCCTGACCTCGTGATCTACCTGCTTCGGCCTCTGAAAGTATTGGGATTGCAGGTGTGAGCCACCACGCTCAGTCATGATTTCAACATATGAGCTTGACGGGTGGCCACATTCAGTCCATTGCAGATATAGTGCTTCTCCCTTCTTTAGCTTCTGGTGTCTGGTGATCTTCAGGCACTGATAACTCTTCCAGAGGCAAGGTAAAACACCAGGGGTGTGTGGAAGTCAAGTGCAGAGGATCCCAAAGGCTTGGAAAGGAAGCTGCCTCTCAAACAGTGGAGTACTGTTTGAGACAAGTACTCCACTGATAGTAATGAAAGGGCACACCCCACAGGAAGAGGCCTTGCTGCTAAGAGAGGTGGATCACACCTGTAATCCCAGCATTTGGGAGGCCGAGGCAGTAGGATTGCTTGAACCCAGGAGTTTGAGACCAGCCTGAGCAACACTGTGAGACCTTGTCCCTATAAAAAAAAATTGTTTTGTTTGTTTGAGATGGAGTCTCTGTTGCCAGGCTGGAGTGCAGTGGCATGATCTTGGCTCACTGCAACCTCTGCCTCCCGGGTTCAAGCAATTCTCTTGCCTCAGCCTCCTAAGTAACTGTGACTACAGGTGCGTGCCACCACGCCCGGCTAATTTTTTGTATCTTTAGTAGAAATTTAGTCTCACCGTGTTAGTCAGGCTGGTCTCAAACTCCTGACCTCAGGTAATCTGCCTGCCTCTGCCTCCCAAAGTGCTGGGATTACAGGCATGAGCCACTGCACCTGGCCTTGTATTTTCAGTAGAGATGGGGTTTCTCTTGACCTAGTGATCCGCCCACCCTCAGCCTCCCAAACTGCTGGGATTACAGGCATGAGCCACCACACTCAGCCATTTTTTTAAAAATTGAGATGGAGTCTTGCTCTGTCACCCAGGCTGGAGTGCAGTGGCGCGATCTCAGCTAACTGCAACCTTGGCCTTCTGGGTTCAAGCAATTTTCCTGCCTCAGCCTCCCAAGTAGCTGGGATTACAGGTGTGTGCCACCATGCCCAGCTAATTTTTCTATTTTTAGTAGACATGGGGTTTCACCACATTGTCCAGGCTGGTTTCAAACTCCTGACCTCAGGTAATCTGCCCACCTTGGCCTCCCAAAGAGCTGGGATTACAGGTGTGAGCCAGTGCTCCTGACCTCTAGTAACAAATTTTTCAAAATTAGCTGGGCGTGGTGGCACACACCGGTAATTTCAGCTACTTGGGAGGTGGGAAGATTGCTTGAGCCCAGGAGATCAAGGCTGCAGTAAGCCATGATAGGGCCCCTGCACAATCAGCCTGGGAAACAGAGTGAGACCCTGACTCAAAAAAAAAAAAAAAAAAAAGGGAAGCATTCATTGCTGGGCAGGAAAATGATGTGTTCCCAACAGTGGAAATCAGCTAGATTGACCAAAGCACTGAGGGACAAATGTATTTAGTTAGTGTAGTTCTGTGTGCACATGGTGGGGAGTGTACGGCAAGCAGGGAGTTATTGACTGGCAGTCTTTGGCAGTGGCTACACGGAGGTTTCTCATGATTTCCACTTCAGTCACAACAAAAGCCACAGTAGTTCCAGTGGACTGACCTTATGCACTACGGGATCTCCCAGACCTGACCTCCTATCTTCTCCCTCTCTTACTCCCCTGCAGCCACACCGGCCTCCTGGCCGTTCCTCACACACAACAGCAACAGCACTACCACAGGGCCTTTGCACTTCGTTTTCCTGCCTAGACCACTTTCCCCAGAGAGCTGCATGACCATCCCTTATTTCCTTATTACCTTTGCTTAATATCACCTCCCTAAGGCTTTCCGTGACCATCCTATTAATACTGCCCCTTTCCCCCATGGTTCTTATCTTCTTGTAACGTCCTCCATCACTTACTTCTGCTTATTACTCACTGTCTCAGCCCCAGTGGAGCATCAGCCCCATAAGGGCAAGGATCTTTGTTTGTTTTGCTCATAGCTCCATACTCAGTACCCATGATGCTGCCTGGCATATAGTAGGGTCTTGTTATTAAGTGATTTACTCCATACTGTTCCCCTAGCATGCAGGATAATACTTGGCATTCAGTTAGGGACTCAAGAGATGTTTGTTGAATGAATTGGGGTGATAGGGGACTTGGTGGGAACCCATCCCCACTTAGATAGCTTTATAAGCTGTTAGATATTTTATCCCTCTTCATGGTGCTGCAGACATGGAGATGAAGAGGTGACCTCAGTGTGGGAGTGGAGGGGAGTATTCCCTTGAATGAGGAAGGAATGTTAAAAAAAGAGAGCTGAGGCCAGGTGCAGTGGCTCACGGCTGTAATCCCAGCACTTTGGGAGGCCGAGGCGGGCGAATCACAAGGTCAGCAGTTTGAGATCAGCCTGACCAACATGGAGAAACCCCGTCTCTACTGAAAATACAAAAATTAGCCAGGTGTGGTGGCGTGGGCCTGTAATCCCAGCTACTCGGAAAGCTGAGGCAGGAGAATCGCTTGAACCTGGGAGGCGGACGTTGAAATGAGCCAAGATTGCGCCATTGTACCAGCCTAGGCAACAAGAGTGAAACTCCATCTCAAAAAAAAAAAAAAAAAAAAAAAAAAAAAAAAAAAAGAGAGAGAGAGAGCTGAGAGGCTCAAAAAAAAAAAGCTGAGAGGCTGGACGTAGTGGCCCATGCCTGTAATCCCAGCACTTTGGAATGCTGAGATGGGAAGATCACCCGAGCCCAGGAGTTTAAGACCAGCCTGAGCAATATAGTGAGACCCTGTCTCTATTACATTCAAAAAAGTTAAGAAAAAAAAAAAAAAGGGCTGACCTGTCCATATCTGCCACCAAGCACAGTCCCAGCAGCAGCCTCCATCACCCCAATAATTGACTTCTGAAAAGCAAAGAAGCTGCTTCCTGAGTCTGCTGCTAAAAATTCAAGGCTAAGTCTGGACAATTTTTAACAGAAGCAGCCTCCTGCTGAGGAAACTTCTGGAGGCTCAGCAGAAGAGGCAGATGCCTTTTAATCTACATCTTGCTCAATCACCGTGATGTGAAAAAAGCCAGTCTGGACAAATTGTACAGGTCACAGTCCCCAGCTTGTGAGGGGCCTGTAGAGAATTCTTGGGCTCACAGAAGCCGTTGCTGCAGTAACCACTGCCACAAGAGCAACTTTGGCAGCAGGCAGATGCCAGGCAGCAAGCTGAGAGAACACTGCACAGATTCAAAGGATCTTCAGATACAAGGCTTTGTTTGTGCACAGTGAACAAGGGGCAGATTGGGAAAGCCTCCTTATATTGTCCACACTTCCCTGAATGTAAGGAACCCTGTCCTCAAAATGGGGATCAGCAGGGCTCCTTTCAAGGCAAAGCACAAAAAGTCCCAGTGGCCTGTCAGGAGAGACCAGGCGCTCTGCCTGGAAGTAGGTGTCCTGGACAAAGGGCCATATTCAAGAACTCAGGGCCCCATTTTCAAGCTTAGGCTTAGGAGAAAGATGAATTCCAGGAAATCTGAAGCTGATTATCTACTTTAGCATTGTGGCAGAGGGAGAAGATGGAGGGTGTGTGAAATGGCTGGGTTATGTCATGTTACAGGGCAGAGACAGAGCCCAGTGCCATTTCCTGGCAAGCTTTAGCTCTTCCTGAAGGTGCTACCCAAGGCTGGTTTATTATGACTGGAGAAAGGAGGAGGCCTTGACAGGGTGAAGCACATAAAGCATAGGAAACTGACTACTGGATGTGAGAAATTGGGAACATCCTCCCTAAGATTAAAAAGATATAAGCCAGAGGCCAGCCATGGTGGCTCATGCCTATAATCCCAGCACTTTGGGAGGCTGAGGCGGGAAGATAGCTTGAGCCCAGGTCAATGCTGCTGTGAGCTATGATTGTACCACTGCACTCTAGTCTGCGTAATAGCGTAATAGAGGAAGACCCCAGGCTCAGCATATTCTCTGGGGTCTTGCTCTAACCTGAGAGTGAAAGCAGACTCTGCTACTAGTTGCTAGAATTCTTGCTCAGGAAGTTGTTCAGAGATGTAGTATTTCAGATTCCACAGCATCTAGTCAAGAGTCAGATTTTTTTTTATTTTTGAGACAGAGTCTAACTCTGTCCCCTGGGCTGGAATGCAGTGGCATGATCTGGACTCACTGCAACTCCTATCTCCCGGGTTCAAGCAATTCTCTTGCCTCAGCTTCCTGAGTAGCTGTGATTATAGGCATATACAACCACACTTGGCTAATTTTTTTTATTTTTTTACTTTTAGTAGAGACAGGGTTTCACCTTGTTGGCCAGGCTGGTCTTGAACCCCTGGCCTCAAGTGATCCACCCACCTCAGCCTCCCAAAGTGCTGGGATTACAGGCATGTGCCCCTGTGCCTAAGCTCATAGTTTTTATATTCCAAGAGTGAGCTCATAATCAAATGAGTCCTTTAACTTGTCCTGTACCCTGAGCAGGAAAGCAAGGCTGAAAAATGAAATGGTTCCCACCTCAGTCAACTCAGTTCCCACCTTAACTCGCAGCTCATCACACCACTTATAATTACATCGTTCTATTAAGTATCTGAAATGGTTTTTATTATACCCTAAATTCTGGTAAATATTGGGTTTGTTTCTAGCTTCCCTACTAGTTCATCCATCCAAGTCCCTTGTCCTTGTCCCAGGACTACACCAGAAGTAGAGGATGGAACAATGATCTTCCCACCTTCTTGAAGGCAACTTCCTTATACTGTACAGAACTGCTAACAGCCTAGGGGATGGGAGGAGTCCTATGGGTCAGTCTTCATCTGTGTCACTAGGGCCCATGTACTGGCAGATGGCATCGTAGTGAAGCTCCACCACCTCATTCTCTCTTGGCAGTTGCACTAAAGCCCGGCTCCGTGCTCTGTCCCGGCTCAGCAAATGTCCCACCTGGAACAGAGGTGAAGTGAAATCAGCAAGGCCAGCCTAGACCCTGGGACAGGCCGTGAATGACCCACAAACCTCCACTGCCAGGTTTGAGACTCACCCTTCCAGCCTGTGGGCCCAGCACCACCATCACACGGTCGCCCTCTGCCTTGGGAACCAGTGTCTCCAGCATGTCTTCCCTCAGGCCTACAGGTATGGGAGAGGGGAGTGAGGCCCACAGCAAGGACCAGCCCAGTCAGGGTCCTGTCAGAAGGGTCCTTCCTGGCCAGGTTGTGGTGGCTCACACCTCTAGACCCAGCACTTTGGGAGGCTGAGGTGGGAGGATCTCTTGAGCCCAGGAGTTTGAGACCAACCTGGGCAAGATGGTCAGACCTTGTCTCTACAAAAAAAAAAAAAAAAAATTTTTTTGAGATGGAGTTTTACTCTTGTTGCCCAGGCTGGAGTACAATGGCGCAATCTCGGCTCACTGCAACCTCCGCCTCCTGGGTTCAAATGATTCTCCTGCCTCAGCCTCCCAAGTAGCTGGGATTACAGGTGCCCACTACCACACCCAGCTAATTTTGCATTTTTAGTAGAGACGGGGTTTTAAGCTGCTAGTCAGGCTGGTCTCAAACTCGTGACTTCAGGTGATCCACCCACTTCGGCCTCCCAGGGTGGTGGGATTACAGGCATGAGCCACTGCACCCAGCCTACAAAAAATTTTAAAATTAGCCAGGCATGGTAGTGTATGCCTGCAGTCCCAAATACTCAGGAGGCTGAGGTGGGAGGATGGCTTGAAACCAGGAATTCGAGGTGGCAGTGATCCATGATCGTGCCGCTGCACTCCAGCCTAGGTGATAAAACAAAACCCCATTTCAAAAAAAAAAAAAAAAAAAAAAAAAAAAAGAAGGGCCTTTCCTGTATTCTCTGGAGCCACTCTATGCCCTGTTGACAGATAGAGTCCTACCATATCCATTTCACAGGTGAGGAAGCCTAAGGAGTAGTTTACAAAAATCACTGTAATAAAGGGAGCATGTCCATATGGTGGTAGTGATAAGAACAGGCACCGTTTATTGTTGGCATGTTTTAAGCCCTGCCCTGCACTGAGAGCTCAATACACATCCCTTCACCAAGGCACCAATCACAAGAGGAATAAAGTAATTTCCATGCTAATTTGACAGACCAGAGGCCAGGCGCGGTGGCTCATGCTTATAATCCCAGCACTTTGGAGGCCAAGGCAGGAGGATCACTTGACGTCAGGAGTTCAAGACCATCCTGGTCAACATGGTGAAACCCCGTCTCTACTAAAAATACAAAAATTAGCCAGGCGTGGTGGCGCTTGCCTGTAGCCCCAGCTACTCGGGAGGCTGAAGCAGGATTATCGCTTGAAACCAGGAGGCAGAGGTTGCAGTGAGTCAAGATTGAGCCACTGCACTCCAGCCTGGGCAACAGAGCAAGACTCTGCTCTGCTTCAAAAAAAAAAAAGAAAGAAACAAAAAGAAAACTTGTCAGACCAGGAGAGTGGGGCTCAAGATAACTACCATCATGGAAGTGTCCAATGTTGTGTAAGAGGATGCTAGGCCTTGCAAAATACCTGAACTCTGCCCAACCTCCCAGCTTTGCCTGGGCCAGACTCTGGGCCTAAGACACTCTTCTTGATCAACCTCCAGGATGATCACGCTCCAGCTGCAATCGCTCAAACTCACCTTCCAGGACTCGGCCTTCATCTGTCTGACATACACAGGTATCTGGGCTTAGGACATCTTCAATTGTCATCTGGGGATACAGGTCAGGGAAATGTGAGATTTTTAGAGAGATAAGGGGGCCCAGTCCCTGGGGGAGGGAGGGGACCCAGGCTGCAGGGTTCCCACCTTGGTGTTATAATACTGGCCGCCTTTGTACATCTTGTCCACAAACCGCACGCGCAGGTCCCTGTGCAACCAGTGCTGACTCCTGGGGGCTGCTTTCTCAGTCTTGGCTGCAGGCCCATTCTGTCTGTGGAGAAGGTGGCAGCACCAGGCTTAGCTCTTCATCAGATGCACTTTCCAGTCGTCCTCCCTTTGCCTATGCTATGAAACCCAGTTCCTTCTATGAGCCTGCCCTGCCTTGAAAGCCTTTCCTGGCTGCTCAAGCCTACCCACAGCCCTGCCCTCTTGCCCCCTCCCACATGCTCAGAGCCCCACCGGTGTGGAAGGCGTTTCCGTTTCCTCTCTGAGTTGTCCTGCTGGATGTGGAGTTCTTGATTTTGGAGGGTCTTCCGTAATGAGGCACTTCCGTTCTGTTGCCCTGGGGAAGGAAATTTTCTTTACCTGGTCTGTTCAAGGGGTTAGGAGGAGAACCAGGACAAAGCCTCAGTGTCTCACTGCCCTTTCCTTCCAAGGCCATGTCTCAGCCTAGGGCCACCTCCCACCTGCCAAAGTGCCCCTCTCTCCCCTCATGCATTTGCTAGTAGAATGCCTCTCCCTGACCTCTCAACCATTTCAGCTTCCTTCAGGAACCCTCCCACAGCCGCCCTAGCCCACGGCAACAATGCCCACCTAACGTGGACTAGAGATTCCTGGAGAGCTCTGTCTGTACCCATCTGCCAAACTGCCCCATCCTACCGAAACGCCTTCACCTGTGCTATTCTGTCTGCCTAGAATTCCTTTCTTCTCGGTCATACACTAATCCTAGCAGTTCTCACTCCCTAGTAAAAGAGAGGTTCATCACCCCAAATGGACAAAGATCCTGAGAGTAGGAACTGATTTCTGTACCTGTTTCTTTCCACTCAGAGACAGGATACAGACCCAGGGATATGACATCCACCTTTCTCCAATCAAATGGAGTAAGTCACTTATGTCCATTCTCACTTCCTGACCTCTGACTGGAAGTCACACCTGTCAGGCAGACTGCTGCCCCTCCCTGCTGCAGATCTAAAACCATTCCATAAGGCAGGCCCTGCCATCCCCAGGAATGCTTTCCCAATTCCCCTAGCTCTACAAGAGGCTCACTCACTGAGATCCAAGGCATTCTTGTCAAATTCCTGCTGGGAGACAGGCCGTAGGCAGTACTCACTAACAGTCACCATCCGGCTCCCCACAGCCAGACGAACCATGGCCCGAACATTGTCAGGATCGAGGCCTTCCACCTAAAGTGTTGAGGGGAAGAAGTTAGGTAGGGGTTGTGGACTCCACCCACATTCCTAGGACCAAGTTGTCCACCTCTCACCTCTAAGAGGCCTGCTTCCTGTATCTCCCCGACCAGACTCTGACCCCTAAGAAGTGGGACCAGGTCTGGTTCCTGTGTCTCCCTCAGCTGACTGTGGGGCTTCCTTGGATCCTTTAAGCATTTAATCCTCAGGGACTTGTGGCATATGACATTCTCTTCCTTTTAGCTGGGAACTAAGGCTCACAAAGGCTAGCAAGTGGTCCTGGGTTACTGCGTGCAGCAGTGGGCCAAGCAGGCCTAAAAGACGAGGACTCCCAGCCTTTCTACCTCAAACCCAAGCCTTCCTCCCTCTGACCCTCAGTTCAACATTCCCTGCTGCCTGTTTTGGGCTCCTGGGCTATCTTGGTTCCTTACCTTCCCATAGAGGCCTCGGTGAGGGCCAGAAAGAACCATTACAGCTCCTCCAGGCACCAGCCCTTGAGGCTGATCTTCCGTATCCTTTCCTTGCTCATCTGGCCTTGGCATGCGGGAGGGGCCGGTAGGGGTCAAGGCCTGGGCCTCGGTCAGGTTGGCACCCAGCCCTAATCCCTTGGGCCTCAGTGAGTTGACACGGGGCTTCACTACTCTGCAGGGAGAAATGTGGGTTTGCTGGAGAGAATGCGACAGTCTTCAACATCGTATTTACTTCCTCTCCCTGCCCAAACTCCACCCCATCGACATTTTCTTTTCTTTTCTTTTTTTTTTTCTTTTGAGACAGAGTTTCACTCCTGTCTCCCAGACTGGAGTGTAATGGCTCGATCTCGGCTCACTGCAACCTCCACCTTCCAGATTCAAGTGATTCTCCTGCCTCAGCCTCCTGAGTAGCTGGAGTTACAAGTACATGCCACCATGCCCAGCTAATGTTTGTATTTTTAGTAGAGACAGGGTTTTTTTTTTTTTTTTTTGAGACGGAGTTTCGCTCTTGTTACCCAGGCTGGAGTGCAATGGCGCGATCTCGGCTCACCCCAACCTCCGCCTCCCGGGCTCAGGCAATTCTCCTGCCTCAGCCTCCTGAGTAGCTGGGATTATAGGCACGCGCCACCATGCCCAGCTAATTTTTTGTATTTTTAGTAGAGACGAGGTTTCACCATGTTGACCAGGTTGGTCTCGATCTCTCGACCTTGTGATCCACCCGCCTCGGCCTCCCAAAGTGCTGGGATTACAGGCTTGAGCCACCGCGCCCAGCCTAGAGACAGGGTTTTACCATGTTGGGCAGGCTGATCTCGAACTCCTGACCTCAAGTATTCCACCCTCCTTGGTCTCCCAAAGTGCTGGGATTACAGGCATGAGCCACCATGTCCGGCCCCCATCAACATTTTCAAGGATGCCCTTTCCAATCTCATATTAGGACTGTTTTTGACCCACAGAAACAGCAATTTCATTTGATTCAACCTAATAACATGCTGCATATGCTATCTATTACATACTATCTACAGTGAGATCAGAGGCAGATCGCTGTAACCAAATATACTATGTCTACAGGGAAATCATATGAATATTCACATCAAGCAGGAGAAACAGACTATAAATACTCAACATGGTTGGGCATGGTGGCTCATGCCTGTAATCCCAGCACTTTGGGAGACCGAGGTGGGCAGATCACCTGAGGTCAGGAGTTCAAGACCAGCCTGGCCAACATAGGGAAACCCCATCTCTACTAAAAATACAAAAATTAGCCAGGCATGGTGGCACATGCCTGTAATCCCAGCCACTCAGGAGGCTGAGGTAGGAGAACCACTTGAACTCAGGAGGTCAAGGTTGTAGTGAGCCAAGATTGTGCCAACTGCATTCCAGCCTGGGCGACAAAGAGACTCCATGTCAGAAAAAAAGAAATACTCAATGCCAATTCAGATCATGTTTGGCTGCCAATGGCTTATGAAAAAATGTTTGTTTTTCAGAATTCTTCAGAGTTTGCAATTGCAAAGAAGGGGTGGTAAGTCTGTATGACAATAGTAAATGTTTAGTCTATGTTTTCTTGGGGACTTACTGCATGTGCTTTATGTATATAATTTCTTTTCTTAAAATTAATTAATCTTTTGTAGAGATGGAGCCTCCCTATGTTGCCCAGGCTTGTCTCAAACTGCCAAGGTTAAGTGATCCTCCTGCCTCAGTCTCCCAACGTGCTGGGATTACAGGCATGAGCCACTACCTGGCCTATATGTATAATTTCATTTAACTCTCACAACAGACCTGTGAAGTCAGTATTATTATCCCCATTTTTCAGATGAGGAAATCGATGTCCCGAGAGGCAAACTTTATATGAACAGGATTCTATTACGGCGTTCCAAAGGCCAAATGGGAGTTTAAAACAGAAGTGGAGGCCGGGCGTGGTGGCTCACGCCTGCAATCCCAGCACTTTGGGAGGCCAAGGCGAGTGGATAACCTGAGGTCAGGAGTTCAAGACCAGCCTGGCCAACATGGCGAAACCCCATCTATACTAAAAACAAAAAATTAGCTGGGTGTGGTAGCACACGCCTGTAGTCCCAGCTACTCGGGAGGCTGAGGGAGGAGAATCACTTGAACCTAGGAGGCAGAGGTTGCAGTGAGGTGAGATCGCGCCACTGCACTTCAGCCTGGGCGACAGTGAGACTCCATCTCAAAAAAGAAAACAAAACAAAACATTCCTCTCCCTTTGTGGCTAAAAGAAAAAAAGAATAAATAAATAAATAAATAAATAAAATTAAAAAGGAAACAAAACAAAACAAACAAAACACAGTAATGGAAGGAGCTGCTGAATTAGTTAGGGCAATAATGTATCCTCCCTCCCTGCCTGGATGGTTCCAGTTTGGCAGTGATCAGGGGGATCTTGATCACAGCCTGATCTGTCTGTCCCCTCACGCCTATCCCAGAACTCACTGATTGAAGGTGCGACCGATGCCCTCGCCAGGTTTCCAGCCCATGCCCCGCAGCATGGCCAGCCCATAGGCCTCCACAGGGACCACCTCATAATTGGCCTCCTCTGGCACCTACAGGTTCAGGCAGAGGAAGGAGGGTCAGTTTTGCTTATACTGGGTCCTCTATTTGAAGTGCACTTGTTGCCACCCACTGTGGGACCTGCTATGTGTCTTTTCCAATCAGCTTAAGGGTGACTTGATTTCCTCTTTCCATCCCTCACTGTACTCCTCCATGTTCAGTCCTTCAACAAATATAAAGCACCTAATCTATGGCAGGTACTGTTCTAGGTACTTGGGATGAAGCAGTGAACCAAACAGACAAAAACCCCTACCCTTGGAGAACTTCTGGTCTAGTACTGGAGACACACTATAAGTAAAACACAGAGAACATAATATGTCAGGTGGTGATGGAAAGAACAAGAAAGCAGGGTGAGAGGATACAGAGGGATGGAGAGGGAGTGCCACTGGGTTGAGATAACAGCAGAAGGAGCCATGAGGATATGAGAAGAAAGTGTCCCAAGCTGAAAGCACTGTAATAGCAAAGGCCCTGAGGCCGGACAAGGCTTGGTAGGTGTGAGGAGTATCACGAAAGTCACCATGATGGTGAGAGTAGAGAGCAGAGAAGGGTGGCGAAGAGACTAAATTAGGAGAGCTGGGCAGAATTCAGAGGACCCTGAGCCAGGTGGGAGCCACAAGAGGGACCAGTGAAGAAATTACTATAGTAGTCAGGATGAGAGATGCTGGTGGCTCAGCCCTTTGTGGTGGTATTGGTGGTGGTGAGAAGTGGTCAGTTCTGGGTGTCATTTTGAAAAAAAGATGATAGAACCGTGCTGGCAGATTGTATGGGGCATGAAATAAAGAGGGGAATTGAGGATGACTCCAAAGATTTTGTTGTTGTTGTTTTTGGTTTTTGAGACGGAGTCTTGCTCTGTTGCCCAGGCTGGAGTGTACTTGTGCAATCTCTGCTCACTGCAACCTCCGCCTTCTGGGTTCAAGGGATTCTCCTGTCTCAGCCTCCTGAGTAGCTGCAATTACAGGCGTGCACCACCATGCCCGGCTAATATGTGTATTTTTTGGTAGAGACGGGGTTTCACCATGTTGGCCAGGCTGGTCTCAAACTCCCGACCTCAGATGATCCGCCTGCCTCAGCCTGCCAAAGTGCTGGAATTACAGTTGTGAGCCACCGTGCCCAGCTGTCTCCAAGGTTTTTAAGCTGAGTGAGAGGAAGGATGGATGGAATTTTTGTCAATTGAGATGTGGAAATCTGCAGGAGGAGGTTTATAGACAGAAAAATTAGAGGAATGAGGCCAAAGCTGGAACAGGATGAAAGGATGAAGAGTGAAGTGGGATCTTTTTTTTTATTTTAAGATAAAGGAGCTGGGCACAGTGGCTCACAGCTGTAGTCCCCGCACTCTGGGAGACCAAGGTGGGTGGATCACTTGAGGTCAGGAGTTCAAGACTAGCCTGACCAACATGGCGAAACCTTGTCTCTACTGAAAATACAAAAATTAGCCAGGTATGATGGCACACACCTGTAACTGCAGCTACTCGGGAGACTGAGGCAGGAGAACTGCTTGAACCTGGGAGGCGTAGGTTGCAGTGAGCCAAGATTGCACCACTTCACTCCAGCCTGGGTGACAGAGCAAGACTGTGTGGAAAAAGAAAAAAAAAAAAAAAAGATGAAGGAAATCAGGGCACATCTGAAGGCTGAAGAGAACAGTTCAGTCGAAAGAGAGAGTGGTCTGCAGGTGTAGGAGAACTAGACTCCAAAGAAGCAGTGCAAGAAATGTATGAAAGAAAAGGTGAAAAGTCAGGTCTGTGGGTATGAAAGACAGACTTGGGGCCGGGCCCGGTGGCTCAAGCCTGTAATCCCAGCACTTTGGGAGGCCGAGGCGGGTGGATCACAAGGTCAAGAGATCGAGACCATCTTGGTCAACATGGTGAAACCCCGTCTCTACTAAAAATACAAAAAAAATAGCTGGGCATGGTGGTGCGTGCCTGTAATCCCAGCTACTCAGGAGGCTGAGGCAGGAGAATTGCCTGAACCCAGGAGGCGGAGGTTGCGGTGAGCCGAGATCGCGCCATTGCACTCCAGCCTGGGTAACAAGAGCGAAACTCCGTCTCAAAAAAAAAAAGAAAGACAGACTTGGTTACTTCTGCAGAAACACCTCTAACCTCTCCTCTTGTCACCTCCCGTCATCATTCCTTCACATTCACTCCAGATACACAAGTTGCCACACCGATTTTCTGCTACTATGTCATTGCTTAGGCCAGGCATCCCCAAACTTTTTACACAGGGGGCCAGTTCACTGTCCCTCAGACCGTTGGAGGGCCGCCACATACTGTGCTCCTCTCACTGACCACCAATGAAGAAGGTGCCCCTTCCTGAACTGCGGCGGGGGGCCGGATAAATGGCCTCAGGGGGCCGCATGCGGCCTGCGGGCCGTAGTTTGGGGACGCCTGGCTTAGGCTGTTGCTACCAACAGGAGTACTCACTCTGTTCTTCCCTCTCTTACTAAATCTTGCTTATCCTTCCAGACCACTCTGGTCTATGTCCACAGCATCTCTAGCCTGGACTAAGCCCCTTGCTTCCACCTTCACTAATGATTCTGTTCACAGCAGCCAGAGGGATGCTGTCAAATTATAAATCATATTTCATCTCTGCTCAGGGCTTGTCCATGCTCGCACCCCACTCAGAGTAAAAGCCAAAGTCCTCACAATAGCCTACAAGGCCCTGCCTGGTCTAGCACCCTGTCTCCTTTCTGACTTCATCTACTACCCCTTCCCCTCACTCATTTCACTTCAGTCACACTGGTCTCTTTGATGTCAGCAAACACTCTAGGCAGTGTCTACCTTGAGGGCCTTTACATTTCCTGTTCCCTTTGCTGCACATTTCATTCAGATAATCCTAGGATTCAAGTACTTTTTTTAGCAATCAGGTATCCAGATTCATTTGGTAATGCTTCCAAAAAGGATGGCAAGAGAAGGGGCAGGTGGCGGGCCTCTAACACACACACAGACTTTCCCTGCTATGTGCAGGGACACAGCCTGGCAGACAGGGCAAAGAAAGGCTGGGGCAGGAGGGGGACAAGGGGCCAGCTCACTGTCTCAGCCCGGGGTTCGCTGTCTGCCCCTTCCCCGCTGGGAGTGCATCCTTTCTGGATCATGGGGATAGCAAGCGTGGGGTCGACACGCGCATTCTCTCTCTCCTCCAGAGACTTCTTGGATTCTAAGGGAAGAATAGGAGGGAGCAATGAGGTCCCACCCTATCCTTCCACCTTCTTCCTCTTCTTCCGTCACTGGGGAAGGATAAAGGGGCATCACTCACCCTCGATGAGCTCCTTCACAGCCTGGGACAGCACCCCATCCACCAAGGCCCCAGAATCTGTGGATGGCCCAGGGGATTGGGCTGGTGGCTGCCTGCGATAGCCATTCTGGATCAAAGGGATGATGAGTTCCTTGGGGGCTTCCTGGGGCTTCACACTGATGTGGACACAGAGGTGTGAGGTTGGGAGAATGGCAGGGTCAGTGGGTTCTGAGTCACACTCCTTCATTCAGAGAAAACATAACAGCCAAACTCACCCCCAGACCCACAGACCATGCCTTCCCTACTCCATGTCTGGATCTCCTGTACCTCTCTGATCGTCCATTCTTTGGATTCTCTCCCCCAGTGTGCCCAACTCATAAATGTCAGTGCCTTCGACAAATAATTACTGGACTCTCTGTTAAATCCAAGACCGGCTTCCACAATGACTCAAAAATCACTATCTTCAGCCCAGACTCTCCCCAGCTCCACGTTCCCAAACAGCTTCCTAGATGCCTGATTCCCTCCCTCAGACCCCTCAGACTCTCCTCTCCTCATTAGGCTGATGGTGGCCTCCATTAACCTGAATATGCTTCTCCATCCCGTTCCCCACATCGGAGAATCCCCACCACTTCAGTTTAGACACTAGAGATCCTGTCATTCTCCCATTCTTTCCTTCTCCCAGAACGCACACACCTCAATGTCTTCAAGTTCTAAAGACACTTCTTCTTAGGAATACATGCTCTCTTCACAATTCCCACGGCTATCAGGTCCAATTTCCCCACCCCTCCTAAAAACTCCCGCCTTCTGGCCTCCACGAATTTACTCAGGCTGTGCTTCAGGCTTAACAGGCCACTGTCACCGAGACAAACAACTGAGATTCCTCCCTCCCGCTTGCGCCCACCGCAGCGATTTCCAAGGTGTGAAAGACCCGGCGCGTCACCTCTGCAGCTCCCTTCCTTCCACGGATTTCAAGAAATCCTTCTCCTCCGGGGATGGCCCCGCGCCGTCTCCCGAGTCGCCCAGCCGCCTTCGGGCAGACGTGCGAGTGAAGCCGAATGAAATTGGTGCAGGGGAAGCAGCAGTCAGCGGCAAAACAACCTCTTCAAAGTCCGCCATCTTGCCCTTTTTCCCAGGCCGGCGCGCTGCTTGCTGGGAAATTTAGTTTGGGTTCAGGTCGCTAGAGGCCAGCCTACGCGCGTAAGAACTACCTTCCCATCAATCACTGTGGCGCCGGCGGTAGGGGGCGGAAAGGGGCCGTGGGAAGTAATTGTCGCTCGTTCTCGTGGGAGCTCGTCGCGCCAAGCTTACAGGGAAATGTAGTTTTTAGCGAGGTAGGCATGGTGGAAGGTCATTCTTACCAGGAATTAATTCCTTCGTGTAGGCTTTTGACAGGTATTTATGGAAAGCCTACTGTGTGCCCTACTCATGTGGGAAGAGTGGATGAAGTAAATCATTTAGAAATAATCAGTCAGATGTGGTGGAGCCCACCTGTAGTTCCACTGACTCCGCAGGCTGAGGCAATAGGATCGCCTGAGGCCCAGGAGTTCGAGGCTGCACTTAGCTCTTAGCACACCCGTGCATTCCAGCCTGAGTGACAGTGAGACCCCGTCTCTAAAAAAGAAAGAAAGAAAAAAAAACAGTGAGTGTCGATGTGTATAATAATGAATAATAGACATGAAAAAGTGCCTACTGGCTGGGCATGGTGGCTCACGCCTGTAATCTCAGCACTACGGGAGGCTGAGGTGGGTAGATCACCTGAGATCAGGAGTTCGAGACCAGCCTGACCCATATAGTGAAACCCCATCTCTACTAAATATACAAAAATTAGCAGGGGATGGTGACAGGTGCCTGTAGTCCCAGCTACTTGGGAGGCCGAGACAGGAGAATTGCTTGAATCCGGGAGGTGGAGGTTGTAATGAGCTGAGATCGCGCCACTGCACTCCATCCTGGGAGACAGAGCAAGACTCGGTCTTAAAAAAAACCAGAAAACAAAAAACTAGTGCCTACTGGCCAAGCAGGATGGTTCACACCTGTAATCCCAGCACTTTCGGAGGCTGGGGCAGGTGGATCACTTGAGATCAGGAATTCGAGACCAGCCTGACCAACATGGTGAAACCCCGTCTCTACCAAAAATACAAAAATTAGCTGGGTATGGTGGCTCGTGCCTGTAATCCCAGCTACTTGGGAGGCTGAGGCATGAGAATCACTTAAATATGGGAGGCGGAGGTTACAGAGAGCCGAGATCTCAACACTACACTCCAGCCTGGGGTACAGAGCGAGACTCTGTCTCAAAAAAAAAAAAAAAAAAAAAAAAAAAAAAAAAAAAAAGCCGGGCGCGGTGGCTCAAGCCTGTAATCCCAGCACTTTGGGAGGCCGAGGCGGGTGGATCACGAGGTCGAGAGATCGAGACCATCCTGGTCAACATGGTGAAACCCCGTCTCTACTAAAAATACAAAAAATTAGCTGGGCATGGTGGCACATGCCTGTAATCCCAGCTACTCAGGAGGCTGAGGCAGGAGAATTGCCTGAACCCAGGAGGCAGAGGTTGCGGTGAGCCGAGATTGCGCCATTGCACTCCAGCCTGGGTAACAAGAGCGAAACTCCGTCTCAAAAAAAAAAAAAAAAAAAGAAAGAAATAATGCCTACAGATGTCAGATTTTAATACTCAACAAGGCACTGGATTCAAATAATAATAAAATATCCAGGCTTGTTGGCTCATACCTGTAATCCCAGCAGTTTGGGAGGCCAAAGCAGGCAGATGACCTGAGGTCAGGGGTTTGAGACCAGCCTGGCCAACATGGCAAAATCCAGTCTCTACTAAAAATACAAAAATTAGCCGGGTGTGGTGGTGCATGCCTGTAATCCCAGCTACTTGGGAGGCTGAGGCAGGAGAATTGCTTGAACCTGGTAGGTGGAGGTTGCAGTGATCCAAGATCTTGCCACTGCACTCCAGCCTGGGCAACAGAGTGAGACTCCATCTCAAAAAGAAGAAAAGGCAAGAAAAAAAAAAAAAAGAAAAGAAACTTGTAGTGTAGGCCAGTCGTGGTGGCTCATGCCTGTAATCCTAGCACTTTGGGAGGCCGAGGTGGGTGGATCACCTGAGGTCAGGAGTTCAAAACCAGCCTGACCATCATGGTGAAACCCCATCTTTATTTTATTTTATTTTATTTTATTTTAAAAGAAACTTGTAGTGTAGTAGGGAATAGACATTTAAATACCTTTTAAAAAAATACAGCAACATGTGCCGAGCTTAGTGGCACACGCCTGTAATTCCAGCACTTTGAGAGGCCTAGGCAGGAGGATCGTTCGAGCCCAAGAGTTTGAGATAAGCCTGGGCAATGTAGTGACATCCTCTCTCTACAAAAAAATTTAAAAATTAGCAGGCTGTTGTGGTGTGAATCTGTGGACCCAGCTACTCAGAAAGTTGAGGGGGGAGGATGGCTTGAGCCCAGAAGGTTGAGGATGCACCTGAGTGGTGATCAGGCCACAGCGCTGCAGCCTGGGCAACAGGGTATTACCTTGTCTCTAAATAAATAAGTAAGTAGGCCAGGTGCGGTGGCTCATGCTTGTAATCCCAGCACTTTGGGTGGCCAAGATGGGTGGATCATGAGATCAGGAGATTGAGACCATCCTGGCTAACACGGTGAAACCCCGTCTCTACTAAAAATACAAAACATTGGCTGGGTGAGGTGGCTCACACCTGTAATCCCAGCGCTTTGGGAGGACAAGGTGGGCAGATCACAAGGTCAGGGGTTCAAGATCAGCCTGGCCAATATGGTGAAACTCTCTACTAAAAATGCAAAAATGAGCTGGGCATGGTGGCTTGCACCTGTAGTCTCAGCTACTCAGGAGGCTAAGGCAGAAGAATTGCTTGAACCAGCCTGGGCGACAGAGCAAAATACTGCACTCTAGCCTGGGCAACAGAGCAAGACTATGTCTGTCTGTCTCTCTCTCTCTCTCTCTCTCTCTCTCTCTCTCTCTCTCTCTCCATATATATATCTCTCTCTCCATATATATATATATATATATATATATATATATGGAGATATATATATATATACACACACAGCAACATTAAACATTAACAGGAATATATATATATATATATATATATATATATATATATATACACACATATACATACAGCAACATTAAACATTGTGAGAACCAGGTCCTAAGGCTTCAAAGATTACTGAAATGAATGAAAAATGAAGCAGGTAGAAATTTTTAAAAACAGAAAAAAATTATGGAGACAGATTTCTCTTGTGTAGGACCTCAAGAGTTTATACAGGCTGGCTGCAGTGGCTCATGCCTATAATCCCAGCACTTTGAGAAGCTGAGGCAGATGGATCACTTGAGGCCAAGAGTTCAAGACCAACCTGGCAAACATGGCAAAACCCTGTCTATACTGAATATACAAAAATTAGCCAGTTGTGGGGGCACACACCTGTGGTTCCAGCTACTCAGGAGGCTGAGACACGAGAATCATTTGAACCTGGGAGGTGGAGGTTGCAGTGAGCCGAGATCACACCATTGCACTCCAGCTTGGTGACAGACGAAACTCTGTCTTAGAAAGTAAAAAAAAAATTAAATTAAAAAAGAGTTTATTCGTAGTGGCTTATACAGAGTTGCTGGGTGTGGTGGCTCACGCCTGTACTTTCAGCACTGTGAGAGGCTGAGGCAAGAGAATTACTTGAGGCCAGGAGTTGGAGGTTGCAGTGAGCTATGATTGTGACACCGCACTACAGCTTGTGTGACAGAGCAAGACCCTGTCTCTAAAAAAGTAAATCAATAAAATAAAAATAAAAGAGTTTGTGCAGTAGATGACAGATAAACAAATATTCTCTTATTTTTTTTTGTCTTTTTTAATGCTACTTTCAAACAAATATTCTCAAGAAAGAGTAATATAATTCTGCTACAAGTTAGGCTCAAGGAAATCATTGAAGAAGTGTAAAATAATTTTATGTGAGATTTATTGTTGTATTATTGTGGCAAAAGCTTCAAGATCACTTAAATGATCAACAGAAGGGGATGCAGTAAATGAATTACAGCACACACCTTGGATGGAAGAAATATGCCTTTAAATTTGAAGCCATAAATAGAATTGTTTTTTTTTGAGACAGGATCTCATTCTGTTGCCCAGGCTGGAGTGGCATGATTTTGGCTCACTGCAACCTCCATCTCCCAGGTTCAAGCGATTCTGGTGCCTCAGCCTCCTGAGTAGCTGGGATTAGAGGTGTCTGCCACTATGCCCAACTAATTTTTGTATTTTTAGTAGAGATGGGTTTTCACCATGTTGGCCAGGCTGGTCTCAAACTATTGACCTCAGGTGATCTGCCCGCCTTGGCTTCCCAAAGTGCTAAGATTATAGGTGTGAGCCATTGCATGGCCAGCTGCTATAAATATTAAATAGGCTGGGCACGATGGCTCACACCTGTAATCCCAGCACTTTGGGAGTCCAAGGCAGGCAGATCACTTGAGGTCGAGAGTTCAAGACCAGCCTGGCCAGCATGGTCTATCTCTACTAAAAATGCAAAAATTAGCAGGGTGTGATAGTGGGTACCTGTAATCCCAGTTACTCAGGAGGCTGAGGCAGGAGAATTGCTTGAACCCGGGAGGCAGGGGTGGTGGTGAGCCAAGATTCAGCCACTGCACTCCAGCCTGGGTGTCAGAGTGAAAACTCCCTCTAAAAAAAAAAAAAAAAAAAGAAGAAGAAAGAAAGAAAAAGAAAAAATATATAAAATTAAACGAAATGGGGACATATTCATGTTTTGTAAGGTAGATTACTGTGGTGGTTTGGAGAATGGTCCTAAAAACAGGCAGCCTATTATTCAATCTCATGGCCATGTTTCCAGGCCTAGAAGCTCTGGGCATCCTGGGATGGGTCCTGGAATCTCAAGGGTAAAACCACTTTGCTTTTCAAGCTACATCAAAATTCTTTAAAATGCATTTAAGGCCGGGCACGGTGGCTCAAGCCTGTAATCCCAGCACTTTGGGAGGCTGAGGTGGGTGGATCACGAGGTCAAGAGATCAAGACCATCCTGGTCAACAAGGCGAAACCCCGTCTCTACTAAAAATACAAAAAATTAGCTGGGCATGGTGGCGCATGCCTGTAATCCCAGCTACTCAGGAGGCTGAGGCAGGAGAATTGCCTGAACCCAGGAGGCGGAGGTTGCGGTGAGCTGAGATTGCGCCATTGCACTCCAGCCTGGGTAGCAAGATGAAACTCTGTCTCAAAAAAAAAAAAAAAAAAAAAAAATGTATTTAAAGGCAAGGCACAGTGGCTCATGCCTGTAGTCCCAGCACTTTGAGAGACCAAGAGGCAGGAGGATCGCTTGAGCCCAGGAGTTAGAGGCTGCAGTGAGCTGTGATTGCACCACCGCACTCCAGCCTGGGCAACAAAGCTAGTGAGACTCTTTTTTTGTTTTGTTTTGTTTTTTTGAGACAGAGTCTCCCTCTGTCGCCCAGGCTGGAATGCAGTGACGTGATCTCAGCTCACTGCAACCTCTGCCTCCCAGGTTCAAGCGAGTCTCCTGCCTCAGCCTCCTGAGTAACTGGTGATTACAGGTGTGTGCCACCACGCCCAGCTTAATTTTTTTTTCTTTTTTGAGATGGAATCTTGCTCTGTCACCAGGCTGGAGTGCAGTAGCGCAGTCTTGGCTCACTGCAACCTCCACCTCCCGGGTTCAAGCCATTCTTTCGCCTCAGCCTCCCAAGTAGCTGGGACTACAGGTTCGTGCCAAACACCTGGCTTTTTTTTTTTTTTTTTTTTTTGTATTTTAAGTAGAAACCAGGTTTCACCATGTTGGCCAGGATGGTCTCAATCTCTTGACCTCGTAATCCACCCGCCTCAGCCTCCCAAAGTGCTGGGATTACAGGTGTGAGCCACCGCGCCTGGCAATTTTTTGTAATTTTAGTAGAGACGGGGTTTCACAGTGTTAGCTAGGATGGTCTCCATCTCCTTATCTCATGATCTGCCCACCTCGGCCTCCCAAAGTGCTGGGATTACAGGCATGAGCCACCACAACCAGTTAACTCTGTTTCTTTTTCATCTTTTTTTTTTTTTTTTTTTTTTTTTTTTTTTGAGACAGAGTCTTGCTCTTGCTCTGACACCCAGGCTGCGTGCAATGGTGCAGTCTCTGCTCACTGCATCACTGCAACCTCTGCCTCCCAGGTTCAAGCGATTCTCCTGCCTCAGCCTCCTGAGTAGCTGGGAATACAGGCGCATGCCACCACTCTGGCTAACTTTGTATTTTTAGTAGAGGTGGGGTTTCACCATGTTGGCTAGGCTGGTCTTGAACTCCTGACCTCACGTGATCTGCCTGATTTACCTCCCAAAGTGCTGGGATTACAGGCATGAGCTACCACACCAGTTCCTTTTTAATTTTTTTGTTTTGTTTTGTTTTTTGAGACAGACATTCACTCTTCTTGTCCAGGTTGGAGTGCAATGGTGCAATCTTGGCTCACTGCAACCTCTGCTCTCAGGTTCAAGCTATTCTCATGCCTCAGCCTCCCGAGTAACTGGGATTAGAGGCATACACCACCATGCCCAGCTAATTTTTTGTTTTAGTAGAGATGGGGTTTCTCCATGTTGGTCAGGCTGGTCTTGAACTCCAGACCTCAGGTGATCTGTCTGCCTCAGCCTCCCAAAGTGTTGGGATTACAGGCATAAACCACCGCGCCCAGCCTAAAATTATTTTAACTTTTTTTTTTTTTTTTTTTTTTTTTAAGACAAGGTCGGGCTCGGTGGCTCACACCTGTAATCCCAGCACTTTGGGAGGCAGAAGCAGGTGGATCGTGAGGTCAGGAGTTTGAGACCAGCCTGACTAATATGGTGAAACCCTGTCTCTACTAAAAATATAAAAGATTAGCCCAGCATGGTTGTGCAAACTGTAATCCCAGCTACTCGGGAGGCTGAGGCAGGAGAATCGCTTGAACCCAGGAGGCAGAGGTTGCAGTGAGCCAAGATTGCGCCATTGCACTCCAGCCTGGGTGACAGATCGAGACTCCATCTCAAAAAAAGAAAAAAATAGACAAGGTAATGCTTGGCCAACTCTGTCTCTTTTTTTTTTTTTTTGAAACGGAGTTTCGCTCTTGTTACCCAGGCTGGAGTGCAATGGCGTGATCTCGGCTCACCGCAACCTCCGCCTCCTGGGTTCAAGCAATTCTCCTGCCTCAGCCTCCCAAGTAGCTGGGACTACAGGTGTGCAACACCGTGCCCAGCTAATTTTTGTATTTTTAGTAGAGACAGGGTTTCACCATGTTGACCAGGATGGTCTCCATCTCTCTTTTAAAAAAAAAAGGACTTCTAGGGAGGCTGAAACAGGAGAATTGCTTCAACCCGGGAGGCGGAGGCCGCAGTGAGCCGAGATTGCACTACTGCACTCCAGGTTGGGCAATAGTGAGACTCCGTCTCAAAAAAAAAAAAAAAAAAAAAAAAAAAGACTTCTGGCTGGGTGTGGTAGCTCATGCCTGTAATTCCAGTATTTTGGGAGGCTGAGGCAGGCAGATCTCCTGAGGTCAGGAGTTTGAGATCAGCCTGGTCAACATGGTGAAAACCTGTCTCTACTAAAAATACAAAAATTAGCCAGGCATGGTGGCACATGCCTGTAATCCCAGCTACTCAGGAGGTTGAAGCAGAAGAGTTGCTTGAACTTGGGAGGTGGAGGTTGTAGTGAGCGGAGATGGAATCACTGCCCTCCAGTAGCCTGGGTGACAGATCAAGACTCCATCTCAGTGGGGGAGGGAGGAATACAAATTGCAACTGAGCACATGTAAAGATTCTCAACCTCACTAATAAAGCAATGCAAAAATGAATAATGAAATGTTGTTCTTCATTTAACACACTGGTAATGACCAAAAGTAAAAACAGCAAACACTTATATGGCAAGTTCTCTTGCCAATTTAAGCATATATTTAGTCTTTGAAAGGATTCTGTGAGGCCAGGAGCGGTGGCTCATGTCTGTAATCCTAGCACTTGGAGGCAGAGGCGGGTGGATCGCTCAAGCTTGGGAGTTCAAGAGCAGCCTGGGCAACATGGGGAAACTCCACCTCTACTAAAAATACAAAATTAGCTGGGCATGGTGGTGGGCGCCTGTGGTCCCCGCTACTGGAGAGTCTGAGGTGGGAGATCACTTGAGCCTGGGAGGTAGAGGTTGCAGTGAGCTGAGATCATGCCACTGCACTCCAGCCTGGGTGACAGAGTGAGACCCCATCTAAAAAAAGACTGTGAGATTGGAACGATTTTAAATCCATTTAACAGATGAGGGAGCCGTGGCCCACAGAGACTGTCAGTTGGTCAAGGTCTCAAATATTACGTACTAAAGATAAAGTTCAGAGTTGCTAATGACGGAAAAATGTGGGCATTTTCATATACTGTTGGTAGGGGCACAAATTGATTCAGCTGTATTTATCAGGGGTGGTATAATAATATGAATACCTTTGAGGCAGGAGAATAGGGTCTGGAGGCAGGGAACCTAAGACCATTTCACGCTGACTTCCTAGAACTAAATTGAAAGGAAAATGCTGGCCGGGAGCGGTGGCTCATGCCTGTAATCCCAGCACTTTGGGAGGCTGAGGCAGGTGGATTATCAGAGGTCGGGAGTTCAAGACCAGCCTGGCCAACATGGTGAAACCCTGTTTCTACTAAAAGTACAAAAATTAGCTGGGTATGGTGGCATGCGCCCAAAATTTTGCTATATCCCACCTACTCTGGAGGCTGGGGCAGGAGAATCGCTTGAACCTGGGAGTGGGAGGTTGCAGTGAGCCGAGATTAGGCCATTGCACTCCAGCCTGGTGAAAAGAGCAAAACTCTGTCTAAAAAAAAAAAAAAAAAGAAAGAAAGAAAGAAAAGAAAGAAAACCGTAACTTTTCATGCCTACGTAACTACTAAAGGACCAGAGGCTATTCCCTTTGCAACCCCCCCACCTTTTCTGCCAGGCAGGTGGGAAATGGAAAGTACCTCTGCATTGGTGTCTTTTTGCAGCCAATCAGACGTTAGCATAATAGTGTAACTTGTAACTTCACTTCAACCTCTCATTGGTTGTTGTCCACAACCAATCAGACTATTTGCGGTCCACCACTTCATTTACATGGGGTGAGCACCAAGTGGCCAATGGGAAACATCTGGGGGTATTTGGATTCTGTATCCCAGCTCTTGAGTGGATGCTTGGCCGGCTCCCACCCTGTAGAGTGTACTTTCCGTTTTCAATAAAGCTCTGCTTTCATTGCTTCATTCTTTCCTTGCTTTGTTTGTGAGTTTTGTCCAATTATTTGTTCAAAACACCAAGAACCTGGACACCCTCCTCCTCCGGTAACACCTTTTCTGACCCAATGATTTCTTTCTTTTCTTTTCTTTTTTTTTTTTTTTTTGAGACGGAGTCCTGCGCTGTTGCCCAGGCTGGAGTACAGTGGCATGCAATCTTGGCTCACTGCAACCTCTGCCTCCTGGGTTTAAGCAATTCTCCTGTCTCAGCCTCCTGAGTTCCTGGGACTACAGGTGCATGCCACCACACCCCGCTAATGTTTTTGTGTATTTAGTAGAGACGGGGTTGCACCGTATTGGTCAAGCTGGTCTCGAACTCCAGACCTCAGGTAATCCATCAGCCTCGGCCTCCCAAAGTGCTGGCACTATGGTTGTGAGCCAACAGTGTTTCATCATTCTGACCTGGCTGGTCTCAAACTTTTGACCTCAAGCAATCTGCCTGCCTCGGCCTCCCAAAGTGCTGGGATTACAGGCATGGGTCACCATGTCTGGCCCCCATTTTTTTTTTTTTTTTTTTTTTTTGAGACAGAGTTTTGCTCTTGTTGCCCGGGCTGGAGAGCATTGGTGTGATTTCAGCTCACTGCAACCTCTGCCTCCTGTGTTCAAGCCATTCTCCTATCTCAGCCTACCAAGTAGCTTGGATTACAGGTGCGTGCCAGGACGCCCAGCTAAATTTGTGTTTTTAGTTGAGATGGGGTTTTACCATGTTGGTCAGGCTGGTCTGGAACTCCTGACCTCAAATTATCCACCTGACTTGGCCTCCCAAAGTGTTGGGATTACAGGCCATTGTGCCCGGTTTTTTTTTTTTTCCCCCAAAAGGAAATGGTCTCACTTTGTTACCCAGGCTAGAGCATAGTGGCTTGATCATATCTCACTGTAACCTCAAGCTCCTGTGCTCAAGGGATTCTCCCCACTCAGACTCACAAATAGCTGGGACTACAGACACATGTCGCTGTGCTTGGGTAATTTTCTAAAATTTTTGTAGCCACAGCATCTCTCCTTGTTGCCCAGCTGGTTTTGAAATCCTGGGCTCAAGCAATCATCTCACCTTGGCCTCCCAAAGTATTGGTATTATAGGTGTGAGCCACCATGCCCAGCCTCAATGATTCCATTTCTAAGAACAAATCTGGAGAAAAAAAATGGAAATCTTGGGCAGGATTTTTTTTTTTTCAGGAATGTTCAGTCTAGGGTTTTTTCAATTTAAGAAATAGTATACTTTGGGAGGCCGAGGCAGGAGGATCACTTGAGGCTGGGAGTTCAGAATCAGCCTGGGCAACTTAGCAAGAACCCCTATCTCTCAAAAAAATTTTAAAAATTAGCCTGCATGGTGGTCCCTGCCTGTAGTCCAAATTACTGGGGAGACTGAGATTGGAGGGTTGCTTGAGCCCAGGAATTGGAGGCTGCAGCGAGCTATGATGCCACTTACTTTATTGATAAAGTAAGTGTCTTAGACTGTTCATGTTGCTATAAAGGAATAACTGAGGCTGAGTTATTTATTTATTTATTTACTTTTGAGACAGAGTCTTGCTTTGTCACCCAGACTGGAGTGCAGTGGCAGGATCTCAGGTCACTGCAACCTCCTCCTCCTGGGTACAAGCAGTTCTCATGCCTCACCCTCCTGAGCTGTTGGCACAGCATGCATGTGCCACCAGACCCAGCTAATTTTTGTACTTTTAGTAGAGAGGGAGGTTTCACCACATTCGTCAGGCTGTTCTTGAACCCCTGACCTCGGTGATCTGCCCACCTTGGCCTCCCAAAGTGCTGGGATTACAGGCCTGAGCCACTGTGCCTGGCAGGTTATTTATTTATTTTGAAATGCAGTTTCACTCTTGTTGCCTAGGCTGGAGTGTAATGGCACAATCTTGGGTCACCAAAACCTCCGCCTCCCAGGTCCAAGCGATTCTCCTGCCTCAGCCTTCCGAGTAGCTGGGATTACAGGCATGCACCACCATGCCCAGCTAATTTTGTATTTTTAGTAGATATGGAGTTTATCCATATTGGTCAGGCTGGTCTTGAATTCCTGACTTCAGGTGATCTGCCCGCCTTGGCCTCTTAAAGTTCTGGGATTACAGGCATGGGACACCAGATACGGTCAGGTAATTTATTTTTATTTATTTATTTTTGAGACAAGGTCTCACAGTGTTTGCCCAGGCTGGAGTGCAGTGGCTCAATCATAACTCACTGCAATCTTGAATTCCTGGGCTCAAGCACTCTTCCCACCTCAGTCTCCCAAGTAACTCCCGACTAATTTTTTCTTTTTTAGTAGAGAGTAAGTCGCACTATGTTGCCCAGCCTCGTCTTGAACTCCTGGGCTCAAGTGATATTCTTGTGGCTGGGTAATTTGTTTATTTTTATTTATGTATGTTTTATATTTATATAATTAGGTCTCACTATATTGCCCAGGCTGGTCTCCAACTCCTGAGCTCAAGCAACCCTCCTGTCTTGGCCTCCTAAAGTGTTAGGACTACAGGTGTGAGCCACTGTGCCTGGCGTTTAAGTTTTTTTTTTTTTTTTTTTTGAGACAGAGTTTCACTCTGTTGCCCAGGCTGGAGTGCAATGGCATGATCTCGGTTCACCGCAACCTCCACCTCCTGAGTCCAAGACATTCTCCTGCCTCAGCCTCCCAAGTAGCTGGGATTACAGGCGTTTGCCACCACACCTGGCTAATTTTTGTTATTTTTGATAGAGATGGGGTTTCACCATGTTGGCCAGGCTGGTCTTGAACTCCTGACCTCAGGTGATGCGCCTGCCTCAGCCTCCCAAAGTGCTGGGATTATAGGCATGAGCTAACATGCCTGACCTAAAAAATGTTTAAACCATTTTTATTTATTAGTTATTTAAGGCTGTGTAATTCATAAAGTGAAGAGGTTTATGTGGCTCTCAGTTCTGCAGACATGACACCAGCATCTGTTTGGCTTCTGCTGAGGGCCTCTTGCTGCTTTCATTCATGGCCTAAGTCCAAAGGGAGCCACCATGCAGAGATCACATGGGGAGAGTCATGCAAGAGAGAGGGGAAGTGCCAGGCTTTTTTCAACAACCAGTTCTCTAGGGAACTAAGAGTGAGAACTCACTCCTGTCCTGAGAGATCCACGTACAAGATCCAAACTCCTCTAATTAGGCCCCTCCTCCAACACTGAGGATAAGATTTTAATATGAGGGTTGGCAGAGCCAAACCATATCTAAACCATAGCAGTAAGCTTTTATGTGTTATTTGTGACAATTCACCAATCTGTATGCTTATAAATGAGTGTGTGCTATACTGTGATTAAAAAGGTTTAAAAATTATTCATAGATTGACAGGGAACAACAGCTAGAATATTTTGCTATGTGGAAAAAGCAATTTCATAAGTGTGCAGGCGACTTCTGGGGAATAGTCACAGTCTCTCTCTCTCTCTCTTTTTTTTTTTTTTTTAAGACTGTGTTTCACCATGTTGGTGAGGCTGGTTTTGAACTCCCGACCTCAGGTGATCTGCCCACCTTGGCCTCCAAAGTGCTTGGATTACAGGCGTGAGCCACCACGCCTGGCCCACAGTCTCTTTTTTAACCTGGCAGGGGTTACACAGATACTAATTTTATAATTCATTAAACTGTTTATGTACATTGTGTGCATGTTCTTCTCTATTAGCTATATATCACCACTTTAAAAACTAGAGAGAGAAGCACTTCCAGAATGGTGGCATGAGGAGCTTGGTGGACCTTCTCTCCCCAACAAAGCAACCATAACTGGTGAAAATCATCAAAAACAAACAAACAAACAAAAAAAACAAAACAAAACCCTAGGAATTGTCAAAGGTCATACAGCAAATGGAGATATGTTTATTCAAGAAAACAGCCTGGCACAGTGGCTTACACTTGTAATCCCAGCACTTTGGGACACCGAGGTGCATGGATCACTTGAGGTCAGGAGTTCGAGATCTGCCTGACCAACATGGTGAAATCCTGTCTCTACTAAAAATACAAAAATTAGCCAGGCATAGTGTTGCATGCCTGTAATCCCAGCTACTTGGGAGGCTGAGGCAGGAGCATTGCTTGAACTTGGGAGATGGAGGCTGCAGTGAGTCGAGATGGTGCCACTGCACTCCAGCTTGGGTGACAGAGCTAGACTCTGTCTCAAATAAACAAAACAAAACAACACACACACACACACACACACCCCCCAAAACAATAACAACAACAACAAAACCTTAAGGGAAGAAGAAGGTATGATGACAATATTTCATTGACTAGAGAAGATTAATCAAGAAGTAAAAATTACAAAATACTCACAAATCTTGAAGTTGAATAGTACTGTATAGTAACCCAAATAAGAAGAGAAAAAAGAGATCACAAGGGATCACCTGAGGTCAGGAGTTCAAGACCAGCCTGACCAACAGGGTGAAACCCCATCTTTAAAAAAAAAATGAAAAATAAAAAATAAAGGCCAGGCACGGTGGCTCAAGCCTGTAATCCCAGCACTTTGGGAGGCTGAGGCGGGTGGATCACGAGGTCAAGAGATCGAGACCATCCTGGTTAACATGGTGAAACCCCATCTCTACTAAAAATACAAAAAAGTAGCTGGGCATGGTGGCGTGTGCCTGTAATCCCAGCTACTCAGGAGGCTGAGGCAAGAGAATTGCCTGAACCCAGGAGGCAGAGGTTGCGGTGAGCCGAGATCGCGCCATTGCACTCCAGCCTGGGTGACAAGAGCGAAACTCCTTCTCAAAAAAAAAAAAAAAAAAAAAAAAAAAAAGTAATAGTAATAATAATAATAATAATAATAAAATAAAAGTGGCCAGGCGTGGTGGCTCACGCCTGTAATCCAAGAGCTTTGGAGGCTAAGGCGGGTGGATCAGCTGAGGTTGGGAGTTCAAGACCAGCCTGACTAACATGATGAAATCCCATCTTAAAAAAAAATTCAGTAGAGTAGATAACAGAGCTGGCAGGTGAAAGAACCAGGGAGCTAGAAGAGAGAGCAATATGGATTATGCAAACTGACGATTAGACAGCAGAAAGAATCAAGAAAAATGCACCAACATAAAAGTAACAGCAATACTAGCAGAAGTGAGACGTGCAAGATGAAAGGGGAACGTTAAACATGAATAAATAAATAGAAGCAGAGACTGGAAGTATCGGGAGTGCAACTAGCTGGAGCCCATGTTAAAACTGGTAAAGGAATTTACCAAGACAGTCATAGGTAAAGAAAAGCAGATTTAGGCTAGGCATGGTGGCTCACACCTATAATCCCAGCACTTTGGGAGGCCGAGGTGGGTGGATCATCTGAGGTTGAGAGTTCGAGACCAGTGTGACCAACACTGAGAAACCCCATCTCTACTAAAAATACAAAATTAGCCAGGCGTGGTGGCGTGTGCCTGTAATCCCATCTACTTGGAGGCTGAGGCAGGAGAATCTCTTGAACCTAGGAGACGAAGGTGGTGGTGAGCCCAGATGACGCCATTACACTCCAGCCTGGGCAACAAGAGCGAAACTTTGTCTCAAACAAAAAACAAAAAACAGGCCGGGCGCGGTGGCTCAAACCTGTAATCCCAGCACTTTGGGAGGCCAAGGCGGATGGATCACAAGGTCAAGAGATCGAGACCATCCTGGTCAACATGGTGAAACCCTGTCTCTACTAAAAATACAAAAACATTAGCTGGGCATGGTGGCACGTGCCTGTAATCCCAGCTACTCAGGAGGCTGAGGCAGGAGAATTGCCTGAACCCAGGAGGCGGAGGTTGCAGTGAGCCGAGATCGCGCCATTGCACTCCAACCTGGGTAATAAGAGCAAAACTCCATCTCAAAAAAAACCAAAAAACAAAAAACAAAAAAACTCCTGATTATTTATTAGGAAAATGCAAATCAGCCACAATGAGATGCAACCTCACGTTCACTAGGATGTTACATTCAAAAACATAGACAAGGGGCCGGGCAAGGTGACTCGCACCTGTAATCCCAGAGCTTTGGGAGGCTGAGGCAGGTGATCACTTGAGGTCAGGAGTTTGAGACCAGCCTGGCCAAAATGGTGAAATCCTGTCTCTACTAAAAATAAAAATTAGCTGGGTATGGTGGCACATACATGTAGTCCCAGCTACTTGGGAGGCTGATGTGGGAGAATCACTTGAACCTGGGAGGCAGAGGTTGCATTGAGGTGAGTTTGCGCCATTACACTCCAGCCTGGGCCAGAGCAAGACTCCAGGCCGAATAAACAAATTTATTAAATACAGATAAGGCAGAGAGTGGTGGCTCTGCCTGTAATTCCAGCACTTTGGGAGGCCAAGGTGGGTAGATCATTTGAGGCCAGGAGATCTAGACCAGCCTGACCTGTAGGGGGAAACCCCGCAAGAGCTACGGCAAGGGTCTGAAGCCTCAGCATATTCTCATATAAATATAGAATTAGAAAAGAATTAGGCTGGTCTGAAGGTAGTGAGTTATCTCAATTGGTTGTTCACAGTCAGTTACAGATCAAATTCCTTGTTCTACTCTTTCCCCGATTCTCACTACTGCACTTGACTAGTCTTTAAGAAATAAAAAAAATAGCCGGGCGCAGTGGCTCAAGCCTGTAATCCCAGCACTTTGGGAGGCCGAGGCGGGTGGATCACGAGGTCAAGAGATCGAGACCATCCTGGTCAACATGGTGAAACCCCGTCTCTACTAAAAATACAAAAAATCAGCTGGGCATGGTGGCGCGTGCCTGTAATCCCAGCTACTCAGGAGGCTGAGGCAGGAGAATTGCCTGAACCCAGGAGGCGGAGGTTGCGGTGAGCCGAAATCGCACCATGGCACTCCAGCCTGGGTAACAAGAGCGAAACTCCGTCTCAAAAAAAATTAAAATAAAAAAAATAAAAAAATAAAATAAAACAGAATTAGAGATATAGTTAGTTATTCCTATATATAATGATAAATAATCACATAATCATAACTATATACATCTGTATAATCATATAATCTTTAATCTCACTAATAAGTCTCAGGTCAAGAAGTATGGGACTGAAGTGGCATTGGAAAAGAGGTGACCCTAAGGCAAGATGCTCTAAGTCCTCTGTCATGCCCGCAGAAGGGCTGCAGGAGGATGCCTTGGCTGTGCGACAGTGTCGCTGTGGAAACGCCCGCTGTTTAGCCAGCTAGGGAAGGAGACACCCAAGGCGGTTGAGATGTCTCCTTCCTCAGGGGGTAGTGAGGAGAAAACTCTGCTCTCCCAAGCTCTTGCGATAAGCCTGACAGCTGTCAGGGAGGCCCACAGACATCCGGGGACTTAATTGTCTCTATGTGGTGCTGTGCTTCAGCGGTCACGTTCCATGGCTGCTTTGAAGTTCTGCTTCTGCACCTGGTTCCTCTTTTTCTTAGAAGATAAGAATTAGTAATAGTAACATAAATCTTAGTGACCTTGTTATTTCTTGACAAGTATGAAAAAAGTGCTGACGCCTTAGGTTTTCTCCTTGCCTCAGCTTCTTCAAAGTCTTGGGCCCTTATCTCCAAGACACGTGATTTCCCTGACCCTATCACTGACCACCATTACCTCATCCTACCTGCCCTGTCCCCTGCTTTGTACTCAGTAAAAGTCAGAGCGTCCAGGTACTCAAGGCCACTGCTGAACTCCACACTTTGGCTGGCAGTGGACCCCTGGGCCCAAACTCTGTTTTCTCTTTCTTGGTGTTTTGTGACTTTTATTTCCACAGTTTCTTGTCTCCACACCTGCAGAGAGGGACTCATAGGACCCTGTAGGGCTGGACCCTACACTGACCAATGTGGCAAAACCCCATCTCTACTAAAGATACAATTTAAAAAGTAGTTAGCTAGGTGTAGTGGTGCGTACCTGTAATGCCAGCTACTGAGGAGGCTGAGGCGCAAGAATTCCTTGAACCCGAGAGGTAGAGGTTGCAGTGAGCTGAGACAGTGTCACTTCACTGAAGCCTGAGTGACAGATCAAGACCCTGTCTCAAAAACATACATAGACAATAACAAGTGTTAGAAATTGGAGAAATTGGGAACCTCATACATTGCTGGTAGGATTGTAAAATGTTGCAATGACTTTGGAATACACTTTAATAGCTCCTCAGAATATTAAACTTAGAGTTACCATGTAACCCAATAATTCTACCCCTAGGTATATACTTAAGATAAATGAAAACATATGTCCACTCAAAAATTTCATACACAAATGTCCAGGGCAGCATATTTATAATAGTCAAAAAGTGGAAACAATCCAAATGTTCATTTACTAACGAATGTATAAATAAAACGTGGTATAGCCATACAATAAATATTAATTTGCAATATAAAGGAGTGAGGTACTGGCACAGGCTACAACACAGAACCTCAAAAACATTGTGCTTTGTGAAGGAAATCATAAAAGACCATATGTGGTATGATTCAATTTTTAGGAAATGAGAATAAGCATATCCATAGAAATAGTGTGTTGATGGTTGCCAAGGGCTGGAGGAGTAGAGCTAAAAGGTTTGGAGCAGGTGCTGTGGCCAGGCCTGCAGTCCCAGCTACTCGGCAGTCTGAGGCAGGAGGATTGCTTGAGTCCAGGAGTTGTGGGCTGTAGTGTGCTATGCAGATTGGGTGTAAACACTAACTTTGGCATCAGTATGGTGACGTTCAGAGCCAGGGACCACCAGATTGCCTAAGGAGGGGGTGAATCTACCCAGGTTGGAAACACAGCAGGTCAAAACTCCTGTGCTGATCAGTAGTGGGATCACAACTGTGAAAAGCCACTGCACTCCAGCCTGGGCAACATAGCAAGATTCCATCTCTCTAAAAAAAGGCTATAGGGATTTATTTGTTTACTAATTTGCTCATTCTCTTTTATTTTATTGTATTTTTGAGACAGAGTCTCACTCTGTTGCCCAGGCTGCAGTGCGGTGGTGTGATCTTGCCTCACTGCAACCCTGCCTCCCGGGTTCAAGTGATTCTCCTGCCTCAGCCTCCCGAGTAGCTGGGACTATAGGCACCTGCCTCCATGCCTGACTAAGTTTTGTATTTTTAGTAGAGACGGGGCTTTCACTATTTTGGCCAGGCTGGTCTCGAACTCCTGACCTCATGATCTGCCTGCCTCGGCCTCCCAAAGTGCTGGGATTACAGACATGAGCCTTCATTCCCTGCACATTCACTCACTTATTGAGATAAGGTCTTGCTCTGTCGCCTAGTCTGGAATGAATTGTCGAGATCAGAGCTCACTGTAACATCCACCGCTCCTGTTCAAGTGATCCTTCTGCCTCAACCCCTGAAGTAGCTAGACTACAGGTGTTGGCCATCATGTCAAGCTACTTTTTAATTTTATTTTTAGGAGAGACAGGTTCTCACTATGTTGCCCAGGCTGGTTTGGAACTCCTGGGTCAAGTGATCCTCCTGCTTCAGTCTCCCAAAGTGTTAGGATTACAGGCGTGCGCCACTGCAACTGGCATGAGGTGTCTTTTATGGGGACGAAAATGTTCTGAATTTATGGCCAGGGGTGGTGGCTCACACCTGTAATCCCAGCACTTTGGGAAGCTGAGGTGGGTGGATCACGAGGTCAGGAGTTTGAGACCAGCCTGACCAACCTGATGAAACACCGTCTCTACTAAAAATACAAATATTAGCCTGGTGTGGTGGCAGGTGCCTGTAGTTCCAGCTACTCAGGAGGCCGAGGCAGGAGAATCACTTGAACCTGGGAGGCGAAGGTTGCAGTGAACGGAAATTGCACCACTGCACTCCAGCCTGGGTGACAGAGCAAGACTCGTCTCATAAAGAAAAAAAAAGTTCAGGGGTATATGTGCAGTTTTGTTATATAGATAAACGTGTGTGATGGGGGTTTGTTGTACAGATTATTTCATCCCCCAGGTATTAAGTCTGGTAACCGTTATTTTTCCTGATCCTCTCCCTTCTCCCACCCTCCAACCTCCAATAGGCCCCAGTGTGTATTGTTCTCCTCATGTGTTCATGTGTTCTCATCATTTAGCTCCCACTTATACTGAGAACATGCGGTATTTGGTTTTCTGTTCCTGCATCAGTTTGCAAAAGATAATGATCTCCAGCTTTACCTATGTCTCTGCAAAGGACATGATCTCATTGTTTTGTGTGGCTGCAGCTAAGGTTTTCACAAAGAACTTAACATACTGAAGGTGAGGAAGGTGGTAGTAACAGTCAGACTTGAACCCAGGCTGCCTAGCGCCAGAGTTTGGAGTCTTACCCAATTCTCCATATTGGCTCAGGGCTTGCGCTGTGTTTTCAGCCTAGCTCTGTCCACTGCTCTTCTTCACCTTCCATTCTTCCCCATATCCTTGCAAGCGTCCTGCCCCCAAGGTTCATTAAGGCAGTCTCCAGAGCCACTTACTGTTCACGGTTTCCGAAAAGTACCAAAGATTTTTCACGCCTGGCTATATTTGCCATGATAGAACCTCCGCATGGAAGGCAAGGAGCTCTGTGGGACAGGCGACTATTCATGAAATTATTGTCCTTACAGCCCAGAAAGATAAAGGCTAAGGGATGGAAGAGGTGGAGAAAGTGGTTAGGGACTCAATAGAAACTGTCTCAGCCCCGCCCCTTACGTTCACTCTCTAGCCGCAACTCCTGGAACTTGGAGCCACGCCCAAACTGTCTCCGCACCCTCATCTCAAGTAATCCCCAAAGCTCCGTCTCCTTAAATAATCCTGGGCCCGGCCATTTCAAAACCTCCAGACCTTACCTTCCTATCTCCGTCTAATAATGCGCAGAAAATATTTCTCAAATAACAGCTTTAGGATTATCTCCAAATATGGTCACACACACAAGCAAACTCCATTCGGCCCTCCCTGGAGGGTGCTACTCCAAAATTTGACTCCTGAACCCTCCAGAGCACACCATTTAATTAGCCTCTAACACTCATTCCATTCTTGACACCGCAAGCCCCGCCCCCATGGGCCTGTAGGCTCCACCCCCGTGACTAACATTTCAGGCCTGCCCCTTCGCTGCAAGCCCGCCCCCGGCACTCTCCAGGCCCCGCATCCTCGGAAAGGAATTCTCGAAGCCCCGCCGGCCAGAATAGGGATCCAGCTAGGCACTCTCAACTAATCTGGTCCCCGCCTACTGCGATAACCCTCAAGGAATATTCTAGGATAACCCCAAGGCTCCACCCACTCGAAGCACCCTCCGAGCCTTGCCCTCCTGGCCCCACCCAAGGCAGGGCAGTAGCTGCGGATGCCACCGGCCTACCCTTCTGAACCCAGCTCCTCTCCGAACCCGTCCCAAGGGAGGTCCTGCCCTGCCCCTGTCACGTTCCCTCCTTGGGGCGCAGGCGCAATGTAGCGCCCTGCCCTGCGTAGCACCGCCGCCCGTGCCAAGAGCTGCCCGGCGCTGTGGCCCGCGGCCTGCGCAGGAGAGGGGAGTAGGTCAAAGCCGACCCTCGGCCTCGGCCAAGCCCCACACTTCCGGACGCCCGAAGACCTAGAAATGCCCCTCAGGACACTGGGCGACCCCTGGCCACTCCCTCGATAGTTCCGGAGTCGCCGCTGTCCCTCCCCTCACCCGATCCCCAACCAACGCGGATAGCCGGTGCACTCCCGCCTGCCCTCACGGTGTCCCTGGAGATCGCTGTTTGACTGTAATAGTCTTGGACACCGCCGAACATCCCGTGAGGTCCTCGACTGCCCCCTAATCACCCTGGACGCCCAACTCTTCGGCCATGACATCTCCGGGGAACGTTTCCCCCAGATATCCTGGGAGAACCTGGCCTGACCCCGTAGCCCTGGGTCCCCCAATTTCCACTCTAGGTATCCTAGGCAACCTCTGCTATCCCCCTGAATTCCCTCAGGAGGCCCGTTCCCCCCATGACCCATATACCTCCAGATTCCCCCTCCACAGGTCCCCAGGGACCCCAGCTCCCCTACTCCCAGTTCACTACAGACCCTGAGTGCCCAGGTGTCCCCAGTGACCACGGACAGACCCCTCCCTGCACATCTGCACATCTCCCTGGAGACTCCTGAGATCCCCTCCCCTGCTCTGGTGTGGATGTGGGGGTGTATAGGGGACCTCAAGCCCAGCCTCCATCACTGGGCCCCTGCCCCCTGCCACCGCCACTTGGGCGCCAGAGCAGCTCTGTTTACCACCTGTCAGAAGGAAAAAACGTGGAGCAGACAGGCCGGAAGAGGGTGGCAGCAACTCGACCTGTCCTTCCCCAACACCCCCAATCCCTGTACCTCCTCTGCTCCCTCTAGGGCCCGTGGGCACCCTGTGCAGCCCCATGGCCAGTAGTGGGCCGGGTGGACGCAGGGTAGCCAGCAAGGAATTTTGAGTGCTGGGGAGTGTTCACCTGGCAACCCGCTTAGACCCTGGAAACTGAGGCTGGCAGGTCCTGTCCCTGGTTCCTGGATCTGCAGGGTGGCCGAAAGGAGGTCAGCAAGGAAGCCTGGCTCCATTAGCTGAGAACACTGGGCTGGTTCCTTTTTCCACCCCAGGATGTTGTTATTCCAGCATAGATAGGAAGGGGAAGCCGAAGTCCAGAGAAATTAGGGTACTGTCTGACCTCTGACAACTAAAAACAGACATGCAGAACTCGAAATCTCCACCAGAGCTTTGCACATAGTAGGCACTCAGTTTATTTGCAGGGAAAGTTTACCTTGACTGTCCCAATTGGGAAACTGGAAATGTGTGGTGGGACTAAGTATCCTTGGAGCTTTTGGAACCAAAGAATGGTTTGGTGCTCTGAGTATTATGAGATTGTGGGACTCAAAAACTGGGGAGGACCGGCAGGGCACAGTGGCTCACGCCTGTAGTCCCAGCACTTTGGGAGTCCAAGGCAAGTGGATCACTTGAGGCCAGGAGTTTGGGACCAGCCTGGCCAACATGGCGAAACCCCATCTCGACTAAGTTTATAAAAATGGCCAGGCTCTGTGGCTCACAGCTGTAATCCCAGCACTTTAGGAGGTCGAGGCGGGTAGATCAACTGAGGTTGGGAGTTTGAGACCAGCCTGACCAACATGGAGAAACCCCATCTCTACTAAAAATACAAAATTAGCCTGGCATGGTGGCGCATGCTTGTAATCCCAGCTACTCGGGAGGTTGAGCCAGGAGAATCACTTGAACCAGGAGGGAAGGTTTCGGTGAGCCGAGATCGCGCCATTGCACTCCAGCCTGGGCAACAAGAGCAAAACTCCGTTAGCCAGGCATGGTAGTTGGTGCCCATAATCCTAGCCACTCGGGAGGCTGAGGCAGGAGAATCACTTGAACCTGGGAGGCGGATGTTGAAGTGAGCTGAGATCGGGCCACTGCACTCCAGCCTGGGTGACAGAGCAAGACTCCCTCGAAAAAACAAACAAACAAACAAACAAACAAACAAAGACAAAAAATTGGAGAGGGCAGATCCCTTGGAGAGTGGATGGGAAATGGGGCCCAGAATTTGAGGAGGCTCTGAATGCATTGGAGTTGGATGGGACACTAGCCGATGTCAGTGGAGGAACCAGGCCCCTTCTGTTTGAAAAGGGGAGTGTCTGGCCGGGCGTGGTGGCTCAGGCCTGTAACCTCAGCACTTTGGGAGGCCAAGGTGGGCAGATCACTAGGTCAAGAAATCAAGACCATCCTGGCCAACATGGTGAAACCCTGTCTCCACTGAAAGTACAAAAATTAGCTGGGCATGGTGGTGCGTGCCTGTAGTCCCAGCTAGTTAGGAGCCTGAGGCAGGAGAATCACTTGAACCTGGGACACGGAGGTTGCAGTGAGCTGAGGTCGTGCCACTGCACTCCAGCCTGGTGACAGAGCAAGATTCTGTCTCAAAAAAATAAAAAAATGAATAAAATTTTTAAAAGAAAAAGAAAAGGGAAGTGTCTGGAAACGTCAGACAATGCAGTGGCTGGAGTTCCTCCCTCATGTCTGCATCCTCTCTACACCCCCAGCCCTGCCAGCAGCCTCAATGACAAAAGCACTACTCTCTCAACCCCAGTCCTTGCTCCTGCCCCGGGAATTTTGGCTCTGCTGATGTCAGCTCTTTCAGTGAACACCTATCCAGCATCCTGAGGCCCCGCCCCCACCCCTCCTAAGCAGGGAGCATTCTGACACAGTGTGACTGTAGTGGGAGGAGGAATGGGATTGCTATGAGAGAGGGCCTTTACTTTGCCAAAGAAGAAACTGAGGGTCTGAGAGGCTCAGTAACCTGCCCAGGTTCCTGCAGCAAGCCAACGACGCCAGTTTCAGGCAGCTTACCTACAACACTCACTTGGTTGGTGACTGTTTCACTACGGGATGTGGACACACTGTGTCCTAATGTCCATTCTGGCTGGTTGTGCAGCCTCTCTGGTTCACCTTTCAGAGGCCCGGTGTTCTCATAGGTGAAAGGGGCTGAACAGTTCCTGCTTTCATTTCACCTGCAATCCCCTGCTTCTTCCACATCTGACCTGACCTTGTCTGAGAGAGGATACCCAGGACCTCCTTCGCTGCTTCTCCCAGTTCTTGTTGAGACTTCCAGCACCTAAATCTGGAGAGGGCAGCTTCCAATCTGGGGCTCCAGGTTTTAAGAACCTGTGGATGGGAGAGTGAGGTGCTTGCACACTGTGAAGGAGAGCTTGAGGCTCTGTAGCTCCATGGATGGAAGGGTCTTGCAGATTCCAAGGTCTGGGGACAGGTGGATGGTCAGGGGAGGCATCCAAGCACTACACAGAATCTATTGACATGAATCAGGGAGTTGCCAACTAGAACTGCTTCCAGGCTGGGAGGCATTCAGGCTTGGGGAGTCATGAAGGAATGAAGGGGTCCAAGGACATCCTCAGGCATGAATTACAGGGGCAGAGCCCCAGGATGCTGGATAGGTGTGCACTGAGAGAGCTGACACTAGCAGGGCCAGAATTCCAGGAGCAGGAGCAAGGACTGGGGCTCAGAGAGTAGTGCTTGTGTCACCAAGGCTGCTGGCAGGGCTGGGGGTGTAGAGAGGATGCAGACATGAGGGAGGAACTCCAGCCACTGCATTGTCTGGCACCTCAATGTACCCTTCTGGAAAGTGGGGGTGATGAGATATGCATGGTAAGATTGTCAAGAGAGTTACGAACAAAGCTTCCAAATTGCTGGTGTTGTGCCCAGCCAAGCTATTTGGTAGCAGTGTTGGTGCTTATCTTTGATATTGATTACAATCACACTGTGGGGGAGCAAACCCCTGCTTAGTTCTGCTCCATTGTGGATTCAAACCAATGCCCCTCTTGGCCTCGTCAATTTATGACACAACCCAAATTACCCAGCCAGGTGCAGTGGGTCACGCCTGTAATCCCAGCACTTCAGGAGGCCAAGGTGGGTGGATCACTTGGGGCCAGGAGTTTGAGACCAGCCTGGCCAACATGACAAAAGCCTGTCTCTACTAAAACTACAAAAATTAGCCAGGCGTGGTGGTGGGTGCCTGTGGTCCCAGCTACTTGGGAGGCTGAAGCATGAGAATTGCTTGAACCCAGGAGGCAGAGGTTGCAGTGAGCTGAGATTGCACCACTGCACTCCAGGCTGGGTGAGAGAGTGAAACTAAAACTAATAATGAGGCAGGTGTGGTGACTCATGCCTGTAATCCCAGCACTTTGGGAGGCAGAAGAGGGCAGATCAGTAGGTCAGGAGTTTGAGACCAGCCTGGCCAACATGGTGAAACCTCGTCTCTACTAAAAATACAAAAATTAGCTGGGTGTAGTGGTGAGTGCCTGTAATACCAGCTATTTGGGAGACCGAGGCAGGAGAATCACTTGAAACTGGGAGGTGCAAGTTGCAGTGAGCCGAGATCATGCCACTGCACTCCATCTGAAAACAAAACAAAACAAAACAAAACAAAACAAAACAAAACAACAACAAAAAAACATAATAATAGCTAGGCACGGTGGCTCACACTTGTAATCCCAGCACTTTGGGAGGCAGAGGCAGGGGGATCACCTGAAGTCAGGAGTTCGAAACCAGCCTGGCCAATGTGGTAAAACCCCATTTCTACTAATAATACAAAAATTAGCTGAGTGGGGTGGTGAATGCCTGTAATCCCAGCTACTCGGAGGTTGAGGCGGGAGAATCATTTGAACTCAGGAGGTGGAGGTTGCAGTGAGCCAAGATCATGCCACTGCACTCCAGCTTGGGTGACAAGAGCAAAACTCCATCTCCAAAATAATAATAATGATAATAATAATAGTTAAAAAATAAACCAATTACCCCTTTTAGCCTCACCTCATTCAAGGATTAAGTCATTTTCTCTCACAGCCTCACCCTATTTATTAATTTAACAAAAGCTTATATTTATTTGTTTATTAGAGACAAAGTCTCGCTACGTTGGCTAGGCTAGTCTCAAAATTCTGGCCTTAGTGATCTTCTTACCTTGGCCTTCCAAAGTGCTGGGATTACAGGCATAAATCACCATGCCCAGCATATTTTGAGAATTTATATTTTATTTTTTTAGAGACAGGGTCTTGCTCTGTCACTGAAGGTAGAGTGCAATGGCATGATCATAGCTCATTGTAACCTCAAAGTCTTGTGCTCAAGTGACCCTCCTTGCCTCAGCCTCCCAAGTAGCTGGGACTGAAGGTGCATGCCACCATGCCCAGCTAATTTAAGTTTTTAAGCGGTTGAGATACAACTGACTTGAATTTGATAGGTTTTGAATATGTTTACATCAGTGAAACTATCACTATGGTGAAAATACTAAACAGGCTGGGTGTGGTGGCTCACCTCTGTAATCCCAGCACATTGGGAGGCTGAGGTGGGAGTATTTTTAAATTTTATTTATTTATATATTTTTTAAAGACGGGGTTTCACCATGTTGGTCAGGCTGGTCTTGAACTCCCAACCTCAGGTGATCCACCGGCCTTGGCCTCCAAAGTGCTTGGATTACAGGCTTGAGCCACTACGCCCGGCCATTGGGAGTATTTTTTGAAGCTAGGAGTTTAAGACCAGCCTGGACAACATAGTGAGACACCCCCCCTCCCCGACCCTTGTCTTTACAGAAATGTAAAAAATTTCCAGGGCGTGGTGGCACATATTTGTAGTCCTATCTACTCGGGAGGATCCCTTGAGCACAGGAGTTTGAGGTTACAATGAGCTATGTTTGTGCCACTGCAATCCAGCCTTCGTGACAAAATATGACCCTGTCACTTAAAAAAAAATAGTGCTCAGGAGTTGTTGAAAAAAGAAAGAAAAAGGAAAAGAAGAAATACTGAGCATAACCATTTCTGCCAAAAGTTTTCTCCTGACCTTTGTATTTTCTCTTTCCTGACCTTTTGGCCCCCTCCCCCCAGGCAACCACTTATCCACTTTCTGTCACTGTACATCAGTTTGCATTTTATTAGGTTTTTATATAAATGAAATCATGCAGCATGTGCTTTTTTGGAGAGTGGGTGTGGCTTCTTTTACCATAATTATTTTTGAGATCTATCCAAATCCTTCATTGGTTTTTACTGCTGAGTTGTATTTCCCTGTATGAATATACCATAGTTTGTTAATTCATTCACCTATTTGTTTCTTTCAAAATTGTTTTCTTTTTAAGAAATGAGGTCAAGCCGGGCGTGGTGGCGCAAGCCTGTAATCCCAGCACTTTGGGAGGCCGAGGTGGGTGGATCACGAGGTCAAGAGATCGAGACCATCCTGGTCAACATGGTGAAACCCCGTCTCTACTAAAAATACAAAAAATTTGCTGGGCATGGTGGCCCGTGTCTGTAATACCAGCTACTCAGGAGGCTGAGGTTACGGTGAGCCAAGATCGCGCCGTTGCACTCCAGCCTGGGTAACAAGAGCGAAACACCGTCTCAAAAAAAAAAAAAAAAAAGAAATGAGGTCTTCTTTTATCTTTTCTTTTCTTTTCTTTTTTTTCTTTAAAGACGGGGTCTCGCTATGTTGCCCAGGCTGGAGTACAGTGGCTATTCACAGGCTCGATCCCACTACTGATCAGCACGGGAGTTTTGACCTGCTCCGTTTTTGACCTGGGCCAGTTCATCCCTCCTTAGGCAACCTGATGGTCCCCCACTCCCAGGAGGTCACCATATTGATGCAGAACTTAGTGTGGACACCAGATCAGCATAGTGCACTACAGCCCAGAACTCCTGGGCTCAAGCGATCCTCCCACCTCAGCCTCCCGAGTAGGTGGGACTACAGGCACCTGCCACTGCGCCTGGCAAGAAATGGGGTCTCATTATGTTGCCTAGGCTGGTCTTGAACTCCTGGGCTCAAGTAATCCTCCTGCCTCCACCTTCACCCTCCCAAAGGGCTAGGATTAGTGTCATTAGCATTTTTTAAATAGAGAAAATGTTCCTATGTTTTCACAATAGAGACAATGTTTTACTATGATGCCCAGGTTGGTCTCCAACTCCTGAGCTCAAGCGATCCTCCCACCTCCGCCTCCCAAAGTGCTGTGATTATAGGCATGAGCCACTGGGCCTGGCCTGGCCTCATTCAACAATTTTTTTTTTTTTTTTTTTTGAGATGGAGTTTCGCGTTGTCGCCTGGGCTGGAGTGTGGGGTGGCTTGATCTTGGCTCACTACAACCTCCACCTCCCAGATTCAAGCAATTCTCCCGCCTCAGCCTCCCGAGTAGGTGGGATTACAGGCACCCGCCACTACACCAAGCTAATTTTGTTTTGTATTTTTAGTAGAGACAGGGTTTCACTATGTTTGCCAGGCTGGTCTCGAATGCCTGATCTCGTGATCTGTCTTCCTCTGCCTCCCAAAGTGCTGGGATTACAGGCCTGAGCCACTATGCCTGGCCTTATTCAACTGTTTTTTTTTTTTTTTTTTTTTTTTTTTGAGAAGGAGTTTCGCTCTTGTTACCCAGGCTGGAGTGCAATGGCTCAATCTCGGCTCACCGCAACCTCCGCCTCCTGGGTTCAGGCAATTCTCCTGCCTCAGCCTCCTGAGTAGCTGGGATTACAGGCACACGCCACCATGCCCAACTAATTTTTTTTTGTATTTTTAGTAGAGACAGGGTTTCACCATGTTGACCAGGATGGTCTCGATCTCTTGACCTCGTGATCCACCCGCCTCGGCCTCCCAAAGTGCTGGGATTACAGGCTTGAGCCACCGTGCCCGGCCCCTTATTCAACTGTTAATGGGCATTTGGGTTATTTCCAGTTTTTGGATATTAACAAATATTATGGACTGGATTGTGTCCACCCATAAATATATATGTTAAAGCCCTAACCTCCAATGTGACTGTATCTGAAGATAGCTTCTTTAGGAGGAAATTAAGGCAAAATGAGGTCATTAAGGTGAAGCCCTAATCAGCTAGGACTGTAACCTTATAAGAAAGAAAAGAGAGCGATCTCTGCCTCTGTGTGTCTCGCTCTCTCACCCCTTTACTCTCCTTCATTCTCTTTTTTTTTTTTTTTGACGGAGTTTTGCTCTTGTTACCCAGGCTGGAGTGCAATGGCTCAATCTTGGCTCACCGAAACCTCTGCCTCCTGGGTTCAAGCAATTCTCCTGCCTCAGCCTCCCAAGTAGCTGGGACTACAGGCGTGCGCCACTATGCGCAGCTAATTTTTTGTATTTTTAGTAGAGACGGGGTTTCACCATGTTGACCAGGATGGTCTCAATCTCTTGACCTCGTGATTCACCCGCCTCGGCCTCCCAACGTGCTGGGATTACAGGCGTGAGCCACCGCGCCTGGCCTCCTTTATTCTCTTAATTCCATGTGAGGACACAGAAATTTGGCATCTGCAAGCCAAAAGGAGAGACCTCACCAGGAACCAAATTGGCTGCCACCTTGATCTTGGATTTTCTAGCTTCCAGAACTGTGAGAAACATCTTGTTTAGGCCACCTAGTCTACGATATTTTGTTACAGTAGTTCTAAATGAATAAGACAAGAAATGAAACTGGCTATGAACATTTGTAAGACAAGGCTGTATAGATGTATGCTTTCTTTCAGATAAAGACTCAGGAGTGGAATGGTTGGCTCATATGTACACTTACATTTAATTTTTTTTTTTTTTTTTTTTTTTTAAGACAGAGTTTCGATCTTGTTGCCCAGGCTGGAGTGCAGTGGTGAGATCTTGGCTCACTACAACCTCTGCCTCCTGGATTCAAGTGATTCTCCTGCCTCAGCCTCCTGAGTAGCTGGGATTACTGGTACATGCCACCACACCTGGCTAATTTTGTATTTTTAGTAAACACGGGTTTTCTCCACGTTGGTCAGGCTGGTCTCGAACTCCTGACCTCAGGTGATCCCCCAGCCTTGGCCTCCCAAAGCACTGGGGTTATAGGCATGAGTCGCTGTGCCTGGCCATGTATGTTTAATTTTTTTTTTTTTTTAAGATGGGTTTCACCATGTTGGTCAGGCTGGTCTTCAACTTCCGACCTCAGGTGATCCACCTGCCTTGGCCTCCAAAGTGCTTGGATTACAGGCGTGAGCTACCACGCCCGGCCACGTTTTTTTTTTTTTTTTTTTAAGACGGAGTTTCGCTCTTGTTACCCAGGCTGGAGTGCAATGGCGCGATCTCGGCTCACCGCAACCTCCGCCTCCCGGGTTCAGGCAATTCTCCTGCCTCAGCCTCCTGAGTAGCTGGGATTACAGGCACGCGCCACCATGCCCAGCTACTTTTTTGTATTTTTAGTAGAGACGGGGTTTCACCATGTTGACCAGGTTGGTCTCGATCTCTCGACCTCATGATCCACCCGCCTCGGCCTCCCAAAGTGCTGGGATTACAGGCTTGAGCCACCGCGCCCGGCCGCTGCGTTTAACTTTTTTTTTTTTTTTTTTTTTTTTTTTTTTGAGACGGAGTTTCGCTCTTGTTACCCAGGCTGGAGTGCAATGGCTCAATCTCGGCTCACCGCAACCTCCGCCTCCTGGGTTCAGGCAATTCTCCTGCCTCAGCCTCCTGAGTAGCTGGGATTACAGGCACGCGCCACCATGCCCAGCTAATTTTTTGTATTTTTTTTTTTAGTAGAGACGGGGTTTCACCATGTTGACCAGGATGGTCTTGATCTCTCGACCTCGTGATCCACCCGCCTCGGCCTCCCAAAGTGCTGGGATTACAGGCTTGAGCCACCGCGCCCGGCGCGTTTAACTTTTAAAACACTACGAAACTGTTTTCTAAAGTTGCAACATCATTTTACATTTCCACTGGTGGTATAGGAGTTCCATTTCCTCCATATCTTCAGCAACAGTTGGTATGGTCTGATTTTAAATTCTAACTAGGACCTTTAGTTGACAGAGCGCGGAGCCTACAGCAGCCTGAGGCCAAGCACTCCTGCTGGCTCCCACAGCCTGGCCTCCTTGCTGGCCGCCAGGTAGGTCACCGCTCGGGTCCAGGAGCTAGGCACGGGACCAGCCAGCGTCAGCCTCCAGGGCCTGGGCAGACCGCCAGGCGAGCGCGCCGCAGCGCTCAAAACTCGTCGCTGGCTGCCCTGCGTCTACTCGGCGGCTACTGGCTATGGAGCCGCGCACAGGGGGCGCCGCGGACCCTAAGGGGAGCAGAGGAGGTACAGGGATTGGGGGTGTTGGGGAAGGACAGGTTGAGTTGCTGCCACCCTCTTCCGGCCTGTCCGCTCCACATTTTTTTCTTCTGACAGGTGGTAAACAGAGCTGCTCTGGCGCCCAAGTGGCGCTGGCAGGGGGCAGGGGCCCAGCGATGGAGGCTGGACTTGAGGTCCCCTATACACCCCCACACCCGAGCGAAAGGGCCGCGTACCAGAGCAAGGGAGGGGCTCTCAGGAGTCTCCAGGGAGATGTGCAGATGTGCGGGGCGGGGTCTGTCCGTGGTCACTGGGGACACCTGAGCTCTCAGGGTCTGTAGTGAGCTGAGGGTAGGGGAGCTGGGGTCCCTGGGGACCTGTGGAGGGGGAATCTGGAGGTACATGGGTCATGGGGGAAGGGGCCTTCTGAGGAAATTCATGGGGATAGCAGAGGTTGCCTAGGATACCTAGAGTGGAAATTGGGGGACCCAGGGCTACGGGGTCAGGTCATGTTCTCCTAGAATATCTGGGGGAAACGGGGTCCCCGGAGATATCGTGGGCGAAGAGTTGGGCGTCCAGGGTGATTAGGGGGCAGTCGAGGACTTCACAGGGTGTTAAGAGGTGTCCAAGACTATTACAGTCAAAGAGCAATCTCCAGGGACACCGTGAGGGCAGGCGGGGGTGCACCGGCTACCCGCGATGGTCTGGGATCGGGTGAGGGGAGGGACAGCGGCGACCTCCGGAACTATTGAGGGAGTGGCCAGGGATCCCCGGGTATCCTGAGGGCGTGGGGGTGGGCCGAGGCCGAAGGTTGACGTTGACCTGTCCCCTTCTCCCGCCCAGGCCGCGGAACCTCTCAGCCGGCGGGCCCCAGCGCGCGACAGCTCCTGGCGCGGCTGGACGCGCGCCCCCTGGCGGCGCGAGCTGCGGGCGACGTGGCGGCGCTGGTACGCAGGGCAGGTGCCACATTGCGCCTGCGTCCCAAGGAGGGTGCGTGAAGGGGCGGGGCCTCCCCGGGGGGCAGGTTCGGAGAGGAGCTGGGTTCAGAGGGTCAGGCCCTGGGGATCAGCAGCTACTGCCCTGTCTTGGGTGGAGCCAAGGGGTGCGATTTGGAGGGGCGGGGCTCGGAGGCTGCTTCGAGTGGGCGGAGCCTTGGGGTTATCCTAAAATAGTCCGTGACGGTTATCGCAGTAGGCGAGGGCCAGATCAGTTGAGAGTGCGGGACTGTCTTCTGAAGTCTAGGAGGAGTAAAAAAAAAGAAAGAAAGAAAAAGAAAAAAAAAAAAGTGAGAATGCGGGGCTGGATCCCTGTTCTGGCCGATGAGGCTTCCAGGGTCATTTCCGAGGAGGTGGGGCCTGGAGAGTGCTGGGGGCGGGCATGCAGCGGAGGGGCAGGCCTAAAATGTGAGTCACGGGGGTGGAGCCTATAGGCCCATAGGGGCGGGGCTTGAGATGTCAGGAATGGGATGAGGGTTAGAGGCTAATCAGAGGGTGTGCTCTGGAAGGTTTGGGAGCCAAATTTTGGAGTAGCACCCTTCAGGGTGGGCCGAATGGTGTTATTTGAGGGATGTGTTCTGCGTGTTATTAGAGGGAGATAGGAAGGCCTGGAAGATTATTCACATGGGTGAGCCCAGGATTGTTTGTTAAGAAGGTGGGGTCCGAACAGTTATTTGTTTGGGCTGAGAGCCTTTAAAAGATTACTTGAGGGGATGGTGCCTAGTGAAATGGTGGGCCAGTTTGTAAATGAGGTGCAGGGGCTAGGCAAATAGATGAGGTTAGAATGCTAACTCAGGGAGCAGGTCCTAGGTAGTTTCCATGGCATGTCCCCCCACAGTCCTCTCCACCACTTTTATTCCCCAGCTGTTAGTGTGTTGGACTCTGCAGACATAGAGGTCACAGACAGTCGCCTGCCTCATGCCACTATTGTGGATCACCCGTCCCAGGTACCAACTCATCCTTCTATTAGAGGCCACCTGCCTCGGGGCAATCTATGTACACCTATGTCCTTTATTCCAGCACCGTCGGTTAGAGACATGTAACAAGCCTCCCCAAGTGATCCAGGGTAAGGCACGTAGTGCTCCAAAGCCCTCCCAGGCCTCTGGTCACTTCTCTGTGGAGCTGGTCCGCGGTCACGCAGGCTTTGGCCTCACCTTAGGTGGGGGCCGGGATGTGGTTGGGGATGCTCCGCTGTCCGTGCGCGGGCTGCTGAAGAATGGCCCGGCACAGCGCTGTGGTCGTTTGGAGGTGAGCCCTGAAGCCCCTTCCACTGGTAGGTGCTATCTCTCCATTTGTTGGGATGGTCTCCTTTTGCCTTTCCAACACTACTGACTTGCACTCTTGAAGGTCGGGGACCTCGTGCTTCACATCAATGGAGAGTCAACGCAGGGCCTCACCCATGCCCAGGCTGTGGAGCGGATCCGAGCTGGAGGCCCCCAGCTCCACCTGGTGCTTCATCGGCCTCTAGAGACCCACCCTGGCAAGCCTCAAGGGGTGGGAGAGCCCCAAAAAGGAGTTGGTGGGTTTCCCAGGGAAGAGAAGTCAGAGATCAGTGAGGAGAAGGGAGAGGTTCACAGAGTGGAGAGGCTGAGATTCTGGGTAGGAAGGGTTTGGTGGTCTCTGTGGGGAGAGTATGCAAGAGGTCATGGTATTCTCACAAGTAGGAGCAGGGAGGGTCCCAGGGTCCCAGGATAGGAATAAAGTAGGGGCAGGGAGGGGTGTCAGTCCCAAGGATAGGGATTTCAGAGGATGGGCTTTCCAGGTACTGTGGAGAGAGAAGGGAAGGGGTCTGGGATAAAAGCAAGTGTTTGGAAGGAAGGGTCTTAGTTCTTAGAGGGGAAGGCAGAGTGGATCTTACCGGGGAGGAAATGGGAAGGAGATCCAGAGGGTATCGGGTCTAGTTCTGAAGAACAGAGTCTGTGATTTGGGAGTCAAGGGAGGTGGGATGAGAGGAGAGAGTAGGGGATCCTAGATGAGAGGGGCTTGATTTCCTTTGGAGACTGTAGGAAATGATTTCTGAGGGGCATGTTCTGGATCCAGGAGGGGAGGGGTCTCGGGAAAGGAGGTGTTAGGGTTGTGAGGGGCGGTGCTGGCCCCAGAAGGCCTCGAGAGGAGATTTTTCTAAGGGCCAAGTTCTCCGTCTCCCACAGCCTTTGGGTTATTCTGTCCACCCTCGGCCAAAAGCCCTGATTTCCCTTCCCTACTTCACCACCCAATCTAACCCGTAGTCCCGCCATTGCCAGATCGCAGCCCAGATCCTGGAGGGCCGGAGGCGATGGGGTCTCGCAGCAGCAGCACTTCCCCAGTTCAGCACCTTCCATCCCGGACGACACTCAAGAAGACCCGGGGCAGCCCGGAGCCTAGACCAGAGGCAGCCGCCGGTGGCCCCAAGGTTTCTCCTCCTGAGCGCCTCACTGAGGATCCCAACGATCAGACCCCTGGTTCCCCGGGTCCCTGGCTAGTGCCCAGCGAGGAACGGCTCTTGCGCACCCTAGGGGTCCGGGGGGCAGCGCAGCTCGCTCAGGAGAAGGCAGCCGGAAGGCGGAGGCACTGAGCCTACCTGTGGCGGCTCGGGGCTCACTAGTTACCGCCCAACCTGGATCCGGCGCGTGTGGCCGCCCCGCTCTTGTCACCTCCCCAGAGCTTCCACTTGGTCTGGTCCCCCCTCCCGCTCCGCAGTGGCTCTGCCCGCACTCCCCTCTCAGCGTCAGTGGTACAACCCTTCCAGCCCGGCCAGCCTGAACTTCTGGTTCTGGGGCGGGCGGGGGTGTGTGTGTGTAATAAAATGGTTCGACCCGGTCTTGGCTTGCCAGGTGCTCGAGGCGGGGTAGGGCTGCTCAGAGCAGTCTGTAAAGGAGCGAGTGGGTCGATCCTGTTTAGAGTAATCGCTGACGTGCTTCGTGCAGCTGGTCTCCTGCTTGCACACAGATCTTTGCTTCTGCCTGCCGGTTCTCAGCCCGGCGTGCTTTCTCCCCATTCTTTTTCTCTTTACCGTCTCCTGCTCCTCTCCTTATTCATTCATTTCACCTTTTTGGAGGTGTGCAGGGGCTCACACATAAATTATTGTGCATGGCATGGTGGGCCTGTCGTGGCGGGACTACACCAGTGTACCCACAGACCCTCAGCTGACGTCGGGCGAAGCAGGGCGGCTTCCTTCGCCAGGGGCCTGTGGTCTCCCACTTCCGGCCTAGTCGGCCAGCTTTTGCTGGCACCTAGGCTACCACTCTCAGGGCACCAGCTGGGGACCTGGAGCCCCCTTTGGGGCGGAGCAGGGAAGGTGTGAGTCAGCGCCCCCGGGCGGGCCGGGCTAAAAAAGGCTGTTAGAACCTTTGGGCCGTGCCCCCATTTTCCGTACATGGTGAAGAACTGCAGCCCGGCTTGTGTGCACACGCCACACACTGGGCGTTCCTGGCCCTGGGAGAGGCCCAGAGTTTCCTTCACCCTGGGAACAGAGCTCCACAGCCAGGGCTTATATGGCCAGCGGGACTCCAACCGGGGTAGCCGCGAGGAAGGCGCTGGCAGAGGAGAGCAATGTCCAGTCACCTCCGCTGTCGCCACATCCTGAGCACTCGGCTCCATCCCCCCCCAAGAGGGAAGCTGTGGTTTGACGGAATGGGCAACTTTTGCCCCTGTGGGGAGAAGACGGGGAAGGAAGAAAGAAATTAAAGGATCTGGTGGGGCGCGGTGGCTCACCCCCATAATCCCAGCACTTTGGGAGGCAGAGGCTGGCGGATCACCTGAGGTCGACCAACATGGAGAAACCCGTCTCTACTAAAAATACAAAAATTAGCCAGGGGTGGTGACATGCGTCTGTAGTTCCAGCTACTCGGGAGGCTGAGGGAGAATAGCTTGAACCTGGGAAGCAGAGGTTGTGGTGAGCCGAGATTAACACCATTACACTTCAGCCTGGGTGATAAGACTGAAACTCCATGTCAAATAAATAAATAAATAAATAAAAAGAAAAGAAAAGAGAAAGGAAAAAAGAAAAGAAAGAAATTAAAGGACCCGAGTGTGAGAGTCCAGGTGGCCTTGGAGAGGAAAGAGGAACGGAGAAGACAAGCTGCAAGAGCTGGGAGCTGGAGGGTGAAGAGGCGAACACTGAGTGGTTAAAGCTGTACATAGACATTGTGGGAGAGTGTGCCAGGGTGGCTTCCAGCTACCCCTGACTTAGAGCCTGGTGGAGGTGTGGTTCTTCAGAACTCAGCAAAAGGCTCAAGAGCCCCAGTCCTATAAATACAGTCCCACCCAGGAGACTAATAATAGTAACCCCAGCCAGCATGTACTTAGTTTTATCTTTGCTACTGGCTTTATTGCAATATTTATTTTCATCTACAGTAGTTGCACATCCACTCAATGATCCAAATATGTCCATTTCACAGAGGAGGAAAGCGAGGCCCAGGGAGTGCAGATAGCTTGAGAGAAGAGGGTCAAAGCAAGATTTAATCAAAGCCTGATTTCCAAGCCTGTCCTCTTAATTTCACCTGCATTGACAAATATTCATTGAACCCCAACTGTATACATTGCACTGTGCTAGGTACTGTGGAGATGCTGGAGGAACAAGACATAATATTTCTATCTTTGTGTAGCTGAGGGTAAACAGATGTTAGACAAAAAAGACAAGAAAATGAATAAATTAAAAACCAGACTGGGCGCAGTGGCTCACACTTGTAATCCCAGCACCTTGGGAAGCCAAGGCTGGCAGATCACCTGAGGTTGAGAGTTTGAGACCAGCCTGACCAACATGGAGTAACCCCATCTCTACTAAAAATACAAAAATTAGGTGGGCATGGTGGCAGGTGCCTGTAATCCCAGTTACTCGGGAGGCTGAGGCAAGGAGAATTCCTTGAACCCGGGAGGCAGATGTTGCAGCAATGAGCCAAGATTGTGCCACTGCACTCCAGCCTGAGTGACAGAGCAAGACTTCGTCTCAAACAACAACAATAACGACAACAACAAAACCCATTTCAGGACAGACATGGTGGTTCGTGCCTGTAGTCCCAGCACTTCGGGAGGCTGAAGCGGGTGGATTGCTTGAGCCTATGAGTTTGAGACCAGCCTGGGCAACATAGAGAGTCCTCCTCTACAAAAAGTTGAAAAAAATAGCAGGGTGTGGTGGCTCATGCCTGTAGTCCCAACTACTTGGGACACTGAGGTGGGAGGATCACTTGAGCCCGGGAGGTCAGGGCTGCAGCAAGCCATGATTTTGCCACTGCACTCTAGCTGGGATGACAGTGAGACCTTATTAAAAAAAAAAAAAAGTCCAGGTGCAGTGGCTCACACCTGTAATCCCAGCACTTTGGGAGGCCAAGGCAGATAGATCATCCAAGGTTGGGAGTTCCAGACCAGTCTGACCAACATGGAGAAATCCCATATAAAAATACGAAATTAGCTGGGTGTGGTGGCACATGCCTGTAATCCCTGATACTCAGGAGGCTGAGGCAGGAGAATTGCTTGAACCTGGAAGGTGGAGGTTGCGCCATTGCACACCAGCCTGGGCAACAAGAACAAAACTCTGTATCCAAAAAAAAAAAAAAAAAAAAAAAAAAAAAAAAAGACAATTTCAGAGAGAAGTGAGAGCCATGAAGCTATGAAGGAGGTTATATTGTGGGAGATGATGGTGGGCTTCTGGCCTCTTTGAAGACGTAACACTTGAGCTGGGAACTGAATGAGCAGAAGCCAGGTATATGAAGCACCGAGCGAAGGACATTGACAACAGGGGGCTGAAGCGGAACCAGGTTTGTCTTGTTTCAGAAACTCAGATGTGTCCTCACAGAGTTGGCAAGCACATACTCATCACTGGGAAGAGTATGTTTCATCCTTTCCACTATTCACTCCCACTTCCAGCAACCTGGACTGAAGGGGGGTGCTCTTTCCTTAGTTTTGAGGGGCCCTGTGTGGGCAGAGTGAGCAGGCAGGCCCTTGGGTTGAATCCTCTTGGCCACCCAGTTATGATTCTCCTCCACTTCAAATGAGATAAGAATAAAAGCAACATCTAGTCTGGAGAGTATGTCCCTCGGGGTACCTCTGGGATTCTGATTCCAGGAGACCAGATGCATGTCTTAGATGAAGAAATTAAGGCTGAGCTGGGGGAAATAACCTGCTCAAAATAACACACTCAGCCAGGTGTGGTGGCTCATGCCTGTAATTTCGGCACCTTGGAAGGCCAAGGCAGGAGGATTGCTTGAGGTCAGGAGTTCAAGACCAGCCTGACCAACATAGCGAGACTGCGTCTCTACTAAAAAATAAATAAAGTGTCTACAAATGTCACCCAGCCTTGCACCCCAGGAACTGTCCATTCATCTTTCCAATCCCCCAGAAATAAACTTTCCTATTCCTCATGTACGATTGTGCTGACTGGCCCCTCTCTTCAGAACCAGGAAACTGAAGCCCAACATTTAGGGCCAGGACTTCCTGGACTTCCTTGGGATTGCAGAGCACAGAATCAGACCCTGGTCTCTAACACCATTACAAAAAAAGTTGTTTTTTTTTTTCTTCTTCTTTTTTTTTTTTAATAGAGACAAGCTCTCACTACATTGCCCAGGCTGGTCTCGAACTCAAGCTGAAGTGATTCTCCCACCTTGGCCTCCCAAAGTGTTAGGATTACAGGTGTGAGCCACTGCTCCTGGTCTTGGGCTCTAACATTAGAAACAAGGCTTGCCCTATTTCTTATCAGCTCAATGCTCACCAAGCCCTGTTCTCACACAGCCTTTACACGGGCAGGATCTTATTCCCATCACTGCTCAGAGGTTTCTTCCACTGTCCACAATCCATTATCCAAAATTCTAGAGAACAAAAAGCTCTGTAAACTGGTGGTTTTCTGACGAGTTAGGCACTATTTGGTTACAAAATTTGACCTGATCTAATGAGGAACACTTTTCTTTCTTTGTTTTTCCTTTTTTGGAGACAGGATCTTTCTCTGTTGCCCAGGTAGGAGTGCAGTGGCGTGATCATGGTTCACTGAGCCTCGAACTCCCAGGCTCAAGCAATCCTGCCACCTCAGCCTCCCGAGTAGTTGGGATTATAGGCACGTGCCTAGACTAATTTTTAAAATTATTTGTAGAGACGATTATGTTCCCAAGATTGATCTCAAACTCCTGGGCTCAAGCAATCCTTCCACCTGAGCCTCTCAGAGTGCTGGGATTACTGGCATGAGCCACCGCGGCCGGCCAAGGAACACTCTTCAATCCTTAACCAGTTACTGTGAACGTTCATGCTTTTTCTTGAATAAACACTGTTTCTTTCTTTCTTTTTTTTTTTTTTTTTTTTTTGAGACAGAGTTTCGCTCTTGTTACCCAGGCTGGAGTGCAATGGCACGATCTCGGCTCACCGCAACCTCCGCCTCCTGGGTTCAGGCAATTCTCCTGTCTCAGCCTCCTGAGTAGCTGGGATTACAGGTACGCACCACCATGCCCAGCTAACTTTTTGTATTTTTAATAGAGACGGGGTTTCACCATGTTGACCAGGATGGTCTCGATCTCTTGACCTCGTGATCCACCCGCCTCGGCCTCCCAAAGTGCTGGGATTACAGGCTTGAGCCACCGCGCCCGGCTGTTTCTATTTTTTTTAACGCGTCAGCTCCAAACCCCGGCTGAGAGTATATGCACAGGAAGACTCCGAAATAAAAAATGTTCTGAATTCTGGCAACGTACTGGGTCCCAAGTCTTTGGGATTTAACTCCGCCTCGGCCGTTTTATTCAGTTAAGGAAACTGAGTCACTCCCTCCCAAAGCCAGATTCCCTTGGTTCTAAGTTGAAGCTGTCTCGGGTACATTTGCATTCCAAAAAGGCGAAGGGTCCCGCTATTACTGCTCCTGGTACCTGCAGCTACCACGCATCCCGCCAATGGGGCGCCCTGGGGGCTGTGCGTCAGGCTGGGAGTATCCTTGGCGGGCGGGGCGAGGGGGCTTCCGGGGCGGCAGCCACCTGGCCCGGCCCCCTCCGGCCCCGCCCGCGTCAGCTCTGCGCGGTGATTCACTCCCTCCTTCGCCCCGGGGCCCCCTTCCCGGCCAGACGGCGGGCAAGACGGCTGGGTGTGCAGAGTCCTCGAACCCACGAGCAAGCGAGCAGATCCTCCGAGGCCCCAGGGACTCCAGCCCATGCCATGGCGGATTCAGATCGCCTCTCGGCCCCCGGCTGCTGGGCCGCCTGCACCAACTTCTCGCGCACCCGAAAGGGAATCCTCCTGTTTGCTGAGATTGTGAGTGTCCTGGGGCAGGCGCGTGGGTAAAAGCGGGATGGGGTGGCTGGACCACGCAGAACCGGATGGTCCGGGTGAGGCGGGCACATGGCCGGGGCGCTTGGCAGTGGGGTGCAGGTGGGTGGGTTCACGGTGAAGGCCCGAAACCCGGGGCGCACGGCGAGTCGGTGGGGTTTGGAAAAGAAGGTGGTTGAGATCTAGTGGCCCCGGGGTGAGGCAAGAAGCCTATAACGCAAACGGAGGGCTGCGTAGGGGGAGCCTGTGTGGACTCATCAGCGGACGCATCGAAGGGGTCCTGGGGCAGGGGGAAGTGGGGGCCTCCTGCGGCAGGGCGTGGCGCGGCCTGGGCACCGGAGGGCGGGCTGGCAGCGCGCCCAGGGGCAGGGCTTGTTGGGGTGGGCCCCCCCGCGCTAGTCCCGCGGTGTAGAGCGCCCCACCCGTTGCCAGTTCTTCCTCGCCCGTCTGAGGCCGGGCGGGATATCCTTAGCTTTTCGGGGTTTCCACCCTCCTCAAAGTGGGCGCTGCCTTTGAGTCACTTGTAGAAGGGGTGCGGTGCCTTTAACGGAGTCCCGCCTCTCTGGTGTCACTCTTACCACTTCCCAAAGGGGTTGCTGGGGGAACTGGGTGTCCCGCCTAGGTCAAGGCCACAAAGCCGGCGTCACCGGGGCTCGCAAAACACCTGGCAGCGCCACTCCCCTCAGGCTGCCCATATCCTAGAAGGGAAAGGGGGAAGAAACTGAGGCACCCAAGTCTACCCCTTACTTGCTGGGTGACCCCGGGCAAGCCATTAGACCTCTCTGTGCCTCAGTTTTCTCATCTATCAATTAGAGTAATAATAGTACCCAGCATGGGATTGTGGTGATGATTAAGTGAATCTGGAACACAATGAGCACACAAAAAATGTTTAGCTATTATTATGTGTCATTTCCCTAGCCCTGGTAGGCATCCAAACATAGGACCCCCAATTTAAACCAATCGCCTCAGCCCTTAGGTCTCCTTTCCCATGTTCCCTTTTCCAGATATTATGCCTGGTGATCCTGATCTGCTTCAGTGCCTCCACACCAGGCTACTCCTCCCTGTCCGTGGTTGAGATGATCCTTGCTGCTATTTTCTTTGTTGTCTACATGTGTGACCTGCACAGCAAGATACCATTCATCAACTGGCCCTGGAGTGTGAGAAGGGGTCAACAATGGCAAGGCCAGGGAGGGGTCTGGGCAATTAGGATTGTCTGGGGAACTCTGGATGCTGATTTCCCTCTTCTCCTCCCTACACTTCACAGGATTTCTTCAGAACCCTCATAGCTGCGATCCTCTACCTGATCACCTCCATTGTCGTCCTTGTTGAGAGAGGAAACCACTCCAAAATCGTCGCAGGGGTAAAGGTCATGGGAGCAGCTCTGAAGCACAGAGGGAAGGGTTTGAGGAACCTGTCAGGGGCCAATTCTGCCTGTGCTTCTAGCAGAAAGCCTGTGATCCATAGCAAGTCACACTTGTCCTCAGGGCATGCATGTCCCAGGCCTTGGTTTTACCTCCCAAGGTCTTCATTTGCTGCGAAGGGCAGTCCCTTGTCAGACACAAGGATAGGAAGTACAAACAGGTGGCCCCTTTGTCAATGCACTAGACTACCATCTGCAAGAACTTTGTCCCAGGCCGGGCGCCGTGGCTCACGCCTGTAATCCCAGCACTTTGGGAGGCCGAGGCGGGTGGATCACGAGGTCAAGAGATCGAGACCATCCCGGTCAACAAGGTGAAACCTCGTCTCTACTAAAAATACAAAAATTAGCTGGGCATGGTGGTGCGTGCCGTAGTCCCAGCTACTCGGGAGGCTGAGGCAGGAGAATTGCTTGAACCCAGGAGGTGGAGGTTGTGGTGAGCCGAGATCGCACCATTGCACTCCATCCTGGGTAACAAGAGCGAAACTCTGTCTCAAAAAAAAAAAAAAAAAAAAAAGAACTTTTTCCCAAATGTAGTAGGGATTGGGGCTGGGCAGGGTGGCTCATGCCTGTATTCCCAGCACTTTGGGAGGCTGAGGCCGAGGCTGGTGGATCATGAGGTCAGGAGTTTGAGACCAGCCCGGCCAACATGGTGAACCCCAGTCTCTTCTAAAAACATTAGCCGTGCATGGTGGTGGGTACCTGTAGTCCCAACTACTAAGGAGGCTGAGGCAGGAGAATAACTTGAACCCAGGAGACAAAGGTTGCAGTGAGCTGAGATCATGCCACTGTATTCCAGCCTGGGTGACAGTGAGACAGTGTCTCAAAAAAAAAAAAAAAAAAAAAAAGTAGTATGAATTGTGCATGCTACATGTAGGGCCACAGTGTGACCTCCCTGTGTTGAAGCATAGGAGGAGGGAGGGTGGGGTAGGATGCATTCTCTTGACCTTCCCCTGGGGTTCTTTGGCTTCCCAACTTTCAGTCCCGTCCTGCATGGGGCAGGTGCTGGAGGTGGTGAATACAAGAAGGTAAGAGACTGAGTACCCTGACTACTTAATCTAACCCCACGACTCCTATCCTGTCCCCCAGGTACTGGGCCTAATCGCTACATGCCTCTTTGGCTATGATGCCTATGTCACCTTCCCCTTTCGGCAGCCAAGACATACAGCAGCCCCCACTGGTAAGTGTGTATGTGTGTGTTGGTGGGGGGCAAGGGGATTGCTGAGAGGGCAGAGGAGAGAAGGAAAGCAATCTCTTAAAGACATGAATGCCAACTCTGTCCAGTATTGGTTCTTATGGGCTTTTGTACCAACAGGTATCATAAGCTTCAGTATTCTTGTGCATAAAATGTTCATGGACTTTGGATCTTGTTTTTAAAAATGGGCATATAGATTCAGCAATTGCTTTCTCTCTTTTCCTCACCTGCAGACCCCGCAGATGGCCCGGTGTAGGCGAACTCCCCTCATTTCTCTCTGCAGTCTGCAAACAACTCCTCCACTGAAATACACCTCTCCATCCCCACAACAACATTCCCAGCCAACCAAATCCCACCCCCTCATTGAGGTAAAAGTGCCTTTATTGGGAGACTTTTGTCTTCTAGCCTGCCAATCAACCCTCCTGGGTGTGGCCACCATTATGCTTGGGCCTAGGTCCTCCCTCGGCAGGATCCAATAGGAGATACCAGTTCTGCCTGAACCATGCCCCCACCTGAGTCACAAAATGAGGAAGGGAGACTTAGATTTCAGAGTCCAGGCCCCAGGATGTGACCCACTCCAAATAATCTCCTCGGTGTGGGTGGTGGTTCTGTAGAGGGATAAATAATAAACATATTGTTAAAATATATGATAATGAATAAAGTAATCCTTTCATCAAATGTGGGTAAATTTCAAGCATCAGGAGGGAGAAATGGAGCGGAGACAGCTGGGGCAAGGAGGCAAAGAAGCCAGGCCAGTTTTGCAGCAAATATTAAATTACTTCAATAATACAAACTAGAAGCCTGGTGAGGTGGCTCATGCCTGTAATCCCAGTCCTTTGGGGGGCTGCAGCAGGAGGATTGCTTGAGCCCGGGAGCTCTAGACCAGCCTGGGAAACGTGGCGAAACCCCATCTCTACCAAAAAATTAAAAAATTAGCTGGGCACGCTAACACAAGCCTGGTGTCCCGGCTACTTGGGAGGCTGAGGTGGGAGGATCACTTGAGTCCAAAACTTTGAGGCTGCAGTGAGCCTTGATCACACACTGCAGCCTGGACAGTAGAGCAGACCATGTCTCTAAAACGGAAACAAAAATAGAAACAGACAAAGGAGGGAGGAAGAGGATTTATGACTTAGGTTGTGAGGGTGTGGTGTGGGTGTGGGAGGTGTATGGGCCTCATGGTCTACTCTCATTGGAGAATGGAGCCCCCTGCTGGACGTCCTGCCTTCAAGCCAAGATACAGTTCTTGTCTCGGGCCTGTCTCGGGCGAGAGTCCCTGGGGAGCAATGAAGATGGGGAGGTGAAGGTCTCCGTTGCAGTGTCCTGAGCAGGAGTGGGCCTGCATAAATGGGGGGGCAGAGGGATGCGCTCTCCTAGGAAGAAGCCATCATCCTCTGAGGATTCGGAACTGGAACTGGACGGCGAGCTGGAGCAAGATCCCGAGTCTGACCCCGATCCCGCGTCACACTGATAGTGGCGACGTCTGCTTGGGTTTCCGTGGTGATGGTGATGGTGATGGTGACGGTGACGGTGATTGTGACGGTGGCGGCGACGGCTGGGGGCCCTGGGTGGAGGACTGCGTGGCCTACGGCGTTGGGCCGGGGGTGCACTCAGGGTCCGGCGCGGACCTCCTTCAGACACCAGAGGGTCGCGGAAGCTGACACGTGGGGTGCTCTGGCGACCGAAGGCACTATCATCCGGACGCGGGTTAGGCTGGCCGGGGGACTCTGGGGGCAGCTCGGGGGCGCTGCGGAGCCCCAGTTCTGGCATGGAGTGGCGGTGGGGGGCCCCTCTCAGAAAGTGGGAGGGCTCCTCGGGGCCTGCAGCTGTTAAGGGAGAGACAGAGCGACTTCTTGTATCTGCCCTCCCACTGGCCCCCTCCTATGGGGAGGCCTGCGGAAGAGCTTTCTTTCCTCCACTATGACTGGGAAAGTGGGGGCAGGGGTCGGAGAAGGGCAGGGAGATGGGGAGCCCGGGAAGTGTGAGACCTGGAGCAGGCTCTGGGTGGAGAGAGGGTTGGAAGGAAGAACAGGTAGAAAGACTGGACTAGTTGGGGGGCGTGGCCAGGGTACGGGGTGTGGCTTTGGATGGAAGGGGTGTGGCATAGGCTGGAGTAGATTTGGTTTGCGATAACTCGGGTGGGGCCTGGGTGCAGAAGATGAAGTGCGACCAGCTGGAGAAGAGGGAGAGGAACTTGTGCTCAAGCAGAGACAAGTTGAGGTAGGGGACCGGTCCTGTATTGTCAGGGTGGAACCAGGGTTCTCAAGGCGGGTGTAGTTTGGGATGGAGACCAGGTTTGGCCTGGTGTGGGGAAGGAGGATGGGCTGAGATGCGGGCGGGGCCCAGGGATGCAGCAGGTGAAGGGCCTTGGGGAGTCAAGGGGGAAGGGCCAAGGTTGAGGGCGGGGCAAGGACGTGGGGGTGACTGGGCTGTGGCTGGAGGGTTAGCTCACCTGGCTCTGACTCCGTGCAGGTGCCTTTGGTGGTGGTCTCCAACACCCCCTCCGCAGCAGAGAAAGAGGCTGTGGAGGCTGCAAGTGGGGCTGTGACAGTGCCGGCGCTCCAGCTGCGGCGGCCCGGCCCTGGAGCAGTGGGCTCGGACCCAAGGCTGCAGGCTCGAGAGCAGAAGATTAGGCCTCGGCGTGGCAGGAATGGACGGCCCAGTAGGGCCCGCCCACAGCGACCACAGCAGAAGCAGCGCTCTGAGGCATGCCAGTGCTGGCCCTCGTAAGCCATCTGGCCTTGGTCCAGGCCTGTGGGGACCAAAAGGGGGAAAAACTGAAGCAGAATCCCCAGGCATACCCCTACCTCTTGTGAATGGGTCCCTTCTCGGGAAGAGGTGGGAAATCTGAGGCAAGGCACTCCTGGGCGCCTTCCTCCTCCAGAATGGGGCCCTTCTGGAGAAAGCAGGAAACGGGTTTTGGTTCTCTCCTGGAGACTGGCTGGTGAACCTGTCTCTCACTCCTTCCTTTCTTTCACAGGGTGCTCTCTCCCAGAGCCGCGTGGGCATTGGATTCTAAGATCCATGCCAGGCTTAGACATTAAGGAGAGTGGAAGGCTGGGCCTGAAGAGGATGCCTGGCTGGTGGGGGCAGGGCTTGGAAGGTGGGGTGTGGCCCTCGTGAGAAAGGAGTGGGTCTCACAGGGTAGGGTGTAGCTGAAGCTAGGCCTGACCTAGGCTGATGCAGGAGAGTGGACGAGAACAGGGCATAGCTTGGGGTGGTGGAGGCTAGGCTTAGGAGGAGTCCTGGGGCAGGAATTAGAGCACCCTCTGGAGATGGGTCTAGAAGTGTGGTGGTGGCCTAGCATTGTATTGGTGGGATTTAGAAAGCATGGCATAGTGGGGACATTGGGAGTGGGACTTGCAATTAAGCATACAGGCCTACAGTGTTGGGGCTGGACAAAGTGCAGGGCATAGTGCAGGGTGCGATCTGGTGCATGGTCCAGCCCCGCAGGGTCTAGTGGGTGTTCTTTTGTGTGCAGAGACGATAGATGGTAGAAAAGAAAGACACAAGACACAAAGATAAGAGAAGAGTTCAGCTGGGCCAGGGGGACCACTGCTATCAAGGAGCGGAGTCCAGCAGTGGCCCCCCCACCCCCCAGGCCCAACTGAATTCTTCTCTTATCTCTGTGTCTTGTGTCTTTCTTTTCTACCATCTATCGTCTCTGCACACAAAAGAACACCCACTAGACCCTGTGGGGCTGGACCCTGCAGCCTGGACAGGAGGTGTCCTGGTGGGGTGGGGCTGTGGCCCAGTTGTCCGTCCATCCCTCTGTCCATTCCCACTGCATTCACCCACCGATGTGCTCCCCACAGCCATCACAGTACTCCGCATGGCGGGCCTCATAGCAGGCACAACAGTGGGGGCGGCTCTGACGCATCACATAGCGCTGCCCTCCTAGCGAAGCTTCACACTCGAAGCAGCAGAAGTGATCCATATGCCAGTGGCGGCCCTCAGCTTCCGTGCACTCAGGGGAGAAGATGATCTGGGGGACACAGGCCATCTGTGGCTGTCAGATGAGCCTGCCCCTGGCCCTGCCCGCCCTCCACTCCCACCCCTGGGCAGGGAGGCTCAAACCTCATCACAGGCTTGGCAGCGTGGACGCAGGCATTCGGCATGGTGACGCCCGCAATAGACCTTTCCAGCATGGTAGAAGTAGATGAGGTCAACCAGAAGCTCCCGGCACGTGGTACACACAAAGCACTGTGGGTGCCAGCAGGCACCCAGACCTGCACGGCTGGCAAACACTGCGATGTCCCCACCTCCAATCTGCTTCCCACACTGCCAGGAGACAAGCACCAAGATGGTTACCATCACTGTCACCAAGATGGTCAGATGGATGGGGTCAGCCAAAGTGTGTTACACTTGGGCCTTTCCCATGGCAAACCTTTGTGACTGGCCCCACCCATGGGGTAACTTTGAGACAGGCCCTGCCTACACCAGGGATGGGGTTGGGAGGTACCTTAGAGACTGAGCCTGCTCATGGCAGAAGCCACAGAGACAGGCCCTACCCATGGTGGGTGGCCTTACAGGCAAGCCTCCCTCCTCAGGGGTGGGGAAGACAGACAGGCCAGGCCTAGTGGGGGAAACCACAGAGATAGTCTTCACCAACTGGGACCTTAGCAATAGATCTCACCTAACAGTAGGATCTAAGGACAGGCCCTGCCTACCACTGGGCCCTGCAGACAGGCCCTGCCACTGTGGGTCAGCTCTTGAGGACAAGTTCTGACCACAGGAGGACCAAAGAGACAGCCCATGCGCCATGTTCACTGCACAGAAGGGGAGAAAACCACACACGACAGTGGGATCGATGGGACAGGTCCCTGTCCACTAGAGGTTGCCTTAGATACAGTCCCTGCTCAACAGTGAGATGTGAAGAAGAGACCCCGCCCAGCAGAAGGGACCCTAGAGACAGCGCACTGGGGCTTCAGTGGCAGGCCTCATCTTCCCACTGCCTGGAAGATGTGCCCTGCTCCTCAGGGCTTGGAGCAGAGGCACTGCTCACTCACTGAGGCCCTCCATGGCTCACCTCCTCACAGATGGCCCCAGTGATAGTCACCGGGAAGATGCGCACAACGCCACGCCCCAGATTCTCCCGCTTCCGCTGCTGACTGAAGACTCTGAGCTCGTTCTTCTCCTCTTCCTCCAGTGCGGTACAGTACTGTGCCTGGGAGGAGAAGGCATCTCCCAGGCTCCTCCCTTGATATCTGTCCCCACCCCTCTTCCAGACTTCATCCATGCCCTGAAAGTTTACTTCTAGGTCTTTCTATAGATGGTGCCTCCTGCCTGAAGTACCCACCTCTTCCTCCAAGCTCTAGCTGTGGTTTTGCCAAGGAACATCCCCTGATGGTCCCTGCCTATCTGGACTACTCACCTCCGATCAGCTCACCTTTCCTTTTCTGACCCTGCCCAGCAGTGGCCCAGGCTGTGCCCCATGTCTGGCATGCCCTTCCTGTCTTTTCTCTCCTCACCTCACTGTCATGTGGGGGCAGCTGGTGCAGCAGCTGCTTGATCCTGTATTTCTCCCCAGGACTGTTGACGTAGGGGACCTTGTCCTCCGGGAGGCAGCTGAAAAACTGATACACCTGGGAAGACATAGGCGTGGGAGAAAACAGCTGAAATGAGAGGTGAGTTGGGATGCAGTGAGATGTCGGGTTGCCATTTCTCTGAGAAAATGAAAGGCATCTGCAGGGACCTTCTCTGGACTCCCCCATCTCCTCTTCCTAAAGGCAGATAATTTCCCTCAGCTCCCAAATATGCTGAGAGTTCCTGCATGTCTTGATCTCACTTCCTCCTCCAGCTGCTGATCCACTCTTTTTTGAGATGGAGTCTCACTCTGTTGCCCAAGCTGGAGGGCAATGGCATGATCTCGGTTCACTGCAACCTCTGCCTCCCGGGTTCAAGTGATTCTCCTGCCTCAGCCTCCAGAGTAGCTGGGATTTACAGGCATGCCACCATGCCCAGCTAATTTTTTTTTTTTTTTTTTTTTTTTTTTTGAGACAGAGTTTCGCTCTTGTTACCCAGGCTGGAGTGCAATGGCGCGATCTCGGCTCACCGCAACCTCCGCCTCCTGGGTTCTGGCAATTCTCCTGCCTCAGCCTCCTGAGTAGCTGGGATTACAGGCATGCGCCACCATGCCCAGCTAATTTTTTTGTATTTTTAGTAGAAATGGGGTTTCACCATGTTGACCAGGATGGTCTCAATCTCTTGACCTCGTGATCCACCCGCCTCGGCCTCCCAAAGTGCTGGGATTACAGGCTTGAGCCACCGCGCCCGGCCGACCAGCTAATTTTTGTATTTTTAGTAGAGACAGAGTTTTACCCTGTTGGCCAGGCTGGTCTTCAACTCCTGACCTCAAGTGATCCATCCACCTTGGCCTCCCAAAGTGTTGGGATTACAGGTATGAACCACCGCACCCGGCCTGCTGATCCACTTTTCTTTTTTCCTTTGTGGGAAAATTCCTCAAAAAGTTATGAGCACTTGTGTTCACTCCACTTCCTCTCCTTCCAGTCTCTCTTGAGCCTATTCAAGGCAGGCTTCCGCTCCCATCCCTCTTCCAAAGCTGTCAAGGTCATCAACGACATCCGCATTGTTAAAATCATTGTTCAGGTCTCAGCTTCATCAGTCTTAATGACTGTAGCAATGTACCAAGCTGACCACTCCTTCTTCCCGGAAACACTTTCTTCCCTTGGCTTCCAGGACAACACACAGTCCAGATTTTCCGTCTCCCTCATTGGCTGCTCCTTCTCTGTCCCTGTTTTGGCTCCTCAACTAGCTGACCCCTCAACTAGCTGACCCCTAAATGCGGGAGGATCCTAGGACTCACCTCTTGGTCCTCTTATCTCTGTCTACATTAAATCTCTTGGGAATTACACTCAACCTCATGGATGTAAATATCATTTACTTGGCTAATGTGTCACCTCCAGCCTGTGACACGTTATGGCAAACACATACTTACAGCCCTGTGACTTCTTTCTTGAGTTCTAGGTAATGTGGCTATTTAGATGTCTAACAGGCATCTCAAACTCCAAATGGCCAGAACCAGTCTCATGCTCTTACCTCTCCAACTCGCTCCTGTCTTGGCCTCTCCCACACCAGTTAATCTACTCATCCTCGGGGGGCTTCTTTCAATTCTCTCTCTCCCACCCACACAACCAAATCCTTTCAGCTCTACTTCCAAAATATAGGCTGGGTGTAATCCCAGCACTTTAGGAGTCCTAGAGAGGAGGATCACTTGAGCCCAAGAGTCCAAGACCAGCCTGGGCAACATGGCAAAACTCCGTCTCTACAAAAAATACAAAAATTAGCTGGGTGTGGTGGTGCATGCCTGTAGTCCTAGCTACTTAGGAGGTTGAGGTGGGAGGATCACTTGAGCCCAGGAAGTTGAGGCTGCAGTGAGCTGTGATCATGCCACTGCACTCCAGCCTGGGAGACAGAGTGAGACCCTGTCTCTCCTCTCTCCCTCTCTCCCTCTCTCCCTCTCTCTCTCTCTCTCTCTCTATATATATATATATATATAATATATATATAATATATATATTATATATGTATGTATATTTATTATTATTGTTTTTTGAGACAGAGGTTCGCTCTTGTTGCCCAGGCTGGAGTGCAATGCCATGATCTCGGCTCACTGCAACCTCCACCTCCCAGGTTCAAGCACTTCTCCTGCTTCAGCCTCCTGAGTAGCTGGGATTACAGGCATGCACCACCATGCCCAGGTAATTGTTTTGTATTTTTAGTAGAGACGGGGTTTCTCCATGTTGGTCAGGCTGGTCTGGAACTCCCGACCTCAGGTGATCTGCCCGCCTTGGCCTCCCAAAGTGCTGGAATTACAGGCGTGAGCCATTGTGTCTGGCCTTTTTTTTCTTTTTTGAGACAGGATCTCACTCTGTCACCCAGGCTGGAGGGCAGTGGCAGGATCTCAGCTCACCACAACCTCCACTTTCTGAGTTCAAGCAATTCTCCTGCCTCATCCTCCTGAGTAGCTAGGATTACAGGCACACACTGCCACATCCAGCTAATTTTTGTACTTTTAGTAGGGACGGGATTTTGCCATGCCTTAAGTAATCTGCCCACCTCAGTTTCCCAAAGTGCTGGGATTACAGGTGTGAGCCACCATGCCCCTGGGAAGATATGTTATTTTGTGTTCTTTTCCCAAAAAGCGTTTTACTCACTGCTGTGTCCTCAGGGCCTAGAACAGTGTCTCACATGCAGTAGGTGTCCCATAACTATGTGTTGAAGGACTCAATCAATGAAGTCACGTGGTGAATGAAGTGCTGGAAGGGTAGGATAGGGAGTGGGGCCAGGTACGGTATCTTGCTCCTGTAATCCCAACACTTTGGGAGGCTGAGGCAAGAGGATCACTTGAGCCCAGAAGTTCCAGAGCAGCCCGGGCAACATAGGGAGACCCTGTCTCTGTAAAAACTTTAAAAAGTTAGCCAGGCATGTTGGCATGTGCCTGCAGTCCCAGCTATGTGAGGGGCTGTGGTGGGCAACAGAGTGAGACTCTGTCTCAAAAACAAACAAAAAGAATAGGATTGGGGTGAACAGGCCCTGAGGAACTGGTCCCTCAATCACCCAAGGTGTGGGCGGGCTGACCGCTCCTCCATCACAGAAGGGCCAGAAGGATCCTCGTCTGATTGCACACACTAGCATAGCTCCAGAAATAGGTTCCCACATGAGTGTGTGTGTGTGTGCGTGCGCGTGAGCATGAGTGTGCACCCACTGGACAGCAAGAGTGGAGGGCTGGCCTCTGGTCACCTGCTCCGGTTTAAGGCCTGGGGGCACCCAGGCATACTCCTCGGATGCACAGCCGGAGTCATCGTCGGAGATGGAATGGCGCTGGAAGTCCGAGATTAGCCGACACATGATGCGTTCCAGGTCCACAGGCACTGCGTGCACTGCGTGCTCCTCCCGTGGGCATTTGCAATGCTGGCAGATCTTTCTGAGGGGCCGAGGATGGAGGTCAATTACTAAGGGGTTGCCCACCCAAACCCCTCGGCAGCCCAGGTCGGGACATGCGGATTATCACCTGGGGGCGGGGTTGCAGGAGGTGGGCCTATTAGCCAGGGTGTGGCTGGGCTGTGAGCCAGAGGACAGGTCGCGAGGAGTGGGGCGCTTTGTGGCGGAACTTTCACTAGACACAGGCATCTAGCCTGTGATGAGGCTCTGAGCCTGTGGGTAGGGTCTGAGTCTGGGGACTGTAGGCTCTGTCTGTTGGGTGCAGGGCTCCAGTAGGAGGATAGGACGCTGGGCCTGGGAGGTCTGAGTCTAAGAGGGGTGCTGAAGGCCAGTGGGCTGTGCTCAGAGCTAGGGACGAAGAATCTCCCTAGGGATGCGACTCAGGGGCTACGGGAGAACTCTTCTGGGGGCGGGGCTGCGTGGTGGGTGGAGCTCTCCTGGGAACACTACTTTTGGGAATGAGTCAGGGGGCGGGGCTCTGAATCAGCCTGAGGCTCTTTTCCCAACTGAGATCCCTCTGTAGGCGGAGCTCAAGCTTAGGGGCGTGGGTAAGCCTCCCGGATTCCCCCCCTACCCCGCGAAGGCGGAGCTCTGACAAAGGCGAGGCCCTTTGGGGGCGTCACTTACCTCCAGCCGTGCAGCAGGAAGCCGGGGCACTGCTCCCTGCAGGAGTTGCAGGGCTGGCCCCGGTCTGGGTCCTCTGCCTCTGGAGGCTGCAGTGAGCGGGGCTAGACGCAGTGCCGGGTGAGGCGCGGGAGCAGGGAAGAAGTCAACGGCCGCCCCTCCACTTCATTGCCCACGACCGCACGCTGGGGCCTGTCTCACCTGGGCAGCGCTGGGCAGGCTGGGACAGCTCCCGGAGTGCGGGGGAGCGGGACGCAACCGAGGCAGAGACGGGGCAGTTGAAGCTACCTCTTTATATGTCCCCTTTTCGGGGAATTCCCCTGCCTAGACTGGCCTCGGACCCCACCCCCCGTCGCCCCTAGCCTCAGACACCTCCCACCAGCCTTAGATCCTTCCAGGGCTCAAGTACCTTCTTTAGAATTCAGAGTACTCTCCCCACCAGAGCACAGAGCCCCTACTCTGAGCATCCTCTCCCAAGCCTCATCCCGGTTCCCTCTTCACCTACGCTGACAGCAGCATTCCAGCTCCACAGAGTAGGGGGTGAAACCTCATCCTTCTTCAAGATCCCCACATGAATCCTGCCCCTCTCTTCAGAAGCTCAGGAGCTCCTCCCCCAAACCCTGGCCTCAAGCTCTGATATCTAAGGAACTGGGGACCCTCCCCCAGGATCTCAGGAGGCCCCTGCTTCATTAAGAAACCCCCACCCCAAGAAATTTTGGCCTTTACCCCTCCTATCCTAGGGCTATTTAGTCCTTCTCCGGACCACCAAACCCAGACCCCACATTCCCAGGTCGGGGACCCACTCCAAAGGAAGTGAAAGACCCTCCTATCTAAAAAGTCAAAAACTCCCTTCCTCAGGCAGAAGCCTGGAAGCCTTGTTCCCCCAAATCCCGGTCTTTTGGCCCTCAGCATTCTGGCATCCCAGGAATGTAGGACTCCATCCCTCCATCCACATTCCTCCAAGGCATTGTGCCCTTTTCTTTAGAAGCCCAGGAGGTCCGCCAGGCACGGTGGCTCACACCTATAATCCCAGCACTTTGGGAGGCCGAAGCAGGCGGATCACCTTAAGTCAGGAGTTCAAGACCAGCCTGGTCAACATGGTGAAATCCTGTCTCTACTAAAAATACAAAAATTAGTTGGGTGTGGTGGTGGGCGCCTATAATCCCAGCTACATGGGAGGCTGAGGCAGAAGAATCGGTTGAACCCAGGAGGCGGAGGTTGCAGTGAGTGGAGATCACACCACTGCACTCTGCCCTGGGTGACAGAGCAAGCCTCCGTCAAAAAAAAAAAAAAAAGAAAAGAAAAGAAGAGAAAAAGAAAAAAGAAGCTCAGGAGGTTCCTGCTCAACCTAAGGCCCCATGTGGCCCTCACAAGTCCCTCCACAATTCACAAGAAAATGGTCCCCACCAGGTCCCAGGAGGGCTGATGAAGGTGTGCGTAGAGGTGATTAGGGGTCTTGGGCCACCAGATCTACGTCCTTCCTTCATCCATTCGCCTCCAGCAGCCCCAGCCCCAGGTCTGGGAATGTTGAGGATGGGATTCCTGGACCCTCTGTAGGGCGCCTGTTCGCTATGCCTATCCCTTGCCCCCTCGCCCGGGCCTCAGTTTACCCCCAATCCCCACCGCTGCCCTGATTCACGCTCACCGAACGTCCCGAGCGGCGCCTCCGGGACCCACGAGCGAACATGGCGCACCCGGGCAGGGTCAAGCCAGACCGGGTCAGGCAAATGTAATCCTCGGGACCGTCAGGCCACCGCGCATCAGGCCTGGGAGCTCGGTTCCGTAAACCTGACACCCGCGTGGGAGGAGCGCGCCCCACAGGGCCCACCCCCGGCCTTGTGGTCTCTCCGCGGCCATGGCGCCCCCTGCCTAGATGTGAGCTGCACGCAGCCCGGGGCGCCCCGCGGGAAAGGATCCTGACTTCCCGCTCTGAGCTGGAGCGGGGCGTCACAAGGAACACCCCCCAGAACCCCTGTGTGCCACGTGACCTCTCACGGGACCTGGAGCTTGAGGGCTCTGTAGTGGAGGAGGGGGAGACTCGGAGGTGGCTGACTGGACTCGGTGGGGGGCGCGCTAGAGTGCTGTGTTGACGTTTTGTGTCTATTTATTTTGGATGCTTATTTGGGAGAGGGGTTAAAGACACCTCTTGGCTCCTCCCCGCCGGTGAGGTCACGATGAATGCTGTAACAATGGTCGCCAACCTCACCCGCAGCCCCAGGTGGTGCTCCCTTGGAACCTGGGAATCTGGCCCTAGCTACCAGAGAGCTACATCTCATACGCACTCCTCCCTTCTCAGAGCCAGACCAGGTTCCAAAGCCCTCCTCCCCTCTCTCTCCTCATCCTTATAAACCTAGCTGTCCAGCCCCCCAAGTCCTGAGAAGTCGATCTTAAAGCCTTCCCTCCTCCGCCCCCGTTTTTCTCTCTCCAGTTCCAGGTCAGCTTCCCCAGTTCAGTTCCAGGGCTGGGAGCCTCACCTATGCGTTTTCAGGCTTGACTGTGCCTCAGGGCTGGGAGGAGGGAGGTCCCATGCCCTCAATCAGAACTCGGGCGCCGCAGCCGGGGTCTCTAATTAGGCACAGAGGCGACAGCCGCCATCGTGGGCGCCGGGGACCTTTTCCCGCCCCCATTACACACGTCCGGAGTGGAGGGGTAAAAGAGAATACTAATGAACTAAGGAGTCAACCCGGTGCCGCACCCCCTGGCCTTGCCTAACCGGTCTCCCAATTTTCCAGGCTGGGCGGAGGCAGGGAAAGGAGAAACAGCAGGGCCTGAAGATTAGGGGGGACAGGCAATGTGAGGTTTCCTCCTTTCGGACCCCTTGGGGATTTGAGGAGAGGGCTCCACAGGGGCTTGCAAGGGGCTTGGCTAAGGAACGAGAATTAGAACCAAATCCTAGAACGACAGGGCATTCGGTGGCCAGTAGTGGGAGGGCAAGCAGGGCTACTCAGAGTGACAAGAGTGATCGGCTGGAGAGGCTTCCCAGAGGATGCCCCTCTGCCTAACACTTTTGAAGAGGCCTGAAATGGCGCAGCAACCTGAACTTTGGTCGGTAGGTCCGCGGTGATCTTCTCACCACCTCTCCTTTCTCCCCTGGCCACCCCCCCTCCCTGGCGCCCGAAAAAGACACACTGAGAAATCAGAGCCGGGTGGACTAGGTGGTTAAGGAGTTTATTTGGGAGAGGAGAATCATATTTGTTCTTCCTTGGGGAGGGGGGATCTTCAAACAATACCGAAGTGTTCGGGAAAGGGTAGGGGTCTGGAGGGGAGAGGGAGGGGCCACAGCCAGACAAAATGGCAACACACGATCACAGGCACTACTGACATCACAGACACAGCAGAGGGTGCAGGATAGGGGCTCCAGACCGGGCCTCCAACCACCCCAGGATGCGTGGAGGTGTGGAGGGAGGGAGGGGCAGGTGAAGGGGGAAGAGGGGTGGGCCAGCCCCACAGACCCGTCGTTTCTGTCCTCTGATTATCTAGCTGTTTCATCACGGGAGTGGGGAAGGGTGGTGGGGTGCTTCTCTCTGGATCCCATGCCTCACCCTACAAGCCATATCATTCGGCTCTTCTCAGGTCATCTCGGTCCTAAGCCGTAGCCAGAGCCACTCTCCCCAACCCCTAACAAAACCCACCTGGAAACTCCTAACCAAGTCCCCCCTCCACTGCCCAGACCTGGCCACTGTACAACATTTTCTTCACTGCACTATGGGGAGGGGCTGCCCTTTCTGAAACCCCCATGCAAGCCCTACTCTAAGCCCCACACTGTCTGGAACCCTGTTGAGGATCTCGTTCCAAATGGCCCATTTCTGAATCCCACTTCTTGCTTTGCTCAAGATCTGTCCCCTTTAGAATCAAGCTCAGTCTCCCAAATGTTCCAAGCCACACCCTTTCCATAGGCTCTGGTCCCAATCCAAGACTCACCTACTCACTCTGGAGCCCACCATTCTGCCTTGCTTAAAGCCCTGCGCCTTTTAGAACCCTGCCCTCAGCATCCTTCCAAGCCCCACCCCAGAACATTCTAGCGCACTCCTCTCCTTCAGACTCCAGATCCACTATGTCTGGAACCCAACCCCGCTGCTGACTCCTCCACCCCACAGCTCCTCTCCAAGACCACCTTGGGTCCTAAACTGTCCTCTCTATCCCAAGCCCCCCCAATCTCTGCCTTTCTCTCACCCTGGAGTGGATTTCCCTAATGGCCTCTGTTCAGGCAGGGGTTGCTGGAGGAACCAAGGCCAGAGTTGGGAGGAGGGCAGGGAGAGAGAGGAGAGTCTGAAGCCACGCCCATCCTCCCCACGCAGCCGAGGTCTGTCCCCTCCCTGTTCACCTTTCAGATCCCCCTAACCTCAGGGGACAGGGAGGGTAAACAGAGCGGGGCCAAGGGATGCAGGGAAAGGGACAGGGGTAAGAGAGAGGTCCACTCAAGACTGGGCACCTAGTGCATGAGGGGAGGGGAGTGAGGGCAGGTCTCAGACAGATAAATAGATATTTATATATAATATATATATATATAAACAGCAAAGACAGTTAGGGTCTCCTGGCTTGAGGGGTGGAGACCTAGGGTGTAGGGGTGGGAAGGGGGCAGGCCTTCTCCTGAGCTCTTGTCCCCCCATGGGGTCCTCCCGGGCTGCACTGACCTGTAGAGACAAAAGGAGAAAGGAGAGGGGGTCCGACATGGGTGGTGCCCTCAGATAGTGGTTGGGCTGCTATGCCTTTGTCCTGGCTGTATGTATTTTCTTTTTTCACTTATAGTCCTGGAGCCAGCTTCATCCCAGCTACCTCTACCAAGAAGATAAACCTGACCTTGCCCCCACTGGGTTAAGGTACCAAAGCGATTACAGTTTCCCTACCCCAACCAAAAAAATAGTCTCTTAACTGGTACTGTTCTAGCCACTTGTGATAAATTATATAGAGCAAAGCAAAGATCCCTGTCTTTGTGGAGGTTATATTGTAGCAGGGGGAGAGACTTCACACAGCCCACATGATGCATGAGTGGATTATCTTGTATAACATAGAGTGACAATAAGTGAAATGGAAAAAAAAAAAGTGAGCTGGGCATGGTGGCTCATGCTTATAGTCTCAGCTACTTGGAAGGCTGAGGTGGGAGGATGCCTGAGCTCAGGAGTTCAAGCCTAGCACTCCCAAAGTGGGCTACCACTTCCCGCCTGCGACAGGGCAGAGTTCTGACACAGGAGGACTGTGGCCTAATTTAGGATTTAACAGAATCCTTCCGGATGCTGTGAGTAGAACAGAATGGAAATGGAGGTGGAGACCTCAGAAGAGGCCTAGGAGAGATGACAATGAGAAGTGGGAAGATGATAGATACATTTTGAAGGTAGGGCCAACAGGATTTGTTGAAAAATTAGATGTGGGATGCCCTTTCCATCCTGGCTAACCCAGTGCCAGAAATTACCTCCATCGAAGTATTGCCACCTTCTTGCCTTCCCCCACTTCATGCCACCCCCTAACCTTTACCTCCTGCCCTATATCCTCCCTCCTATCTGAGGGAAATATCACTTCTCTCTTTCTTTGAGACAAGAGTCTCACTCTGTTGTCCAGACTGGAGTGCAATGGCACAATCTCGGCTGACTGCAAGCTCCACCTCCCAGATTCAAGTAATTCTCCTGCCTCAGTCTCCAGAGTACTTGAGACTACAGACGCGTGCCATGCCTGGTTAATTTTTATATTTTTAGTAGAGACGGAGTTTCACCGTGTTGGCCAGGTTGGTCTCAAACTCCTGACCTCAGGTGAACCGCATGCCTCGGACTCCCAAAGTGGTGGGATTACAAGCGTGACCCACTGCACTCTGCTGCCTCTCTTTCTTTTCTTTTCCTTTTTCTTTTCTTTTTTTTTTTTTTTTTTTTTTTGAGACAGGGTCTTGCTCTGTCGCCCAGGCTGGAGTGCAGTGGCAGGATCATAGCTCACGGCAGCCTAACCTCCTGGGCTCAGATGATCCTCCCACTTTAGCCTCCTGAGTAGTTGGGACCATAAATGCATGCCACCACGCTCGGCTAATTTTTGTACTTTTTGTAGAGGTGGGGTTTCATCATGTTTCCCAGGCTGGTCTCGAACTCCTGGCCTCAAGCAATCCCCCCGCCTCGATCTCCCAAAGTGTTGGGAATACAGGCGTCAGCCACCGAACTGGACCCTCACTTCTCTCTTAATGCCCAGCAAGCCTTTCCAGGACCCCACCCCGCCCCTCTTCCTCCTTTGAAATTCCACATTACTTCCCTCCCCTCGAGTGTTGGGGAGAGGCGGCAGATCTATCCCCTCCTCCCGGAATGGTGAGCTCGTCTGACTTTCAAGATCCACGCCCATTTACCCTCGCCATCTATTTTGGCCTTATCACCTATTGGGTTATCCGTCGCTTCTAAGACCCACCTCCTTGTCGCTCCTGTGGCGCTTGCGCTCCACTGATTCGTTACTGCGCAAGTCCCTCCTACTCCCTCCCTTTATTGGTTGCTCTGTTTCTCTCCCCCCGCCTTTCCTCGGAGTTGCACTTCTACCTCCCTCCCATTGGCTCTTCATTCTGTTCATCTTGACGCACCATTCTTCTTTTCTCCACTCATTGGCTAATTTTTCCGCTCTTAGCCGGTAGTTTTGCCTCTTGATTGGCTCCTTCAAACTTCAGTCCTTACTTGCCCCAGTAAGCACCTTACGTACTCTCTATCCCTGATTCTTATTGGCTCACTGACCCGCTCCTCTCCTTTCTTGTACCCTCCTTGGCCGCACCGCTCGCCGGTCACTCACCAGACTACATCTGATTGGAGAAGGAAGTGGGCGCACCCTGCGGGCCGTATCCTTGCTGCCCATAGTCGCCCTGAGGCCCGTAGCCACCGCCACCGCCGCCGGCTGGTTGCCCGTAGTCGGGCTGGTAGCCGCCCTGGGGCCCGTAGGAATCCTGGGGCCCATACCCGCCAGGGCCCTGCCCGTAGCCCGCATCGCCGTAGGCGTCCCCGGGTGCTGGTTGTTTCTCCGGGGCGCCGGGAGGCGCGCGCAGGAACGGGGCGGCCCAGCCTGTTTCCTTAAACACGAACCACAGGTTGCCAACCCAGAGCACCAGGTTCAGGAAGCCGAACACCTGCAGGGAGACAAGGCTCGGCTGTGGTCCCCTGCCCATTGCCTTGGCGGCCCTGCATGCAGTAATGAGCATGCGGGGAATGAATCCGTAGGCTCCGCAGAGTGGGGGTTTCCGAAACCCAGACCCTCTGTGAGTCCCAGCGCGAGAACGTCGATGTGCAGAAAAATCACCTCTGGCGTGGAGGGCGTGTTAGAAGGATTTGGAGTCCTGGGGATACTGCTATCTATCAGTATTACATATACAATTATTTACTTATTTGCACATATACACATATACACGTTTATGCATGTATAAAATGTAAATTAAAATTTGTAATATAGTAAAATGTAAGGATACAAACTTTTTTTTTTTTTTTTTTTGAGACGGAGTCTTGTTCTCTTGCCAGGCTGGAGCGCAGTGGTGCGATCTCGGCTCACTGCAACCTCCGCCTCCTGGGTTCAAGCGATTCTCCTGCCTCAGTCTCCCGAGTAGCTGGGATTACGGGCATGTGCCACCATGCCCGGCTAATTGTGTATTTTCAGTAGAGACGGAGTTTCTCCATGTTGGTCTCGAACTACCGACCTCAGGTGATCAGCCTGCCTTGGCCTCCAAAAGTGATGGGATTACAGGCGTGAGCCACCGCACCCGGCCACATAAAGTCATTTTAAGACATAAAATAACTTTATGTACCTTTCCCTATATGCTATGCTCTCCTAAGAGCTTTACATGTTATTAGTTCACTTAAAATTCAGTTTTGGACAAGAAGTAATATCTCCATTTTATAGTTGAGGAAACTGAGGCCTTAGAGGCGAAGTTACCTGAAGTCTCACATCCAGCAAATGACAAGAAAGAAAAGTAATCTGGCCGGGTGCAGTGGCTCACACCTGTAATCCCAGCACTTTGGGAGGCTGAGGCGGCAGATCATGAGGTCAAGAAATCAAGACCATCCTGGCCAACATGGTGAAACCCCGTCTGTACTAAAAATATAAAAATTAGCTGGGTGCGGTGGTGCGTGCCTGTAGTCCCAGTTACTCAGGAGGCTGAGGCAGGAGAATCGCTTGAACCCCGGAGTTGGAGATTGTAGTGAGTGGAGATTGCACCACTGCACTCCAGCCTGGTGACAGAGTGAGACTCCATCCCCCGCCAAAAAAGAAAATTTGTAATCTTAGCATCTTAGCATCTGTAACGCTTGTATACGACTTTACGTTGTGCTAGGCTCTTTTCTGAGCACTCCGTATTATTAGTTCACTAAATACTCAACTTTGGAGCAGGACCTATTATTAGTCATCGATTATACATGCTCAACTGAACCCTGAGAGACTGTGACTAGTTTCAGGTCTGGGAGCTTGCAAGAGTAGAGCTGGGAAGTGAGCTCAGACAGTCTGACTCCAGCCAGTAGGGGGCATCCAAGTGGGGAAACATTTCAAGTTTTTCCTTCATTTTACACATGAGGAAACTGAGGTCCCAAGAGGGTGCTGAGTTGCCAGAAATTCCACATGACTAGGCTGGGTCTGGGATCCAGGTCTTTTAAACCTAATCTGGACAGAAGCTCTCATGTTCCCCCTTTCGGGGCAGTCTGTAGTGTCACAGTGGTTGCAATTGGTAGCTCATCCTTCAATGCTGTTGTTGGCATGCCTTTTCCAGGGACACCCCTTGGATCTCCCCTGACTCTCCTCTTACTCTCCCACTCCACCACTCCCCATGCTGGACTGGACTATTTTCCAGTCTCCCTCCTCCAGCCGGCACCCAGGGCTTACCACTGAGGTGTTGAGTCCCGAGGTCACAGGATCTCTCAGCTCCTTGCATGTGTTCCCTGTCTGGCGGCAGACAGGCATCTCCTTGATAATGTTCTCTGGGTCTGTGGCCATCTTCACGTCTGACAGCCCCTTGGCCCATGCTGATGAGCTAACTAGCCACATGAAGGCGAACACAGCCGTGGCCAGAAAGTCCTAAGGCAGGCAGGGGTGAGGAAGATGGCACTGTGAGTGGACTGCTTCACACTAGGCCCTGGGGCCTCCTCAGATCACAGGCTTTCTTGCTGCGCGTGGTCCCCCAGAAGAGGCCTGTGTCTCCCCTGCCTTTTCAGCTCTCAAGCCCACAACACTTTCACCTGAAGGTGGCCCTCCCAGCTTGGGCTTGTGTGTGTACATGACACAGAGGATGTGGGAGTGTGATTGTGTTATGTGGCTGTGGGTGTTGAGGGGAGGCGGACTCTGTGGGATGATTTCCGAATCTGTGGAAAGTAATGTGTCTTTCCACTTTTGTCTCTGCATGTGGGAATTTTTGTCATTTTGTGTCTAGGCTGAGGGTGTGTGAGTACAGCGGTGTAGGAATCAGTGTGTCTGTGTGGCATGACGACATGCATGACTGTCACAGTGAACCTCTGTGGGCCCCTTCCTTTGATCTAGGCTGTGTGGTTGTGTGAGAGCGGGAAGGTTCTCAGGTGTGGGCCTGTCTGGGATTCTGCATGGGCTGTATGTCTCCGTGACTCTATGACTCTGTGTCCCTGATGCTTGGTGTGGACTCATAGCAGCGGTAGCTATATGTGTGGCTGTTATGGTGGCTCTTTGCGTGTGGGCCTGCCTGGGATTTGGTGTGGTCTGTGAGCATGGCTGTTTCCCTGAGGTCCCATGCTCCCGTGGTCCCTACATGCAAGTGGTTGTGGGGACTCACCATCATGGGGCCTTTGTTGTTCTCTCGGTACTTGTTCTGCAGGAAGATGTAGGTGGCCAGAGCCCCCATGGAGTAGAGGAAGGCAAACACGGCCACGGTGACAAAGAATTCGGCTGACGAGGAGTAGTCCCCAACTAAGAAGACCTTGGTGGTGCCCCCTCGGCAGGTGGGTGCATCAAAGTACACTTGGTGCAGCCTGTAGACAGAGGTGGGCAGGTGTGGCCCAGCCCCTAAGAAACCCCTCAACCCTCCAGCCCAGTCATGGGTCCCCCTGATTCTGACAAGGCCCCAGGAGGAGGAAATAACCATTCATCGAGCACCTACTATGTACCAGTCACAGTTCATTAATTGCTCAAAACATCCTGGTGAGATAGGTGTTATTCATCCCTCACTCCAACCCAAGCACTCTGGCCTCTAGATTATTTCTAGAACTTGCCAGGCATTCTCTCACCCCAGGATCTTTGTTTGCACTGGCTGTTCCCTTTACCGGGAATGCTTTTCCCTAGATAGCTTCGGGTCTTTCTCACTCATCTCCTTGAAGCTTTGCTCAACTGTCACCTTCTCAGTGAGATCTTCCCTGATGTCCCTACTTAAAATTAAATGGAACCATTCTCTCTTTTTTTTTTTTTTTTTTGAGATGGAGTTTCGCTCTTGTTACCCAGGCTGGAGTGCAATGGCGCGATCTCGGCTCACCGCAACCTCCGCCTCCTGGGTTCAGGCAATTCTCCTGCCTCAGCCTCCTGAGTAGCTGGGATTACAGGCCCGCGCCACCATGCCCAGCTAATTTTTTGTATTTTTAGTAGAGACAGGGTTTCACGATGTTGACCAGGTTGGTCTCGATCTCTTGACCTCATGATCCACCCGCCTCGGCCTCCCAAAGTGCTGGGATTACAGGCTTGAGCCACCGCGCCCAGCCAAGGAACCATTCTCTTAACCAGCACTCCTTAGGCTGCTTCCTTCCTTGCACCACCTCTAGTAGTGGTCCCTATCTGACATATCATGTATTTTATTTTATTTCTATTTATTTATTTTTTTGAGATAGTTTCTCACTCTGTCACAGAGGCTGGAGTGCAATGGCTCAATCTTGGCTCATTGTAACCTCTGACCCCCAGATTCAAGTGATTCTCCTGCCTCAGCCTCCCAAGTAGCTGGGATTACAGGTGTGCACCACCGCGCCTGGCTAATTTTTGTAGTTTTTAGTAGAGACAGGGTTTCACCCTCTAGTCAGGCTGGTCTTGAACTCCCGACCTCATGATCCACCTGCCTCAGCCTCCCAAAGTGTTGGGATTATAGGCGTGAGCCACCACGCCTGGCCTGTATTTTATTTTTTTTAATCTTGATTTTGACTGTAACTACAAGAGGGCAGGGCTTTTTCCTCTGTTTTCACCGCCGTATCTCCATGACCTGGAACAGTGCTGGCACCTAGCAGGTGCTCAAGAAATGTTTATCAAATGAAATGTACAGAGGCAGAAACAGAGGCTCAGGGAAGTGCATTAACTTGCCTAAAGTCACACAGCTGGCAAGGGAATGTCAGAGTTGGGATCTGAACCTTGTTTTTTCCCTACCTCATGTTGACTCTTCTCCCCCACCCCAGTTCAGGTCCCCGAGAGAAAAAAATGTATGAGTAGCAGAGGATAGCCCAGTGACTAGACAACAGGAAAAGACAGACAGAAAGGAGGGTAAAGGGATCTTGGAACAGGATGTGTGTATGTGAGGGAAGAGGGGAAGTGTCCTGGGAGTAAGGCCTTTCCTGTGGTGTGATGGAGGAGAGGTGGGGGCTACGGAAAAAAAATGTCTGTGGGGAGAAGTACTGGAGTACGGTCTCAGATTGGAGGCCAGGATCCTGAGACTGAGCAAATGGTGCCAATGACCTTGTGTAGCAAAGGCCCTGATGGAAGAGGCTTGCACTTATTAATCACCTACTAAGCACTTTACATAATTGTCTCATTTAATGACAGCTTCCAGCAGTTCTCTAAAGCAGGCATTATTTTTTTTCTTTTTCAATTTCCTTCCAGTACATGTTCTCATCTAAAAAGCAGGCATTATTATACCCTTTTTACAGATGAATCAACAGAGGTTTAGCAAGGTTGTTACTTGCTCAAGGTTGTACAGCTTCTAAGTGATGGAGCTAGGAGTTGCATCTGGATTTGAGTTTATGTTTCTAGTGGTCTGAGTCAGGAGAGGGGGTCCCTGAGAGGGAATGAGAGGTCTTTGGGTATCAGGGCAATCTGGGGGGATTTACTCAGGGGAAGAGCAAAAACTTTTTCTGGGGGACCTGTGGGTTACAGCCTTAGAACCCAAAGTTCTAGACATGGGAGGCATGGGGAGGGGGCACAGGGGATGGTTGTGGTCTTGTGGATCCCCAAAGGGCCGGCTTTAAGCAGTGTCCCATGCTGCCAGCCCCCCCTCCTTCCCCAAACTCTCTTCTCCCTTGCCTCTATGGACTCATGGATACCTGGCTGCCCCTCTGCCTCTCAGGTCACACTTTCCTGGCACCTCCTCTCTTTTCCATCATTGCTCAGGGCCTGTGCTAGGTTTTCCTCTATTTTCACTCTTCCCCCCACTGGGTGATCTCTTGAACCTACATTTACTCTCAGTGCTCAGAAACCCCCAGTTTCCAACTCAATCCCTGTCCTCTTTCCTGAGTCCTTTAAATTTATTTTACTTATTGAACAAACACTAATGGAGCACTTATTGTGTGCCAGGCACTGTGCCAAGCACCTGATGAGTATTAACTCATTGAACACTAACCACGACCCTGTGAGGTAGTTATCATTAGTATTCCCTTTTACAGATGAGGAAATTGAGACCCAGAGTAGTTATGTAATTTGGCCAAAGAGTGGGAGAGTCTCAGAAACCCGTACTGGGATTGTGTCTATGGGTCTCTGTCGTCCCACCCTGCAGGAGGTAAATATCGTTGTGAGGGTAGCACCCATGCCAGCCATGCTCATTCTTGTGCACCTAGCACCCAGTGTAGTGCCTGGCACACAGCGTGAGCTCAATAAATGTCAGGATTGTTTAATTGGCTTTATTTTTTCCCTATATGTAAGCAGTGCCCCTCATTATTCTATTCTCTACCATAAAACCCTACATGAGGATCCCCTCCTTGAGTTTCTCTCAGTCTGCAATTATCCTCTTTGTTAATTGATTGGTTATAATGTAGGTTCTATGAAGGTAGGGAGTTGGGTCTGTTTTAGTGACTATCATTTTCCCAGCACTTTGAGTAGTACCTGATATACAATAAGTTCTCAAAAATGTGTATAGAATGAATGAATGGGGATTAAATAATAATATGGGCTCACATTAATTGAGCACCTACTGGGTTAAGGTATGTATGTACACCTGTCTTTTACTTCTGTTTCTTGTTTATTGCCTGTCCCTTACCCCTTCGCTGGAACAGAGCCAGAAGGCCACAGCCTATGTCTGCCTTGCTCACCACATAGTCCTAGAGTCCAGAGCAGTGCCAGGTACAAGGCAGGTGCTCAGTGATCCCAGGGGATGTGGCCTCTTGAGGTGGGAGCTGGGCAGGAGCTACTGGGGGTGGGGGAAGTATTGGCCAGTTCCACCCTGCCCCTTCCTCTCCCAGGTCTGTTGGGTTCCCAGGGTGGGAGCACACCTGAAGGGGTACTCGAACTCGACCTCGATGCTGAGGTCACTCTCGGTCTTGTTGGCACAATCCACGCTCAGCTGGAGCTCCCCACTGTAGCTGCCGCATGTGGCAAAGGCGAAGATGGCGAAGACCTTGGGCAGCAGGGATGGGGATGGCCACAGTGAGCCTGTGTGCATGTGGGAGGGAGGTGCCCTCCTCTGGACAGATCGGGGGCCCAGCACAGGCAGCAGCAGATGGAGCAGTCCCCACCCCCACCCCCTAATCAGGGCTCATCAGGACCAAGGACAAGCTGATTACAAGGGTATGGCTGTCTCTTCCTGTTTCTCTCTCTGTGTCTCTCTCTGTCTCTGCCTCTCCATTCTGACCTCCCTCCTCTCTGTTTGTCTCTGTTGTTCTCTGTGTATCTCACTGTGTCTCTGTTTCTCTCGGTATCTCTGTTTCTCTATGTGTCTTTGTCTTTCTCAGATGTCTCTTTGTCTCTCTGTCTCTGATCTTTTCTGCCTCTGCCTATCCGATCTCTCAGTGTCTCTTTCTGTCTCTTTTTTTCCTCTGTTTGTCTGTGTAAGTGTAGGCCTGTATGTCTGTGTCTTTCTGTTTCTTGGTCTGTTGGTCTCTGTCTCTCTGTCCTGTCTCTCACTCAGTCTCCGGATGGCTCTCTGTCTCCTTCTTGCTTCTCTCAGTGTGTTGGTTTCTCTTTTTTCTGAGTGTCTCTTTCTCTCTGTGTCTCTCTCTCCTTCACGTCTGTTTCTCTTTGCATCTCTGCTCTCTGTCTCCCTTTGTTTCTGTTTGTCTCTTCTCTCTTATCTCTGTATCTCTACTCATCTCTGTATCTCTTTTTTTCTCAGTATTTCCATCTCTCTCTCCCTCATTCCCTGTCTCTCATTCTCTCTGTCACCTTCACTGTCTCTGAGTTTCTCTGGCTTTCAATCTCTTACCCAGCATCTGCTACAGGCTCCACCTCCCCACCCCTCCCTCACTTCAGGAGAGGAGTTAGGACGTCACAATCTCCCACTTCACGACGGGGGTACCCTCAGCCCTATGTGACGTCACAGCTCATCTGTTTTCTGGCCTCAAACCCCTGAAACCTCACCATGGGGCCCAATTTCCCCATCCCCTACAACCCCCGCACTCATCCCTGTCTACCCGCCCCTACTCCACCCCTGCTCTTCTGGACCCCATGACCTCCGTCTCTCCCTGCACTCTCCCCCAACAGCCTGGACCACACTCACCCATTGCAGCACCTTCACAAAGCCGAGAGGCTCCTTGACCACCCGGAACTGACCCCCAGCCACCAGCTGAGGAGAGAAACAGTGGGAAAAGGGTGGGGTTGTTGGAGGTAGAGAGGGAGGTGAGGTGCAAGGCTGCCGGTCAATGACCCCTGAGGATGGAGCTTGTGACCTCAGGGAGGGAGTAAGAAGGAGAAAGTGACACCTTGGGGAAGGTGTGAGTCCCAGGGTCTCTGAGAGAAGACCCTCCGGGGTCCTAGGACTGATGGGGAGGTCTGAAGAAATGTCGAGTCAGATGGCAGAGGAGGTCGGGGGTGAGGAAGATGGGGATGAGGTCAAGACTAGTTACGGAGAGGGAGCAGGTCTGAAATGTAAAGGCGAATCAGATGGGGAAGGGGCTTGGGTGGAGACTGGGGATGGAGTTGGGTGCATTCGGGTGGGGGGTCGTGATGGTGAAGGTGAGTCATAACAGGGCAGGAGTCCATTCGACTGGGGTGGGGGAAGGGGCTGTAGCAGTAAAGGTGTGTCAGATGACAGTGGTGGTGGAGGTCTGAAATGATGGGGATGGGGAATGGTTGGGACTGGTCGGGGGGTGAATTTCTGAGGTGGCCAAGGAGAGAGAGACGGCGGAGAGGGTCTGGACTGATTAAGGTGGGGGAGGGCTGGGACATGGCTTCAGTAGCTATGTGTTGGGGGTGAGGAGACTGGGGATTTTGGAGGGAGCAAAACCGGATTGTCCCTTAGGTCTGCTCTGGGGGAAGGGGTGGTCGCTTATGGGGGTACGGTCTGTTTGGGAGGAGCGGGTGCCAGCCCTCTCCCCATCCCCGCCCCCACACCTTCTGTCGCTCTATTTCCTAGCTTATCCGCAGCCCCCCCAACTTCCTTCCATTCTCCCCTCCCCTTGTCCTTTGCCCTCACTCCAGCCCCCAGGCCCCTCTTCCTCCCCTCGCGGTCTCCAGTAATGAGCTGGGCTCCGGGGGCCCCCCGCTGCGGCAGTGAGGATGGCCCTCGCTGCGGCAAAGAGCGCGCTCCTTTTCTCCATCTCCCCCGTCCTCCCCTTCGCCTGCGGCAGACCCCCAGCCCCAGAGCCAAGGACCAGGTCTCCGCTGCCAGATCCTGGCTACTACCTCCCAGAGTCGGCGGGCCAGAGCTACCTGGCCCGGGCAGCCGGGCCGCTGCGGGCTCTGTCCACGGTGCTGGAGCGCGTACCTGATTCACCACGTCCATGTCTGCCAGCAGCAGCATCAGCAATGCAGGGGGCGGGAGGCGCCTGCTAGCAAGGGCGGCGCGGGGCGCGGCGGGGGCGGCGCGCGCTCTTTGGAACAGCCCAGGCGGCTGCAGCCCCGCCCCTCGCGCTCCCTCCTCGCCCGCCGCGCGCCTGCGCACAGCGGGTTATACCACGGCCTTCACCGGCAGCCATTCCGGCCTAGAGGCTGGAGCCGCGAGAGCGTTCCGCGAATATGCCTTGGGAAAACACAGCTCGAGACTCGGGAGAAGAGACCTCCCCACTGGGTCCTACAGTGTGACAACTTTGCCATGCCCTTTTCTGAATTTGTTAAACGTGTTCTCTCATTTAGTGCTTACAGAAGTCCTATGTCTTAGGACTATGAGGCCATTTTTACAGATGAGGAAAATGAGTCCCCAGAGAGGTTAAGTGACTTGCACAAGGTCAGCCAGCTAGTAGCTGGCAGTGCCCGTAGTCCCTGCAGTTTTAACGCGGTTAAGATCTTCCAGGTTCCTTTTTCTTTTTTTCTTTTTTTTTTTTTTTAAGATGGAGTTTCACCAAGATGGCCAGGCTGGTCTTGAACTCCTGACCTCAGGTGATCCACCCACCTCGGCCTCCCAAAGTGCTAGGATTACAGGCATGAGCCACCGCGCCCGGCCCAGGTTCCTTTTTCGTAGTCTGCATTTTAAGCACATCCTAAAACCCTCTCCTTCCCGCCTCTAACCATTTCCCTTATTTCTCTCTTCCTTTTTGTCAAATTAATGCCTATTCTAACTCTATCACTTTTACTGCTATTTATTCCTTACCTCTCTCTTAATCGGAATAACTCTCCTTCATGCAACTGAAACTAGGCCCATTAACGTCAACAGTGATGGCCATGATGCAAGATCCAAAATACAGTTGGGGCTTAAGATACTTAAATTCGGCTGGGGTGCAGTGGCTCATGCATGTAATCCCAGCACTTTGGGAGGCTGAGGGGGGCGGATCACTTGAAGTCAGGAGTTTGAGACTAGCCTGGCCGACATGGTGAAACCCCATCTCTACTGAAAATACAAAAATTAACCGGGTGTGGTGGTGGACACCTGTAATTCCAGTTACTCAGGAGGCTGAGGCAGGAGAATCGCTTGAACCCAGGACGTGGAGGTTGCGGTGAGCCGAGATGGTGCCACTGCACTCCAGACTGGGCAACAGAGCGAGATTCCATCTCAAAAACAAAACAAACAAACAAAAACTACTGAGATACCGTATTTCATCTTCAAGGGTAGTATCAAAAAGTTTGATAATGTTCCCTATTGGTAGGTTGGCCAGAAACAAGCATTCTCATAAATCGCCTATGGAAGTTTCATTGGTGTAACCTGTGTAGAAGGTGATTGGGCAAAATATAGAAAAGTAACAAACTCATTTAGTGTTTGGTTCAGCTTCGTACTTTGAGGAATTTATCTTACAGATAGACTCATACATGTGCTAAAAGATGTATGTATAAGATGATACATGACTAGGCTGTTTATTTTTATTTATTTATTTTTGAGACAGAGTCTTGCTCTGTTGCCCAGGCTGGAGTGCAGTGGTGAGATCTCAGCTCACTGCAACCTCTGCCTCCCGGGTTCAAGCAATTCTTCCTGCCTCAGCCTCCAGAATAGCTGGGATTAAAGGCACCCGCCACCTCGCTCACCTAATTTTTTTTTGTTTTGTCATTTTAGTAGAGACGAGTTTTGCCATATTGGCTAGGCTGGTCACAAACTCCTGATCTCATGTGATCCACCTACCTTGGCCTCCCAAAGTTCTGGGATTACAGGTATGAGCCCCCATGCCCGGCCAGGGCTGTTTATAATAAGATAAAGAATGTGTCTGGGTGTGGTGGTTCACGCTTGTAATCCCAGCACTTTGGGAGGCTGAGGTGGGCGGATCACCTGAGGCTGGAAGTTCGAGACCAGCCTGACCAACATGGAGAAACCCCGTCTCTACTAAAAATACAAAATTAGCAGAGCATGGTGGTACATGCCTATAACCCAGCTACTCGGGAGGCTGAGGCGGGAGAATCTCTTGAACCTGGGAGGCAGAGGTTGCGGTGAGGTGAGATTTCGCCATTGCACTCCGGCCTGGGCAACAAGAGCGAAACTCTGTCTCAAAAAAAAAAAAAAAAAAAAAAAATTGCTGGTAGCCTGTTTAAATAAACTCTGATACTATGTCACTGTCATTATAATAACATGGAGCTGTGGAATGATTGCCAAGATATTTAATTAAGTAAAAAATGCAAGATGCCAAGCTGTGTGGGAATTGTATACAAAGAGAAGAGAAGGGTTATATCAGACAGAGAATAGCTAACATTTAAATTGTGGCTGTTTTCTGTTAAATACTGTTTAAGAACTTTGCCTGTATTACTCACTAAAATTCTCACTGTAGCCCTATGGGACGGGTATGACAACTATCTTTATTTTACAGCTGAATAAGCTAAGAGTCAGAGAGGAATTTTCCTAAGTTCACACAGCTGGTAAGTGGTAGAACCAGGATATAAACTCAGGAAGTCTGGCTCCAGCACCTGTTACTCTTAGCCACTGTGCTAACTTATCAGTATACCATCTTTTTTTTTTCAGCACACTGTCTTATATGTCTATAAAAGACACCTGATAACACTATTTGCTTCCAGAGGGTAGGGAAACTTTTCACTTTATACCCCTTTGTACCTTTTGAGACTCTGTCTCAAAAAAAATATATAATAAAAAATAAATGGCCCGGTAGTGTATCATTGTAGGGAGCCGGAGTAGCCCACCCCCTCTAGGGGGATCAGCAGCAAGGCTGCTGTGAACTTTGGTTGAACTTCAGAAAAGTGAAACCACAGTAGGAGAATGTGTATGTCTCAAAGAAGAACAAACGGGCCTAAAAAGAGATAACCAGCTTTCACTAACCTTGCTGCAAGATAGTTTTTAGCTAAAGTATGTTAACTGAAGTATAAAAATAATAACCACAGGCTGTTCTAAGTAACTGCACCCTCCCTCTGCTATGTGCTTTGTAAACATATAAAATAAAGTACACTAAAACAGGTCAAGGCCAAAAAAACTAGCATCCTCACCTCTCAAACCACCTGGCCCAGCTTTCTCTATGTCTGTGTCTGTGTCTTTCTTTATCCCTCACCATTCCCTCTTGGGTCTTTAAATCCTTGTGCAGTGCTGAATGCAGCACACACCAGATATCATTTTATACATCTTTTAGCACATGTATGAATCTATCTGTAAGATAAATTCCTGGAAGTATGAAGCTGAACCAAGCAGTGAATGAATTTATTTTTCTAGATTTTGCCCAATTGCCTTCTACACAGGTTATACCAATGAAACTTCCACAGGCGATTTATGAGAATGCTTGTTTCTGGCCAACCTGCCAATACGGACATTATCAAACTTTTTGATATTCACCACCCTGAAAGATGAAAAACGGTATCTCAGTAGTTTCTTGTTTTGCTTTGTTTTTGAGATAGTCTCACTCTGCTGCCCAGGCTGGAGTGCAGTGGTGCAATCTCAGTTCACTGCACCTCTGCCTCCTGGGTTCAAGTGATTCTCCTGCTTCAGCCTTCTGAGTAGCTGGGATTATAGGCACATGCCACCATGTCCAGCTAATTTTTACTTTTTTTCTATTTTTAGTAGAGACGGGTTTTACCATGTTGGCCAGGCTGGTTGTAAACTCCTGACCCCAAGTGATCCACTGTGTGCCTCGGCCTCCCAAAGTGCTAGGATTACAGGTGTGAGCCACTGCACCCAGCTTACTTTTTGAATTTTGAAACTTCTGATTAAATATATATTTCTTTCTTTCTTTTCTTTTTTTTTTTTTTTTTTTTTTTTTTTTTTTGAGACAGGGTCTCCCTGTGTTTCCCAGGCTGGAGTGCAGTGTCATGAGTATGGCTCACTGCAGCCTCCACCTCCTGGGCTCCAGTGATCCTCCCGCCTCAGCCGTCTGTGTATCTGACCATAGGTGTGGGCCACCATGCCCAGCTAATTTTTTTTTATCTTTTCTTGTAGAGACAAGGTCTCACTTTGTTGCTCAGGCTGGTCTTGAATTCCTGGGCTCAAGTGATCCTCTTGCCTCAGCCTCCCAAAGTGCTAGAATTATGGGCATGAGTGACCATGCCCATGCCCAATGCCTGTTCTTTTAAACATGAAAATTCATACAAATATGTAATGGATACTTCCCAGTTACCTTACTGGGGGAAGCAGTAGACAGGAGGGGTAAAAAGCATGGATCTTGGCATCAAAGTGCTTAAATTTGAATCCCACCTCTGATATTTCTTCCTGTTTGACCTTGGACAAGTAAGATGGTTTAAATGGTACCCATAAGGTTGTTGCACTGATTCAACGAGATAATCACTGTAATGCACTTAGCACAGGGCCCAATAACTGGTTCGTTTTACCTCCCACACATCTCTGCAATCCACTCACTTCTCACCAGCTCCTCTGCCACCTTCCCTGGCTAAGGCGGCCATCGTTCCTGCCAATTTTAGCATCTCCAGTCTCTTCCCCCTCCCTTCTGTTTTCAGCACAGCCGTCAGAGCATCTATTTAAAATGCAATGTTAACTATGTCACTACCCTACTCAAATCCCTCCCATGGCTCCCCACTGCTTATAGGAAAAATCCCAGAGTTTGGGGCCTGGCATTCAAGGCTCCGCCTGATCTGGCCTCAGTGGCTTCTCCCACTTCATCCATCAACAGTCTCCCTTCACTCTCTATGCCCTGCCCATGACTTGCTGTTCCCACCAATCTCCAGCCCAGCCACTTCAAGCTTTTCTTTCAAGGCCTAATGTAACTCGACGTTCTCATTCATAGTCTCCAATTCTAGCTTCCCTCAAATTTCAGTCCTGGCTTGATTGGCACAAATTATACAAATGAGAAACCCTTGCTCTGAGATCCGGGAAGAGGTCCTCCCTGCCTGGTGGTCTTATCCTGCACCACAGCCAAGGCTACTTTCAATTCCTCTGGAGTGGGGCTGACTCCCACTTTGGATGAGACCTGTCCCATGTTTCAGCCAGCTCAATTTGTCCTGAGGGAAACCCAGACCCGGTGCCTGGCATGCAGTAAATGCCTGATAAGCCTTCACTGAGCAAACACAACCCCAAGGGCTGGGTGATGAATAAAGCTGGGGCAAGAAGCAGAGAGGACCTCTGGGATCTGTGTGGGAGAAGAGTAGGTTACTCTTTGGTGGTCTCAGGAAAGCCAGGTGGGCCCTGAGTGGGTTCCCTAGGACTGGGAGCCCTGCCCTTTGCTGTCACCTATGTTGTCTACTGATGGATTTAGGGTTTCTTTTCTTTCTCATGCAGAATGTGGGAGGTGGGAGACAGGGCAATCCCAACTTAGCTGCCCTAAAATTCCTGTTGCCGTCAGACGACCCCTTTGCCTAAGACATGTCATCATATAACAGGCTGATTCCAACCTTCAGGCCTCTCCCCCCGCAGGACTCTCTTCTGGATTTCCTTGTCCATTCCTTCTCATCCGTCTACCCTTCCTAGTTGGACCTGGCTGAGCCCTGGTGAAATCTCTGCCTTTCCTCCTCTCCGGATCCAAGCACCCGTCACACCGTCTCTCCCCACTTTCCTCCATCTCTGTCCAGTGCCCTCCCTCTCCCCCTCCTCCACTCTGCCTCCAGCTTTTTTTGGCTGCTGTCTCTTCCTCCTCCTCCTCCTCCTCCCTCCTTCCTTGACGCTGAATAATCAGGCCTGGCTGTCCTGGTTTCTGGAAATACCCGTGTGTGGGCAGTGGCTCAGGGCTGGAACAGGGGATGGATGGATGGGGGCCCCTGGGCAGCCCCAGGCCCCCAGTGCAAAGACAAGAAAATCCAGGGGTGTCGTCCATGCCTGTCTCCTGCTGGGGAGAGGAGGGCAGGAGGTTTATTGAGCAGTGGGGGAGGGGTGGGAAATCAGAGGGCATGGACACAGGCCATCTCGTCTCCCAAGTCCTCCTCGTCGAAGCGGGAGAGGATGGATTCCTCATCGCTATACAGCGAGCTGGTCCCCTGTGCCAGCAGGTCGCTGGCAGCACTGTCCATCTCATCCAGCGTCAGACGACATGCATCTGCAATCTCCTGCTTGGCCAGGGCAACAAAGCGTGGGTCTCGAGCAAACAGGCCCAGACCCTCCGAGATAAGCACCTGGGGGCACAGGTGGAATCAGTGTTGACAGAGGGCACAGTGTTCACAGAGGGTTCAATGTAGATAAAGGATGTGCCCATGAGGGCATGTAGGGAAGTCAGTGGGGGACAGGGGTGAGCAGAGGTCGTAGGGCAAAGGGATATTTACATGCACGATGAAGGACCTGGGGACTCCTTCCCCTCCTCCTCCAGCTCCCACCTCCTTCCCTTCTCCCCCATCCATCTTGTCTATATGCCCTCTGGACTCACAGCCTCCACCAAGCTGTCAGCGCTGCCCCTCTTGCCGTGGCTGGGGTCTGAGTGGGTTCCAGGCATGTGCAGACAGGTGAAGGTGCGCAGTGGGCCACTGGATCTACCGAGGTACCCCTCCCCCGCTGCTCCCTCTTCCACCAACAACAACGGGGCATACAGGAGCCGACCCCGCTGAGGCGGTGTTGCCCAGGAACCCTGAGCCAGAATAAACATCAGAGGGGCAGGGATGGGTGAGTAGGGTATGAGGATCTAGGACTCACTCCTGTGCCTACTCCTTTTCCTCAATATACAACTGGAGTGAAACTGAATGGATTTAAGTCAGGCTTGAGTTTATTTATGTAAGAGCACAGAAGGCCTGGGTTTAAATGTCAACTCTGCCACTTACTAGCTGCATGATCTGGGATAAACCTCTCTGGGTCTCAGTTTCCTCACAAGTACAGTGAGTGTTGTGTGCATTCATTCATGTGTCTTGTTCTTCAGAAGGGCCTGAAGCCTGGAGCAGTAGCTCATGCCTGTAATCTCAGCTCTTTGGGAGGCTGAGACGGGCCAATCACCTGAAGTCAGGAGTTTGAGACCAGCCTGGCCAACATACTGAAACCGTGTCTCTACTAAAAATACAAAAATTAGCTAGGCATGGTGGCGGGCACCTGTAATCCCAGCTACTTGGAAAGCTGAAGCAGGAGAATTGCTTGAACCCAGGAGGTGGAGGTTGCAGTGAGCCGAGATTGCCCCACTGCACTCTAGCTTGGGTTACAGAGCAAAACTCCATCTAAAAAAAAAAAAAGAAAGGCCCGATGTACTGTGTTTGAGAAATTCAGCCTAGGCTGCCCCCACCTCTCCAGACCCCAGAACCACTTCCGCAGCTTCACCTGAACCCTGCTGGGCCCTGAATTTCGCCCACGATGATAGGTGCCTGGGATGGGCAAATCCTCACAACTGCCCTGGCGCTGCAGACACTGGATGGTAAAGGAGGGCTTCCGACCTGGAGGTGGGTGGGGCACCAGGGGCAAACAGCAATGTCAGTGCTTCCCCAGATCTCTATCCTGCAGGCCCTTGGGGGCTCCTTGGATCCATCCCTGCTCTCACCTGCAGGCGTGGGGGGCAGCAGACGGCGGCGTGGTGCAAGGTGTCCATCCATGTATTTCTGAGCTCTGTGAGGTGGCAAAAGGACTGGGCATGGAGGAGTCCCTGCCTGCTCATCTATGTAGGAGAGCCTGTGTGGGTGGGAGGGCCAGGGATGTACTTGGGCAACAGTCCTCCCCTACACAGTTCCCACCCCTCCCCCACCCCAGCTCATGGGTTCATCCCGTGGAGCATGGCCAGTGTACCGATCGGGGACTTCCTCTTCCTCATCCTGCTTGTCTTGCCCTTTGGTTCCCTTGGGCTGAGAATTTCCTTCTTCTGGGATGGTGAAGATGAGAGCCCCAGAGCCTCTCCTGTGGAAAGTGAGGCACATTAGGCAGACCAGATCCCCCAATATGTGGTCCTGGGCCCCTGGTTCCACGAATCACATGCCCCAACCCCTACAGAAACACTGGGCTTCCGGATTTTTTTTTGTTGAGCACAAGTCACATAAAATTAACATTAACCATTTTAAAGTGACCATGGGCTTTTGTTTAACAGGCATTCATCTCATTGGAAGGACCCAAAGTTTAAAAAAAAATCAAAGTTGACCTGTTAGAGAGACAACTTCAACACAAAACTGGGCATGTATTAGGAATGAGGGGAGCCTGTAAAAACTCGGCACTTTATTTTTTTATTTCCATTTTTTTCTTTTTTTTGTAATTACCCACTCATGACATCTAATCATCTTTTTTTTTTTTTTTTTGAGATGGATGTTGCCCAGGCTGGAGTGCAAAGGTGTGATCTTGGCTCACCGGAACCTACGCCTCCCGGGTTCAAGCGATTCTCCAGTCTCAGCCTCCTAACTAGCTGGGATTACAGGCATGCGCCACCATGCCCAGCTTATTTTGTATTTTTAGCAGAGACAGGGTTTCTCCATGTTGGTCAGACTGGTCTTGAACTCCCAACCTCAGGTGATCTGCCCGCCTTGGCCTCCCAAAGAGCTGAGATTACAGGCATGAGCCACCACGCCTGGCCGTATTTCTATTTTTTATTTTCCAAGACAGGGTCTTACTCTGTCACTCAGGCTGGAGTGCAGCGGCATGATCTCAGCTCACTGCAGCCTCAACCTACCAGGCTCAATTGATCCTCCCACCTCAGCCTTCCAAGTAGCTGGGACTACAGGCATGCGCCACCACACTGAGCTATTTTTAAATTTTTTATATGGACAGGGTCTCATTATATTGTGCAGGCTGGTCTTATACTACTGGGCTCAAGCGATCCTCCTGCCTTGGCCTCCCAAAGTGCTGGGATTACCAGTGTGAGCCACTGTGCCTGGCCAAGTTATACACTCTAATTATTATTTTTTAAATTTTAATTTCATCTGCTTATGTATTGTCTAAAAGCTAAATGCTTGACATGCATTACCTCATTTCATCCTTTCTTTATCCTTGTGAAGTGCTTTATCATCCCCTTTATACAGGTGAGGAAACTGAGGCTTATAGAATGAAGTGAATAGGCCAGGCTTGGTGGCTCATGCCTGTAATCCCAGCACTTGGGAAACCGAGGCAGGTGGATCACCTGAGGTCAGGAGTTCGAGATTAGCCTGGCCAACATGGGGAAACCCCATCTCTACTAAACGTACAAAAAAAAAAAAAAAAAAAAAAATTAGCCATCATGGTGCATGCCTGTAATCCCAGCTACTCGGGAGGCTGAGGCAGGAGAATTGCTTGAACCTGGGAGGTGGAGGTTACAGTGAGCTGAAATCGAGCCACTGCACTCCAACCTAGGCAACAGAGCAGGACTCTGTCTCAGAAAAAAAAAAAAAAAAAAAAAAAAAGTGGGCGGGGGGAAACAGAAATGAAGTGGCTAGCCCAAGGTCACTTAGCAAATGGCAGAGCAAGGATTTGAACTGAAACTCTTGGTTTCACATAATGTGCTTTTTGCATTAAACCTTTGCATTGCTTTTCTCATATGAATGTCTTATCAGCCTCTATTTTTACCTGAGCCCTTGAAACACCTCCATGCTTCCCAAATTTTTGCTCGAAGGCCTCCAGGCCCTCCCTACTACCACCCAACCTCCTGTCTCCTCAATTACCTCTATCCAGTGTCTAGTCCTTGCCTTTCCTCACAATCTACCTCCAGACACTTGACAATACCTGTAGGTGTGGGATCCAGCCTGGGACACACTGGGCTGACTGGAGGTGGGAGTCCCCCTGTCATCATCACTGGGCCCAAGGGAGAGTGAATCTGGAAGTCTGTCCCCGACAGGCATAGACACAGAAATCCTGGAGCCCCGGCGAGATGGGGGCTGGGAGATCATCGTGGAGTCCTGTGGAGAGTCACAGGACTGAGTGTTGCATCCCCATTGTGGCTAAGTCTTTTGGTCATATAGCATAGCTCCCCTACAGATCCATGAATATGGGCCTTGCCCTCCAACAGCAGCGGTAAATATCAAATAAATAAATAAATATTTGTGATAGGGTCTTGTTCTGTCACCAGGCAGGAGTGCAGTGGCACAATCACGGCTCACTGTGGCCACAACCTCCCAGGCTCAAGTGATCCTCCTGACTCAGCCTCACAAATAGCTGGGACTACAGGCTTGGACCACCACTCCTGGCTACTTTAAATTTTTTTTTTTTTTTTTTTTTTTTTTTTGTAGAGAGGCGGTTTTACTATGTTGCCAGGGCTGGTCTCGAACTCTGGGGTTCAAGAAATCCTCCCACCTTGGCCTCCCAAAGTGCTGGGATTATAGGCGTATTTTTCTATTGCTGAGGGGGGTTCTCTGGTGGGGCGGTGGGGGGGAGCTTCTTCCCAGAAGCAGTGTAAAATCACTCAGGGAATTGATGAAGTATTTTACAATCAAGTTCCTGGGAGAGTGAAAACTTGTCCTTACTCTGTTAGTTTCCAAGTCTTTCTCATCTCCCTCCTCCACTCCCTCCTGCCCCTCTTCCTCCTCCTCCTCCGTGTCACAGGTGAGGGCCTGGCGCATCTCAGGACCCAAGTTCTGCAGGCTCCGCAGACCAGCCTGTGGGGGTGAAGAAATAGGGAAGCAGGAAGCTCAGGGTTTGAACTTCCCTTCTCTGTTTTCTATGCAGGTGGGTAGGGTGGGGGAAGGAGTCCTTCAGCCACTGTGGCCCTCTGTGAGGCCTGGGGCCTCAGTTTCCTTATCTGTGACATGGGTTTCACAAGATCAAAATGGAGGTCAGCCTCAGCCACAGCACTACCACACATGCCCATTCACAACAGGCCCAGCCCCGAAGACCTGAAGGGCGGAGGAGGAGCTAGGGGCGGCCTCGTTGCCCAGTAGCCCCTTTTCTTTCCTCCGCCGGAATTTGCGGAAATAGTCCTGGATCAGAAATGTGGCGTAGAACTTGCCCACGGTGACCTCCTCCTCTAGAGGCAAGGGATAGAAGGCAAGATCACACAGGGGTCCTCTGCCCCAACCCGCCTCCCCATCTCCCGACCCACCAGCATGGACTTCCCCTCGCCCTCTGGCCAGCGCTGGTTTTGTGGTGGAGAGCAATCATCTGCCATGCAGAAGCTGGCGCAGGGAACTGGGGCGGGGATAGCTCACCGTCTGGTGGGGGAATGACCTCATCTAGCAGCTTCTGCTTCATCCGCTTCCAGATCTTTTTGATGACAATCCGCAGCTCCTGGTTGGCTTGCTCCAGGTTCCCTGCGTTGGAGGAGGATATGGGGCATAAGCCAATAGGAAGAATCTCCACAGCTGCCCCCTCACTGTTGGAGGGGGGGGGGCTTCACAAGCTGCTACCGCAGATACACACCGCCCCCATTGGAGGGCGGGGAACAGGCCTGGAGAATCCGGTTACCCATTTTGAGGTTCAGAACTAGGAGTGGGGCCATCATTCAATAAGTTTGGTCCTTTTACCTTCCCCAGGGAGGATCCCACTCCTGCCCCTCCCCTACACCTTCTGTCTTGATCTTCAGGGATGTCCGAACCAGGGCAAAGAGTGTGGCGTTGAATGTCACCGTCCCATCTGAGTTGAGGGGCATGTTCATTGCCACAAGTCTCTGTGAACACCAGACACATGAAACCCACTCTGGGAAAATGCCGGGTATGCAGGCACAAATGTTCAGGGGCAGAAACCTCTAAGGATACGACCAAACACCCCTTCCAACCCAAGGCAGATCCCTTCCCACCCTTGCCATGTGATAGACAGCCCTCTCAGGGGCCTGGGGGTGGACAGGTGCACAGACCTTGCAGGCCACTCGGTGTGGGCACAGCTTCCCGAATCCCAGAGGGGGCTGGATACGTCTCAGCAGGGCAACCACATCCAAGTGTTTGATGCGGCCCCTGGGGGAGGAGTGGAGGTGCCACTGGATTGGTGATACCCCCTCTAGCTCTTTCTCAAGGCCCGATCAGCTCATCACTACCTCCCCCCACCAACATTCCAGAGCTTGCCAGGGAAGAATCGGAGGGCAGTCAGAGAGGGCAGACGATGGGCAGTGGAAACCTCGGGGCATCTATTGACTGGGTAATGAGATGCAGAGGTCAGACATTCAGGGGCTAAGGGATTGTGTAGGGCAGTGCACTGTCCCCTGGATTCTAGGTAAGGCGGTAGAGGGCATACTTGGCCCCAGGGTCATATTCAGACCAGATCCTCTTGAATTCATCAAGGTGATGGGGGCCCAGGATGGACCAATCTCTGGTGAGATAATCAAAGTTGTCCATGATCACAGCCACAAAGAGATTTATGATCTGTGGGGCAGTGAGTAGAGGAGCGGGGTTAGGTGAAGGGCAGAACAGCGTCATGGAGGGATGGTGGGAGGCTAGTGTGCGCTTATATGGTCACTGGGTCATGAGTCTGGGTTGATCTTGTCATCGGGCCAGTCACTCTGAAGATCTGGGCTGCCCACATCACATCCCTGAGCCCCTCAGGCCCAGCCCCCATGACAGTGGTGGTGGTTGTGAGGAAATGGTCCTCACCAGGAAGGCACAGAGCATGAAGAAGCTGATGAAATAAGCGATGGCAAAATTGCTACCACAGGTAAACTCTTCACCAGGGCCGAAGTCAGATTCAGGATCACACCGACTTCCAGGAAGGCTGGCAAGCATTATCTCCTGCCATGCCTCACCGGTGGCACACCTGGTGGGGGTCACACAGGGGTAGAATCCTGAAGGGGAGGCTATGAAGTCATGGCAAATGGAGTTGCGGGAGGACTGGAGAGTGAGGAGATGACCCACTTCTCACAAGGGGCTACATCTGGCACAGATAATATTTCAATATTGTAACAGCCAGTGTGGCCATGTTGATGACAGTCGTGTTTGCATCTTACAAATGAGGCACTGAAACCTGAGAAGGGGATGCGTCTTACAGCTAGAAAGAGAATGGCTGAGGCTAGAATAGTCTAACAGACTCCTCACATCATAGCCAGGAAACATCTCGGGTTGTATGGAGCCCCACGCTGCCCTGTTATTCCCATAGCTCAAGCAGTCTGGGGCTCAGAGAGGGTGTATGGGCACCCACGGGCATGCTGGAGATTGAGGTGGTAGGGGATTGAGTAGATGTCACCTGAACAGAAGCAGCACAGCCTGCGGAAAGGTCTGGAAGTTGTTGTTTCGGTTTATCTGTGTACCATCCTGAAGAGCCACCTTGCCAAACATCTGTGGACACACCAGAGCTGTGTCAGTTAGGTGAACCCACGCCCCACCCATTTCACACCTCCTAATACCTAAAGGAGCCTCATAACTCTGACAAACGGGGCATCACTGCGATCTCATTTCACAGATGTGTAGATTAACCCAGGGCCATCCAGCTTGTCTGTCTACCTGCCACCCCTACTTTCGAGCCATTCCTACCCTATCCCCTGTCAGCAGAGGAGTGCCTAAGGGATGCCTCCTAAGGTTCCCACTTGCCTGCATGCCAATGACCGCGTAGATGAAGAATATCATTGCGATGAGAAGAGCCACATAGGGCAAGGCCTATAGGGATGGGTGAGGGTGGCAGAGAATAGATGCACAGGTTCAGGCAGAGAACTATAAGCCCCAGAATGCACCGGTTTCCCTGGCCTGGGCCTACTGGGAGTTGCAGTCCATCTCCAAAGTGCCCAGAACTGTGGTGTCTCTCAAATGTGAACATAGTGTTAAGTAGATAGAGTGAGGTCAGTGATGCCAGAGCTGTGTTGAGAATGGAGAGCCCAGAAAAGAGAGAAAATTGGAAATGATAATTTGGAAATGGGTATGGCATGCTGCGGGATGTAGTACTGAGGGTGGTAAAGGGGCAGGCTGAGATGTGTGAGATGGGGGCGAGGTATGGTCAAAGGGATGGGGTAGGGGATTACCTGGAAGGATTTGATGAACGTCCAGAGCAATGTGCGGATTCCTTCGCCCTTACTGAGAAGCTTGACCAGCCGCATGACTCGGAAGAGGCGAAAGAAGGTGATGGAAATTCGAGAGCTGTCTTCAGAGCTCTGGGGTGAGGGGTGCAGTAGGGATGATCAGTTTGCATTTACTCCAGTTATCTCCCTATTTCATCTCATGCTTTGGCCCTCCCAGTACCCAAATCACTCAGGTCCTAGGGTAATCGGAGGGACGGAGGGACGGAGGGACGGAGGGACGGAGGGACGGAGGGACGGAGGGACGGAGGGACAAGCAGAGAGTCCCTATTATGAGGGTGGGCTACCTCACCGAGGTGGCCACCATTCTAGAGGGAGATATGGCCAATAAAGTGGTGATAGGGGAGATGATGAGATCATAGGCCCAAATGAACAAGGGGAGAAATGATGAAGCAGATATAGGGGGTGGTCGTGGGGTCATTATACAGAGGACATTAGGAAAGTTTATGTGGTTGTGGATAAGGATGTTGTGGAAAAAGTTGGTAATGGGAGTGCAAGGGAGAGGAGAGAATAAAGGATGGATGAAAGACATTGGAGCCAATAGAGGAAATGATGGAACCAGTGGAGTCATGGAGATGATGGAGATGAGAGATTCAATGGAGGAGCCAATGGAGAAGCCAGTGATGGAGATATGGAACCAGCAGCGTTGTCAGTTGAGGTGACAGAACCATGTAGTACCCAACGGAGGTGATGGAGCCAATGATATAGTCAGCGGTGATGACAGAGCCATGAAAGAGCCAGTGTCAGAGACGATGAAGTTGGTGGAGAAATGAAGCCAATGAAGTCATCAGAAAAGATGGAGCCAAAACAGGAGTCAGTAGAGATGACAGAGCCAATGGATGGGGGATGTAAAGGCAATGAAAGAGAGAACAGAATAACAGGAGAGGCATTTCAGGAGATGGTGGAGCCAGCAGATAGGTTACAAAATGGAATGAGGAACCTGGTACAGGGGGACTTTGGCTGAACCCAATAGGGACTCAGAAGAGACAGAGCTAGAATGAGAAGCACTGAGTCTCCAGGAGTAGGGAGGATGTGAGTGGGAGCCACCTACCCACGTGAAAGGGAGCCCCCGGATAAAGGTGAGGGAAGGTGTGTAGGGTGAATGGATAGTGGAAAGGCCAGTTCTCACATTGACTTCAGTGACTGCAATGTCCACTACGCTGCCCACCACAATAAGAGCATCAAACGTGTTCCAGGCATCAGTAAAGTAATGCTGCAGGCAGGAGAAAAGCAGTGCCCTGTCTTCTCAAAGTTCTTAAGCCAGGGTAGGGCGCCAATAGTAGTAGGGGGTGCTAAGGGGGCCAGGGCTTAACTTGGACCACACAATGGGCCTGCACCTGAATCCCTCTCACTCCCTAGCCTCACACTCCCTGGTTGCTGCCCGCATCTCCAACCCTAGAGCTTTGAAATGTGCTCCACCCCAAAGGAATTCATCCACTGGTGGGTGGGGCTAAAGCAGGGGGGGCACCTTGGGCTTGAAGGCGATGATTTTGAGAACCATCTCGATAGTGAAGAGGCCAGTGAAGACCATGTTGAGGATGTCCATGGCATAGTTGAAGGGAGCAGTCTGCTCGTAGTGCTACAGGAGAAAATCAAGTGGAGATGGAGCCTGAGGCAGAGATCCCCCACTCCCAACCAAATGTTCCTTGGCCCGGGCTGAGGCGAGTGGGGACATGATTGCACTATGGATTGGCCAAACCCCTTGCACTGTCTGCCTCCCATTTTGGATACTGGAAAGGTTAGTTCTTGATTCCTAGCTTCTCTTGTATCTAGGCAAGGCCAAGTTGACTAATGATACATAAACATAAATCTGCTGTTGATTAGCAGCTTCTGTAAAAAATATTTTGCTTTCCAATAAGAGGATCAAATGAGGAGAGGCCCCTGGTGCAACTCTCCCTACTTTTTCCTGCCTCGAGTGTGAGTTTGATGTCTGGAGCTCTGACCATGAAACAACAACCATGAGAACAAATGCCAATTTGCTAAGAATGGTGAAGCAGAAAGACAGACAGAGCATGGGTCCCTGATGAACAATGAATGGCCTACCTCTGCACGTCTTGATACATGAGGTAATTACCACAGTTCATTGACTCCAGGAAGCACATCTTTTTACATTTTAGAATCTCTGAAATTGGGGTGCATTTTATAATCAATGGCAACTTACAATGGCCACTGGCTACTTTTTTTTCCACATTCTCACATCTCTGAAATCAAGATGCAACTTACAAGTATTGGGCATAGACTTGAAGAAATATGGCAAATGTCTTTATAGCTTTAGTCACTGTTAGTTGGCAGGGGGTTTGTTACTTGCAGCCTAAAGTGTTCCTAATGGTTCCCAAGGGATTATGTGGAAAGAATAGGGTCAGAGTCTGGTGGGGGGCAGGCAGAGATCTCAGACCTGCATGGCTAGGGCAACTGTGTTGAGCAGGATGAGCAGGAACATCAGGTACTCGAAGGCAGCCGAGTTCACAGCGGCCCACACACGATACTGATGCGGGTTCTTGGGGATGTAACGGCGGAGTGGCTGGGCCTTGAGGGCATATTCCACACATTGACGCTGCATACCAGGGCAGGACATGAGTGAGCAGTGGGGTCCTGAGGCAAGGGGGGGAAGGGTTGGTGACCATCCATAGGGGGTCAAGGGTCAGAGGTCACCTGGTTCTTGTCCAGCTCACAGTTTTGGTACTCCTGCTCGCCCTGGGCACGGAAGGTGATGATGACGAAGCCCACAAAGATGTTCATCATGAAGAACGCGATGATGATGATGTAGACAATGAAGAACACCGAGATCTCCACACGGTAATTATAGATGGGGCCATGGTCCTCTGCGTATGCGTCGATGGCCTTGTATAGCAGTCTGTGGGAGCCAGAGGTGGGTAGATGTGGGGCAGGTTAGGGGATTTCTCAGACCCCCTCAGACCTGTCCCCAGTCCACTTATCACAGACACTCCAGAGTTTCCTGCCCAGCACCTCAAAGACCCCTAAATCTCCTGACCTAACCACCTGGAACCTCCATACATACTCTAAGAGACCCCTGCCAGGCCCTCAGAGAGTCCCCAATCCCCTGTCCCACACCCTCAGAAACCCCCATACAGCCCTCCAGAGAGTCTCCATTCAGACCCTCAAAGATTCAGAAATCCCTTAAGTTCCCACAGACCTTCAAATCCCCGTCTCCAACCACCCGGAGACCCCCATGCAACTCTCCTGAACTTGCCCACAACGATCTGGAATTTTTTTTTTTTTTTTTTTTTTTAACCTCTGTAACAAAATTTCACTTGGCAGGATGATCTGGAAATTTATCCCTGTCCCATCAACTTGAATCCTTGCTCCATCTCTTCCCGGAGCTCCCCAACTAGTACCCCAAAGAGCTGCGCAGCTTTTTAGAAACCCCTGAATCTCAGCTTCGTCTCTTTGAAGACCAAGGTGTTTGCCCCACCTTGAAGAGCCGCACCCCAATGCAAGCGACCAACCCAGACCTCCACTCTGTCCCCCCAGACCATCTCCAATCCTCTCTAGGCTTCTATCTAGCTACCTAGTTCCTTAGAGACCTCTGTCCGATTCCTGGAGACCCCTCACCTAAGTCCCCAAAGAACCCCCACCCAGATTCTGAGAACCCCACTTCTACAGTCCTCTGATACATCCCCCACTCTTCAGAAAACGCTATCTAGTCTCGAGAGACCTTCGTCACATCCCCAAGGTACACTCCCACCCATTCCCAGGAGATCCCAACCCAATCCTGCAGAGACCCCTGCCTCATCCCCTTATATCTCCAGGGCCCTGTCCCTCACGCAGGCCAGCCTTCAAAGGTGGAGACAGTGAAAAGGGCCATCATGGCTGAAAGGACATTGTCAAAGTTGAAATCACTGTTGACCCAGAGCCGCTCCCGGACCAGGGGCCGTGACACGTCTCCATCTGGATACACCAGGAAGGAGCCCCTGTGGATGTTGCAAACAGGTTAGATGGGTGAGGAGGGGTGAGGAACTGGAGAAAAGGGGCTGGGGTCTCCAGCATCGAGGCAGCAGGACATAGTGGTGGAGCAAGATGGTCTGGGTTCAAATCCTGATCCCTCCATGTCCTGGCTGAATGACCTTTCGCATTCACCCTCTCTGCTTCTGTTTCCCCACTCTAAGAAATAAGGATAATAACGGAATGGATTTCCTGGCTTGTCACAAGTCAATAAAGGAGACTAGTGTCTGGCACATAGTTGGCATCATTTCCTCATCACCATTATCATCCTCATCATCACCTGCCAGGAAAAAGTATAATGAATAATAGCCAACGTTTATTAGCACTAACTATATGCTAGCTAGGCACTGAGCTAGGTTTTGCTTTTTATTTATTTATTTATTTTTTTGAGTCTCCCTCTGTCACCCCCAGGCTGAAGTGCAGTGGGATGATCTCGGCTCACTGCAACCTCTGCCTCCTGCGTTCAAGTGATTCTCCCGCCTCAGCTTCCCGAGTAGCTGGGATTACAGGCACACAACACTAAGCCCAGCTAATTTTTGTATTTTTAGTAGAGACAGGGTTTCACCATCTTGGCTAGGCTGGTGTTGAACTCCCAACCTCAGGTGATCTGCCTGCCTTGGCCTCCCAAAGTTTTGGGATTACAGGTGTGAGCCACAGCACCCGGCCCAAGCCAAGGTTTTCTGTGTAGCAACTTTACATTGTACAAAGTACATTTTCCATGTAGTAACTCATTTACTCTTCACAACATCCTTGCGAGATAGGTACTGTTTAGCCCCATTTTTCAGTTGAGTGAAATGGGACTGAGTAAGGTTAAGAAATGTACCTAAGTCTCATGAAGTGGATTTGAAACAGGAATATCTGACTTCAGGGCCCAGGCTTTTAACTACTACCCTCTACAGGAGTTTCAAAAAGATGGAAGCTGGGGGCTCAGGGCAGGGGTGGTGATTGCTAAGGGTTCTGGAGTGGAATGTAGGTCACTCTGGGGAATGTGGAGAGGGATCTGGGGGAGGTATCAAGGGTTCTCCAAAGACTTGGTGAGATCTGAGGGCCTCTGCAGTTCTTGGGACAATTCCAGGACTGTATCTTTGGGCTTTGACGAGATCTAGGGTCTCTATAGTCTTTGGGAGGGGTCTTGAGCGCCATGGAAGGCAGGGGCTTGGGCACTCACTTGCATTCTTGGGGGGTGTGTTTGGCCTCATCCGTGCAGGTGTAGAATTTTCCCTGTAGGGAGGATGTCTGTCAAGTAGGTTAACCCTTCATCACACCCCCGCCCGGACCCCTGCCTTGCGTTCCCTCCAGTGTTTGCCCCACCTTGAAGAGCTGCACCCCGATGCAAGCGAACATAAATTGCAGAAGTGTGGTGACAATCATGATGTTCCCGATGGTCCGGATGGCCACAAATACACACTGCACCACATGCTGCGGGCAACCAAGCATATGGCTACTGAACACTGCAGGCCACAGTGGTCATGGGGCAGGGATTCTGGTCATAGATGCAGCTCAGGGATTGGGCTGGGGATATGTGGTGATGGGTCAGGGATGTATGGTTAGCAACATGTGTTCAAGAGGCAGTGTCACGGGTCAAAGACGTGTGGGCACCCACCAGGAATAAGTGTTTGCTGGGTGGGGATCTGTGGCCACCTGTCAGGGAGCTGGGTCTGAGAAATGTGGTCACTGGTAAAAAACGTATGGTCACTTGGAAGGAACACGGGTCAGGCCACATGGCTAGCGATCAGGGATGTGTGTTTACATGTCATGTCCAGGCTGTATGACCACACAACAGTGCAAATGGTCAGTTTGATCAGTGATTCTGGCCCCAGGGGCAGGGCAGGGCCTGGGTCCTGTGGGTTTGGGTGGGGTGGGGTTACCTTGAGTCCCTTGGCCCTGTTGATGGCTCGGAGGGGCCGCAGTACTCGGAGTACTCGCAGAATCTTCACCACCGAGATGGCGCTGGAGCTGGGGACGGGGCAATCCTCAGGCACTGGCCCTGGCTGGGGCCCGTGAGAGGAATGGGGAGGGCTGCGTGGGGGCTGTCACTTACTGGATGCCAAAGGAGATGAGGGACACGCTGACTACCAGCAGATCCAACATATTAAACCAGCTACGGCAGAAGGAGCCGCGGTGCAGGAAAGCCCCAAACACTGTCATCTGGGGACAGGAGGACATGAGGCTAGACTCCAGACCTGGGGATGGTGGGGGCTGGAGGAGGTGGGGATGGGGACAGGAGAGGTGGACTACAAGGACGGGTGGGGAGAGTGCTGGGGCAACTGAGGGAAGGACTGTGGTCCCATTAGTCACCTTTAGTAGAATCTCCACAGTGAAAATGGAGGTGAAGGCATAATCGAAGTAACCCAGAATCTGCAGCGGTGTGGGGGGCGGGGGCGGGTGAGAAAGAGCAGGGAGCCACCAAGTCACGACTCAAGGGGATCCTAGGTGATTTATCAAAAGGCTTGGCCATCAGAAAGATTAGGGTTCAAATTTGGACTCCTCTGCCTCTGCCCAGCTACATGGGCGCCCTTGGCCTCCTTAACCTCTCTGAGCACAGCTTCCTCCTCAGTCAAATATTGATCTCCTCCCTGGCGCTTCCCTGTGTGTTGCACACACAGTAAAGGCTGGAATTGCATCAGCCGCCATTATTAAGCCTCTCTCTTGTCTCACCTAGGGCTCTTCTCCTTGTCTCCACCCTGCCCCAGCTTGTGCCCACTAGGACTGCTCTGGGAGGTTCCCCTCAGCTCTTAGCTCCCAGCCAAAGGCTCACGTGGTTTCGGAAGGAGTGTGCTCGGATGGGGTCCTCGGCGGCCAGGGATACACTGCTGAGGATGATGAACACCAGGATAAGATTGGTGAAGACATGATGGTGGATGAGGGTGTGGCAGCCCTTCCTCAGCCTGCAGAGAGGGAGTGGGCCGTGGTCAGAACTCAGGAACACAGAATTGATTGGGATTCCAAGGGCTACAGCTTTGGCCCTGCTGCAACAGGCCAAGCCCTCACTCCCACCTTGGCTGCTCCATGGTCCTCCGTCTGTCCCAGCCCCTCCTGCCTCATCTCCCGCCCCCCCGCCACTTCCAGCACTCACGGATTGGTTTGACTGAGGCAGAAGAAGGCACTGCCCTCAGGGATGGGTACGACTTTCTCCTTGGGTACAACTTCCTGCAGGAGTTCCACACCCCCTGCACCCTCTTCCTCTTCTTCCTCTTCCTCCTCCTCCTCCTCCTCCATGTCTGGCACCAGGGAAAGACCACAAAAGAAAATTAATTGAGTAAGTTGACATAAAGCACCCGGAACAGTATTTGTCATATAGCAAATTCTTCCCATTTCCGTGCTAGAATGTTGGCTCCTCCAGGAAGGTATTTTAGTGTGTTTTGTTCACTGCTGTGTCCACAGCACTTAGAACAGTGCCTGAGACACAGTAGGAACTCAGTAAATGTGTGTTGAATGAATGTTGTATATACACACTATTATATAATAAAGGCTCTGAGAAGTTCAGCAGTAAACAAAACGTGTTTGTCTTCTTTTTTTTTTTTTTTTCTTTTTAGAGATAGGGTCTCACTCTGTCCCCTAGGCTTGACTTCAATGGTGCCATCATGGCTCACTGCAACCTTGAACTCCTGGGCTTAAGCGATCCTTCTGCCTCAGCCTCCTGAGTAGCTGGGACTATAGGATGGCATCATCATGCCTGGCTAACTAAATTTTGTAGAGATGGGGTCTTGCTATGTCGCCTAGGTTGCATTTCTCTTCTTTAACTTCAACGTTCCCAAATATTACTAACCACACACCAAGTCTGTTATTTTCAGGATGATCCTGGAAAAGGCTGATCTCTGGAGAGGAGGGTCTCAGGGAGCAGGAGCTGTCTGCCTGAGCTCTGTCCCCAAGATCCCACACTTGCTCCACCTGGCCCTGCCCACTTGCCTGCTCCTTCACTCCTTGCACCCTCCTCTTCCTCTTTCTCCACACCAGGCACCTGAGGACAGGAAGACGGGGGTCATCAATGGTGAGGGAGACACAGGGAATGGAAACAGGAGAGGCATGGAAGAAATGCAATAATTGGGGAATGAATAGGCAGAGAATGAAGGTCAAAGACATGCACATGGCCAGGTGTGGTGGCTAATGCTTGTAATCCCAGCACTTTGGGAGGCTGAGGCAGGTGGACCCCTTGAGGTCAGAAGTTCAAGATCAGCCTGGCCAACATGGTGAAACCCCGTCTCTATCAAAAATAACAAAAATTAGCTGGGTGTGGTGGTGTACGCCTGCAATCCATTACTCAGGAGGCTGAGGCAGGAGAATCTCTTGAACTCAGGAGGCGGAGGTTTCAGTGAGCCGAGATGGTTCCACTGCACTCCAGCCTGGCTGACAGAGTGAGACTCCATCTCAAAATAAAACAACAACAACATAAAACCAGACATACACACATAGACAGGTAGTGGTGGAAGTGGGAGGTGTAGACAGTGTCCACGCTTGTAACTCACCAGCTCTCCATTCTCCTGTGGGAGGTCCTTCTCACTGCTCTTCTCCCTGTATGAGGAAATAGGGGGTGATTTCTGCAGATGGGCAAGGCTGAGGGGGATCAGTACAGTCAGAACAGACCTTTCTTGGATCCCACAGAACCTTTTTGCTTCCACGCTTCCCTGCTGCCCCTCCCCCAACAGTCTGTTCTCAAAGCAGCCAGAGGGAGCCTGTTAAACCCTGTGTGGGACATCTCAACTCTGCCCACAATCCTCCCATGGCTCCTGAACTCAGGAAAAACTACAGTTCTCACCCTGGCCCAGAAAGCCCTGGATCTGGCTCCCACATTTCCTCCATTGATCTTCACTCCACACCACTCTCCTTGCTCGCTCCATTCCAGCCTCACTGTTTTTTTTTTTTTTTTTTTTTTAAACAGAGTCTTACTCTATTGCTCAGGCTAGAGTACAGTGGTGCAATCTGGGCTCACTGCAACCTCTGCCTCGTGGGTTCAAGTGAGCTTGTCCAGCTATTTTTTTTTTTTTAATTTTTAGTAGAGATGGGGTTTCACCATGTTGGCCAGGCTGATCTCGAACTCCTGACCTCAGGTGATCCACCCTCCTGGGCCTCCCAAAGTGCTGGGATTACAGGCGTGGGCCATTGCGCCAGGCCATCACTGGTAGCTTTTTGAAAGTGCTAAGAATGTGGCCAGGTGCAGTGGCTCACGCCTGTAATCCCACAACTTTGGGAGGCCAAGGCAGACGGATCTCCTGAGGTTAGGAGTTCAAGACCAACCTGGCCAACATGGTGAAACCCCATCTCTACTAAAAATACAAAAAATATTAGCCGGGCATGGTGGTGCACGTCTGTAATCCCAGCTACTCAGGAAGTTGAGGCAGGAGAATTGCTTGAACCTGGGAGGTGGAGGTTGCAGTGAGCTCAGTGAGCTGAGATAGCGCCACTGTACTCCAGCCTGGGTGACAAGAGCAAAACTCCATCTCAAAAAAAAAAAAAAAAAAAAAAAAAAGAAGTGCTAAAAACATTAGCACCCCAGGACCTTTGCACTTGCCACTCCCCTTCCTTGAATACTCTTCCTCCAGATATTTGCATGGCTCACTCCCTCACTGCATTCAACTATCTGGTGAAATGTCACTTCCTCGTAGAGAGCTTCCTTGCCAACTTTAACCCCAAAGAACAATCTTCATTTCTTGCTATCCTTTCATTCTATTTTATTTATTTTCTTTTCTTTTCTTTTTTTTTTTTTAAAGGCTAGTCGAGTGAAGCAGTGGGAGTGGAGAAGAAGCAAAGAAATCTGTCACTGGTTGTGATCAATTAGTTGTAAACACTGCTTCACTCGGGCCAGCCAATTTCTCTTTATTACATATTATCAACATACATTATATATTCATCTGTTTATGTTTTTCTTGTTTTCCCCAACTAGAATGTTAGTTCCATGAAGGCAAGGACTCTGTCTGCCTTGACCCGTGCTGTCTCCTCAGTATCTACAACAGGACCTGGCAGAGAGTAGGCACTTAATAGATGCATGCTGAATGAATGAGGACTGGCAGATTGTATCTGGAGATAGGGATTACCAGGGTGACTAGAGTCATCTCTGGTGGTGTGGGTGTCTTGAGGGATTCCCAGTCAGGGACCCCAGAGAGAGATTGTGTTAGGGGTGGAGCCAGATCTCACCCGCCCTTGTCCTTGGCAGTGCCTGCATCTCCACTGGCCAGGTTGTCCACAGCAATGGCAAGAAACACATTCAATAGGATGTCTGGGATGAGCTTAGGCTGCAAAGGTTGGAGAAGCAGCCTGCCTATAGACCACCCAGGTCTCCCTGTCCGCCCCCACTCCACCATCATTCAGCCCCACAAAGCTCCAAGGATACAGTTGCCACAGATGAAGAGAATGATGAAATAGATGCAAACCAACATTCCTGGGAAGAAGGGACCACCATACGCCATGATACCATCATACATGACCACGTTCCAGTCCTCGCCTGTCAGGATCTAGGGGTGGGAAGTCACCGTGGAGCTCTTGAACCCCCTCCAACTCCAGGGACCCTCGACCCAACCATCCCAGGGTCTCCAGACTCCACCTGAAAGACAGTGAGGAGGGCCTGGGGGAATGTGTCAAAGGTGCTTCGCTTGGTGTGGGTCTGGTCAAAGTTGAACTTGCCCCCAAACAGCTGCATGCCAAGCAGGGAGAAGATGATGATGAAGAGAAAGAGGAGAAGCAGCAAGGATGCGATGGATTTCATTGAATTGAGCAGGGATGCCACCAGATTGCTCAGAGATGCCCAGTGTCTGCAGCAGAAATGAAAGGGGGCCGGATCAATGCCATGTCCATTGGAGCGTCAGGAGCCAAGGCAGGGCTGCAGCTTGGGATGCACCTGGGCAGGTGGGGCTCAAATAGGCTTTGATGTCAGTGTTGGAAATGATTTTGGGGTTGGAGTGAGATGAGAGTAAGAAGTGGGGGAAAGTTGAGTTTGGGATTATGGCTGCAGTTAGGGGTGTAATGGGAGATTGGGAGATGAGGTCAGGATGGAGGTTTAATGGAAGTTGGTGAAGCTAAAATTGGGTTTCAGGTTGAGACTGGGCCTGATGTTGGGGATGGGGTTCTGATGTATTTGGGGTTGGAGATGGAGTTAAGGATAAGTTGTGGTGGAGGATTTGGACAGAAGAGGGGATGGGGTGAGACAGGCTGAGGCTGGAAATAGAGTTGCAGTTGACAAGAGGGTGATGGTAAAGGGGTTAGGGACATGGCGGTTGTGTTTGGGGATTGAGGATGGCATTATGGTTGGTGGTTAGTGATGAGGATGGGGCTGGGAGTTAGGGATGAGGTGGGAGATGGGGGTGGGCTTGGAAATGGGTGCTAGGGTTGTAAATGGGCTCATAGGTGACCCGTGGTTGGGATCAGAGATGGTATTGTGGTTGTGGATTGGGATGGGTTTGGGCTGGGAATGAGTATGGTGTTGAAATTGGAGACGGAGTTGGGGAAAAACGTTAGAGCAGGAGTTGAGGTTGAGGAAGGCGATGGAAATGGAGTAGACATTCTCCCTAGTGGATGAAGACAGGAACTTGTGTCTGCTTTGATTCCTGGTGTTGCCCTAGGGCTTGGTAGGGCACCTCACACGCAGCAGACACTCAATGGATGTCTGCTCAATGAATGGTGAAGCAGATGAAGTCATCATTGGAGCTTGGGTGGGGGCTGTTGGGGCTGTGTTTAGAGCCCCAGTCTTTCCCCTCCCTCGATACACACCTGGTGACCTTAAAGATCCTGAGGAGGCGCACACATCGGAGCACCGAGATGCCCAGGGGCTGCATGGCACCCACCTCCACCAAGGTGGTCTCCAGGATGCCCCCACAGACCACGAAGCAGTCAAAGCGGTTGAAGAAGGAAGAGACATAGGCAGAGGGGCCCAGGCCATACAACTTGAGAAGCATCTCGACCGTGAACAAACAGAGCAACACTTTGTTGGCATACTCTGTTGGGAGAGGGGAGGGAGTGATTGGCCTGGCCAGTTTCCGTGATGACATGTAGGGGGTAACTAGGGACCATGGGGTGACCCGGGGTAGCTGGTATCAGGCCAGGTGCTGGCTGAGGGAAGGCTTAGGGCTAGGGATTAGGATGAGTTTGTAGGTCAGAGTAGGTGAAGTTTTGAGGGGCTTGGAGATGGGGGCAAGGGACAGAGATGGGGTGGAGGGGCCAGAGTCAGCACCTATGAGTCCAGGAAGACCCCAATTCATAAGTAGAGTTAGAGTCTAGGGTTTCTTTGGGACTGGGGCTGGTTTGTGGGTTATGGGTTAGAAATGTGCTCAGTATTCAGGTTGAGGCTGAGATTATAAAGAATAATAGTAAGAGCTTACACTTATAAAGTGTTAGCTATATAGTGGGCCATACGGTGTCCTAAGCACTTTTCACCTTATGTCATTTAATCCTCTTCACTGGGCCATGAAGTGGATACAACTATCTATCATCTCCATTTTGTAGATGCGGAGAACTTGTCCAGACAGTGAGATGTTGAGAGCCTGGATTCTGGAGCCAGGCTGCCTGGGTTCTAATTCTGGTTCTGACACTCACTAGCTGAGTCCTGAGATTAGCCGCTTAACCCCTCAGTGCCTTGGTGCTCAGTGTTCTGTGCCTTGGTATTTAATTCGCATAAGGTTGTGGTGAAGAAATTGTCAGTACACATAAAGAAAGGTGCTGAGAATGGAGCTTGAGGCACACAGCAGGTGCTACCTGTGTAAGCTACAAAGTGGGATGGGACAGGCTAAGGGCTCTGCATTTATTTGGGGGTGGGGAAGCAGTGTTTTGGAGGCTGAGGTACCCTAGAAGTCCTGGATTTGAGCTTCTGGCATAGAAGGAATAGGAGGCTGGGGGAGATGACTGGCAGGCTGGGGGTGTACCTTGGATCTGGGTGAGCCACACAGGCTGCCCGTGGTGCTCAGAGGCGATGGTCAGCGTGTTGAGGAAGACAAGCAACAGCACAGCCCAGTAGCAGGAATTGGACTTCACAGCCCGACGGCAGCGCGCCCGAAGGACCCGGTTGGTTCTGCGGAGGCGGCGGCTAGGGGAAGGGGAGCCCACCAGCTGAGATCACCTACCTGAGCCTGCCCTGGGGATCTCATGTGGGGGATCCCAAAGGTCATGAGGGCTTGGAGGTGGAGGGGCTCTCAAAGTCTTGGAGTCAAGGATTCACACAACTTTCCCAACTCACCAGACCCTGGTTTTCATGATCTTGTTTCTGAAAAAGAGGGGGGATGGGAGGTGGGTGTCATAAAGGGTAGAGGGGGAGTCAGTGGCTGGAGCCAGAGATCAAGGACTGAGGTCAAGGCTTGAGGCTAAAGAAAGAATTAGGGTCAGGGTTTGGACTGGCTTCTGGGCTGGGTCAGGGGCTGGGGGCCCTCACAGGCAGCGTGTACAGCTGGCCAGAGCCCCCTCCTCCTCATCCTCATCGCCTTGGGTCTCTGTCATCGAACCGGTGTCACTGGCTGGGATGCTGGCTGTAGGCAAGGTGGGGATAGTGGTCAGGACCTGAGACCCTGAGGTCCAACCTTTGGCTTTCACCTCTGCCTACCCACCCCCACCCCAGCCTGCCTGGACCCCCACCATGGCTGCTGGTGGAGTGTGTGGAGCGAGTAGAATGACTGAACCAGCGTAGACGTCCACGCCTCCTATTGGTCAGCTCGGCCAGCTGTGGCCCTGCAGGGAGAGAAAGGACAATTAGGGAGGACATACTGGGGGCAGGGTTCGGGCCATGTCTAAGGTAGGCATGTCATTTGGAGTCTTTGATTCTGCATTTTGAGCCATAACTCAGGGGCTGGGGCTAGAGTTGTTGCAGATCAGGCCTGGGTGGGTCTCAGGAGGGCAGACCACATATAAGGCATGCAGGGAATGGCCCAGATTGGAGTTGCCTACGATGGCCCGCCCAGCCCTCTTCAGCCAAAGAACCAAGGTTGCCGTCAGTGGAGGGGTCCTCCATGTCCAGCTCTTCGGCTTGAGTGATCCAGTCCAGGTAGCCCCGCAGGTCCTCCTCCATCTGCTGCTTTTCCCGCTGTTTCTGGAAGTCCCCACGAGCTTTTGCTTTCTCTCTCTCTTTGGAGAACTCCCTGAGGGAGGAGGATAGAGGCTTAGGGGGAGGAGCCAATCCGAACACCTTGCTTTCATCACTCCGTCCACACTAGCATCCTAGCTACTCTTTGAATATGTCAAGCACATTCTAGCCTCAGAGCCTTTGCACTGACCATTCTCTTTGCTTGGAACGATTTTCCCTCAGATAACCACATCATACACTCCCTCATCTCTCTCTTTTTTTCTTTTCCCCAGAGACAGGGTCTCACTCTGTCACTCAGGGTGGAGTGCAGTGGTGTGATCATAGCTCACTGCAACCTCAGTGTCCTGGGCTCAGGTGATCCTCCCACCTCAGCTTCCTAAGTAGCTAGGACTATAGGCATTCGCCACCATGCCCAGCTATTTTTGTTCATTTTTTGTAGAGATAAGGTCTCACTATATTGTGCAGGCTGGTCTCAAACTCCTGACCCAGAGCCATCCTCCTACCTTGGCCCCCCATAGTGCTGGGATTACAGGCATGAGCCACTGCACCTGGCCTCTTTCACATTTTTACTTAAATAACAACTTGTGAAAACAGCCTTTCCTTACATCCCTGTTTATAATCACAAGATCTCTCCATTCTTATCTTTTATTTTCCTTTCTTTCCACAGCACACATTCCATATAAAACACTACATATATGTGTGTGCCAACATATAAATGCACACACTTATTCTATTGCATATGTTGCTATTTTCTGTCTCTCTCTATCAGAGTGTAATACCAGGAAGGCAGAGATTTTTGTCTTTTGTTCCATACCTAAAATGGTGCCTCACATACAATAGATGCTCATGATTGAATGAAGGAGTATTTCAGATGAGTTTTGAAGGATACCTAGGAGTTTGTCAGCCACAAAGAAGGGGGCAGTGGCTGAGGGGTGGGAAGCAGGGAGTGTCTAGGTCCCTCACCCACTCAGGACACCAAGCACAAGGTTGAGGACGAAGAAGGACCCAAAGATGACAAGGCTCACGAAGTACACCCAGGGCAGTTCATACCCCATGGCATCCTGCATCTGGGGAGAGAAAAGGCATGCACCCCTCAGGATAGGCAGACACTCCTGCTTGAGTGTCAGGGAGGAAAGGCAGGTACAGCCTCCAAGCTGTGTGCCCACAGTCTGCCTCACCCAGTAGAGCACGTCGGTCCAGCCTTCCATGGTGACACACTGGAAGACTGTCAGCATGGCAAAGAAGAAGTTGTCAAAGTTGGTGATGCCTCCATTGGGCCCTGGCCAGCGCCCGCGGCACTCAGTCTGGTTCATAGTGCATGCACGCCCGGATCCCGAAGACGCACAGGGCGATGGGTCCTCCTCCGCTTCCATGTCTGCAGGAAGACCGGAGCTTGGGGTTTCCAAGCAGGCCCACTCGAAGTGGCTGCCACCCTGAAGCCCCGCCCACTTAGGACATTCGACTTGGGTCCTAGATTTTTCTTTTTCTTTTCTTTTCTTTTTTTTTTTTTTAAGACGGAGTTTCACTCTTGTTACCCAGGCTGGAGTGCAATGGCACGATCTCGGCTCACCGCAACCTCCGCCTCCTGGGTTCAGGCAATTCTCCTGCCTCAGCCTCCTGAGTAGCTGGGATTACAGGCACGCGTCACCATGCCCAGCTAATTTTTTGTATTTTTAGTAGAGACGGGGTTTCACCATGTTGACCAGGATGGTCTCGATCACTTGACCTCGTGATCCACCCGCCTCAGCCTCCCAAAGTGCTGGGATTACAGGCTTGAGCCACCGCACCCGGCTAGATTTTTCTTTTTTCTTGTTTTTCTTGCTCCATCGCCCAGGCTGGAGTGCAGTGGCACGATCTCGGCTCACTGCAACCTCTGCCTCCCGGGTTAAAGTGATTCTCCTGCCTCAGACTCCTGAGTAGCTGGGATTACAGGCTGCTGCCAACACGCCTGGCCTAATTTTTGCATTTTCAGTAGAGATGGGGTTTCACCTTGTTGGTCAGGCTGGTCTTGAACTCCTGACCTCAGGTGATCCACCCGCCTATGCCTCCCAAAATGCTGGGATTACAGGTGTGAGCCACTGCACCCGGCCATGTTCTAGATTTTTCTAAGGCCACCCTCAGCTCCGCTTCTAGAGCAGAACTCTGTAAGATCCGTATTCTGAACCACTGGGAAGCTAGGGATCCCACCAACAGGGATCTGAATCCTGGGGTGGAGTCTTGTAAATAACAATACAGTAAGGCAAGAGCCTGGGGGCGGAGTCTTGTGAATTTGGGCGGGTCTCTTGAAGAGGGGAGGGGCAAGGCATGGGCTAAGGTCTGCAATAAATGCTCTGAGTGTATGAGGCCAGTCCTGGAGGATAGTCTTTTTTTGTGTGTGTGAGACAGAGTCTCACTCTGTCGCCAAGGCTGGAGTGCAGTGGCGCTATCCGATCTCAGTCCACTGCAACCTCCGCCTCCCAGGCTCAAGCGATTCTTATGCCCCAGCCTCCCGAGTAGCTGGGATTACAGATGTGCACCACCACACCCGGCTCATTTTTTGTATTTTTAGTAGGGACGGGGTTTCACTGTGTTGGCCAGGCTGGTCTCCAACTCCTGACCTCAAGTGATCCATCCACTTCGGCCTCCCAAAGTGCTGGGATTACAGGCATTCTCCATGGTTCCAAGTCGAGGATAAAGGTTTTTAAAATTGTTTTAAATTAATTAATTAACTTATTTTTAGAGACTGGATCTCACTATTTTGCACAGGCTGGTCGCGAAATCCTAGGCTCAAGTGATCCTCCCGCCTCGGCCTCCCAAATGCCGGGAATACAGGCGGGAGCTACCGAGCCAGGTGTTGTCTTAGTGCGGGACAGGACCTTAGCCTGTGGGTGCAGTCTTGTGATGAGGCGGAGCTATTAGTGAGGTGGGGTTGTAGTCTGATTTAGGGCAGAGTCTTGAATATATGGGTGGGACTTGGTTATCTGGGGGTGGAACCTGAGCCTGGGGGCGGAATCTTGTGAATTTCAGTGGGTTTCTATAAGTGCAGCCTTGAATCTGGGAACCAGAGGAGGGGGCGTGTTCTGCCTAGGAGGGGCGGGCCAACTAACCTGATCCCAGGAAGTAGCACGTCTTGTGCATTCGTCCAAGGAAGAGCTCGAGCCCAATGATGGCATAAATGATGATGACGAAGAGCACGAGGAGTGCAATGTGCAGCAGCGGCACCAGCGCCTTCATGATGGAGTTGAGCACTATGTGCAGGCCTGCGGGGAGGGAGGGGTAGGCAGAAATAAGGACGGGGTCAGCTCAGTCCCACCCCCACCCTCCACCTCCGATCTTGGGGGATAAGCCACTCACTCGGGACCCCAGACACCAGCCTCAGTGGCCGCAGCACCCGAAACGCCCTCAATGCCTTCACATCGAAGCCTCCCGGCTTCCCCCCGGTATGCGGGGCGTCGCCTGGCCGTCCGGGACCCTGCTCCAGCAGCACGCTAAACAGCCTGATGGGGGAGCACCGGGCAGGGAGGTGGAGGTTAAACTAGGATTCCCCCCTCCACCCTACCCTTCTCAGAAATGCACAAGTCCCTGTAACTAGAAATAGAAATGGGTTTTAATCATATTCTGATTCTGGCTGCCGAATGCCGAGGGTCTGAAAGGGTCACTTTCTTGACCCCAGAATTCGGCGGGCCTGAGGGTAGGAAGGCGGCTAGGGTGGGGTGCCCCCCGCAGACGCGCACCCGACCACGACGATGATGAAGTCGAGTAGGTTCCAGCCATTGCGGATGTAGGCGCTGGGGTGGAGCACCAGCCCGTAGGCCACGATCTTGAGAACAGTCTCCACAGTGAAAATCACCAGGAATACATACTCTACCTGCTCCTGGGCAGAGGTGGGGGGTGGGGCGGGAAGGGGGCGGGGCGGGAAGTCGGGGAGTTATTTGAGGGCGGGGTTTGATTGGGGCGTGGGGAGCATAGTCGGGACTGAGGATGGGGCTGGGCCGGGCCGGGTCAACCGGGTCAGAGAGAGGGCGGGGTCTGGCTGGAAGGAGTGAGCTCTACCGGGGCTCTATCTGGCTGGGAACGGGCTAGGGCGGGGCAGGCCTTACTAGGTTGTGGTTGGCAGTGTTGGAGTCGTCCTCAGGGAAGGGGATGTAAACTCCCAGGGCCACGCAGTTGGCAAAGATGGTCAGCAGGATGAGGATGTCGAAGGGCCTCAGGTGGACACAGTCAAGGACCCTGGCAGAGTGGCATGGGAACCCCCTCACTCCCTTGGGGACCTCCCACCTAGTGCTGACCCTTGACACCCAAGGTGACAGGTCCTGACATTCTTGACTCCTGCCCTGATCAAGGCCTTGACTTTGACTCCCCTGGAAACCTTAACTATCCTCAACTCTTGCTGTGATTCACTCCTTGACTCTTGAACCCTGGTGACCTCAGCCCTCCTCCATTCCAGCCCTTACCCAATTTTTGACTCCTGGTACACTGATGACCCTTACCCCTGGGCCCCACCCCTGCTTTCCAGGATGCTTCCACTCCACGATGCTGATGCAGGACCGCCGCAGGGGATTGGCCAGAGTGAGGCAGAAGAGGGCCCGAGGTGACCGCTGGGCACTGGCCACTGCCACAGTCTTGTGCTTGCTGTGCTGGTTTCTTCGCTTCGGGGTCCCTAGGCCCGATGCCCCACTGCTTTCGCCTTCCACAGCTGGGGGCCCGGGGCACAACCCCCATTCGGGACCAGGGCCTGCCCCATTGGCTGGACTGGGCTCTGGGGTGGTGTCTGTATGGAGAAACTGAGTCAGGGAGGGACAGGGTATTGGGGCAATTGTGGCTGCTTCGTATCTGATCCTGTCCCTCTGTTTGAAGGAAGGAGAGAAGAGCGTGGAAAATCAGGGAGAGCTGGGAGTAGCTGGGTTAAGGACTGGGAAGTAAGAGTTGGTGTTCCAATTAAGATTAGGGCTAGAGTGAGACTTTACAGGGGAGTGAAGGTAAGATTACATTTCCAAGTGAAGTAGGATTGTTGTTTGAGTTTGGGGTAGAGTTTAAATTGCCATGAGGTGGGCCAATTTAAGGTTAAATTTGAGTGGTGGGGGCATGGGTTTAAATATAGGTAGGAGTGGAGCTTTGACTTAGGGTTAGGACTGGGTATTTGAATGAACTGGAATTAGGATTAGGATACAGGTTAGGGTCGAAGTTGAGTTTTGGGTGGGATTTGAATTTTGCATTGGGGTTTTCAGCTAAGGCCATTCCCAGATCCCATGGTCTTATTTTAGCCTCAGAGGGGCAGTAGATTGGCCTGGTTAAGATTCCCAGCTTTGGAGGAAACAAGCTGCCTGAGTTTAAATCCTGACTCTACCACTTGGTACTTCTGTGTTGCCTTGGGCAAAGCCTCAGTTTCCTTATCTGTATAATAAGGATGACAGTAAGAGTGCCTACAATATAGGTGTGTTGTGAGGATTAAATGATTTCAGAATGAAAAGAATCCCTGGCATATAGTATTATTCCCATTTTGCTGATGAGAAAATTGAGACGAAAAGGCTAAGTGACTTGATGAAGTGGCTGAATGGGGAGTCACACCAGGCAGACTAACTCTAGAGCCCTCATGGCTTACTATCTCTATCTCTCTCTCTCTCTCTCTCTCTCTCTCTCTCTCTCTCTCTCTCCCCTCTCCTAAAAAGCTCTGTGCACTTTCTGGAAAGTCAGAGACTGCACTCACTAACAGTACTGACATCCAAGTGTTGAGGCTGAGGTTAGGTGACTTTAGGTCTGTATCTGGGGTGGGGTTTGGACTCTGACAGATTTTTGCCTTCTGCATGGTAGAATTTGTGTTAGGTTTTGAGTGGGCGTTCAGATAGGGGTGAGAGCCAGGACTGAGGTTGGGCTTTCTTTGGGAACTAAGGCTGTGGATGAGGCTGAGAGGCCATGGGGGGGTGGTGTCTCAGTCAGGCTGAGCATTAGGGCTCTGGTGGCAGAGAGGCTGTTTGGGGCTGGCTGGGATGGGGAATAGAGTGACGTGGTTGTGGTCCCCTAGGGGCTCTCTGGGGGTGGGGTCTGGGTGGGCAGTAATGGGTGGGTCAGAGGGGCTGAGGGTGGAGCACAGCCCAGGCTTGCTCTGAGGGTCAGCAGGGGTGGAAGGATTCTCTCACCTTTCCCGCCTTCAGATTCCGACATCTTCCTTTCGAGATTGAAGGGCCATCTGCACACAACCCCCCTCACTTCCCCCAGCTTTGGAGGGATTAAGGCCACAGGGCGGGGCGATAACAGTGTCATATGGGCTGGTGGAGGGGGGCGCAAATGGGACATTTGTGGGCCAGAGTCTGACAACAGATGAAATGTTTACCAAATATATACCTACAGCAAACAGTCAAGCTAAAATAAGAAAATGATGTCATTTTCCAATAGTATATGGAATTCAAAGTATGTAGGAAAAACCTAATATATGTGTAATATCTCTACGGAAAGAAGATCATATTATCAATTATTATTATTGTTGTTGTTTTTAGAGACAGGGTCTTGCTCTCACCCAGGCTGGTGTGCAGTGGCACGATCATAGCTCACAGCAGTGTTGAATTCTTGGGCTCAAGTAATTCTCCACCCTCAGCCTGTTGAGTAGCTGGGACTATAGGCATACACCACCAGGCCCAACTAATATATATTTTTAAGAGATGGTGTCGCCGGGCGCGGTGGCTCAAGCCTGTAATCCCAGTACTTTGGGAGGCCGAGGCGGGTGGATCACGAGGTCGAGAGATCGAGACCATCCTGGTCAACATGGTGAAACCCCGTCTCTACTAAAAATACAAAAAACTAGCTGGGCGTGGTGGCGCGTGCCTGTAATCCCAGCTACTCAGGAGGCTGAGGCAGGAGAATTGCCTGAACCCAGGAGGCGGAGGTTGCGGTGAGCCGAGATCGCGCCATTGCACTCCAGCCTGGGTAACAAGAGCGAAACTCCGTCTCAAAAAAAAAAAAAAAAAAAAAAGAGATGGTGTCTTGCTGTATTTCCCATGCCAGTCTCAAACTCCTGGCCTCAAGTGATCCTCCCCCCTGGGCCTCCAAAACTGCTGGGATTACAGGTGAATGTCAATAAATAGTTACATATATTTTCTTTTTCTTTTTTTGAGACGGGATTCTCGCTCTGTTGCCCAAGCTGGAGTGCAACGGCGCAATCTCAGCTCACTGCCACCTTTGCCTCCTCAGTTCAAGTGATTCTCCTGCCTCAGCCTCCCGAGTATCTGGGACTACAGGCATGTGCCACCATATCTGGCTAATTTTTGTACTTTTAGTAGAGACAGGGTTTCACCATGTTGGCCAGGCTGGTCTTGAACTCCTGACTTCAGGTGATCTGCCCGACTCGGCCTCCCAAAGTGCTGGGATTACAAGTGTGAGCCACTGCACCCACACTGGTTACATAGATATTTGCCGTATATTCTTTGGAGTGTACAAATGTGTATCATATTAAAATAAAGCATTTTTGAATGCATAAATACTAGTAATTATAACTTACATAGTGTTTCCTTATCTTATGGGTCAGGCACATAGTACAACGTGCTTTATATAAATTAATTCTGTTTTAATCCTAAAAGCAGGTGCTGTCAATAGTCCCATTTTACAGATGAGGAGACTAAGACACAAGGAAGTAGTCGCTTTGTGCTAAAATTCTGCCCTTAATGGGTACACTTTATAGCCTAGAAGATGAACGCCGCCTTAAACGAATGACTCATGAAGACCCTCTCTGTCCAGCCCCTCCACTCCCCACCACACGGGTTGTTCCTTTTTCCCTTGGAAGAGTCCGCTTGACTGCAGGTCGAAGAACTACAACTCCCAGCAGCTGTTACAAGCTCAACCTCCGTGCACACTCACACCAGGCCTCACATCCGGCATGCGCCGTACTTGCTCACAGAACTACACTTCCCAGCTGTCCCCATAAGGCCCGTGACACTCTGGGACCGCGATCACAGAGCAGGGTTTCTACAGCTGCTCCCCACTTTCTCGGACCCGGTCCTGGACCCAGCCCCCAACTCCGACACGGCGCCACCATGGAGGAGGCCGACCGAATCCTCATCCATTCCCTGCGCCAGGCCGGCACGTAAGAACAGAGCCCCCGCCCACCCCCGAAGCCCACATCCGGGACTCCAAAGCCCAGGACCCCGTTTCCCCGGAACCTTAAAACCCTGGACCCTGATATTCAGGGATCCAACTCCAGGACCCTAAGACCCTCACCCCCTTACACACGCACACACGCCCACACCGCCCTCCCGGACACCGACATCAGGGGACTCCGAAATCCTTTTACTATCATATTTGGTGCACCCAAAACTCTGGGACCCAGACACCTTGAGACGTTACAATCTTGAAACCTCAAGACCCAGGACCCTGTAATCTGGGGATCTTGACATCAACACCCTGAGACCCCATTATTTGGAGACCCTAAGACACCTGTGCCCTGAGGACTAGGGAGCGTAAAACCCCAGGACCCTGGCACTCAGGGACTCCAAAAATCCCTGGACCTTCAAATTCCAGTTCCCCAAACACCTGGGGCTTTAAAAAATCCAGGATTGGCCGGGCGCGGTGGCTCACGCCTGTAATCCCAGCACTTTGGGAGGCCGAGGCGGGTGGATCACAAGGTCAAGAGATCGAGACCATCCCGGTCAACATGGTGAAACCCCGTCTCTACTAAAAATACAAAAAATTAGCTGGGCATGGTGGCACGTGCCTGTAATCCCAGCTACTCAGGAGGCTGAGGCAGGAGAATTGCCTGAACCCAGGAGGCGGAGGTTGTGATGAGCCGAGATCGTGCCATTGCACTCCAGCCTGGGTAACCAGAGTGAAACTCAGTCTCGAAAAAAAAAAAAAAAATCCAGGATTATTCCCCTGCTACCCCCCGCCCCCAACCCCGCCCAAGACGGAGTCTCACTCTGTCGCCTGGGCTGGAGTACAGTGGATCTCTGCTCTCTGCAATCTCCGCCTCCCGGGTTCAAGCGTTCTCCTGCCTCAGCCTCTCCAGTAGCTGAGATTACAGGTGCAGCCACCACACCTGGCTAATTTGTGTATTTTTAGTAGATACGGGGTTTCACCATGCTGGTCAGACTGTCTCCTACTCCTGGCATCAAATGATCTGCCCTTCTCGGCCTCCCAAAGTACTAGGATTACAAGCATGAGCCACCGAACCCGGCCAAAAAACCCCTCAGGATTCTAAAATCTGACGACATCAGCATTTGGTCATCCTGACTCATGAGGACTCGTCCGTTCAGGGGCCCTAAAAACCCAGTATGCCAACATCTAGGGAGTCTGATTTTTGTATTGTTTGAAACTAAGTTGTCTTGATATTTAGGGATCTTGATACTCAGGGTCCCTGACATTTGGAACTTCTGAAAATGGCAGCCTCATAAAATATAGTCTTCTCAAAATTCTAGCAGCTCAATATCTATGTAATGTGCTATCTGGGAACTGAGAAACACAGAGATTGTGCCACCTGGACTCTTTCACTTCCCAGACCCCCAAATTTTGATATTTTTCTAAACTCAGTTCTCTTTCATTCATTGTTCTCCTACTCCAAGGTCTTAGGACCTGAGGATTTCCCTAGTTCCTGGCTTTCCAAATGAAAGTCAGTCACCAACATCCAGGATCTGTTGAACTGCAGGCATCATCCCTGCCCCTATCTTGGTACTAGTGTTTCCAAAAGGCTGCAGGGCTCCGCCTGACCCTTGTTTGCTGACCAATTCCCCAATCAAGCCTGTCTCCTTCTTCTTCAGGGCAGTTCCTCCAGATGTGCAGACCTTGCGCGCCTTCACCACTGAGCTCGTTGTAGAGGCTGTGGTCCGTTGCCTGCGTGTGATCAACCCTGCTGTGGGCTCTGGCCTCAGCCCTTTGCTGCCTCTTGCCATGTCTGCCCGGTTCCGTCTGGCCATGAGCCTGGCTCAGGCCTGCATGGTGAGTGGCCCTCCTCCCAATGCACATATCCTCTTCCTTCCTCTTTTACAAAGTAACCAAGCGCCTTTGCAACATTTGCCTTTCCTCTGCTACTTTTCCTGCAGCTGAGCTTTCATTAGTGGTTAAGGTCAAACTGCCTGAGTAGTTCAGATCCTAGCCCCACCACTTTGTAACTGTGTGACCCTAACCCTTCTGGGTCCCAGTTTTCCTGTCCATGAAATGGAGATAAATGTGGGACTTTTATGAGGTGTAAATGAGTTTATACAGTTTGCTTATACAGTTTGCACCTGGGCTACTCCTGGCCTCTATGTTTAAAGCTTAGCTGCAAAATACCACCCCCACCCCATAGTATCCATTTCCCAGTTCCAGAAAACACCTTGTCTGGGTCCCATACTCACTCCTAATCACTGTGTGCTCTGACTGGCCCAGTCTGGATGACATGGTCATTTCTTTTCTTTTCTTTCTTTTTTTTTTGAGATGAAGTCTTGCTCTGTCACCCAGGCTGGAGTGCAGTGGAGAGATCTCGGCTCACTGCAACCTCCGCCTCCTGGATTCAAGCGATTCTCCTGCCTCTGCCTCCCAAGTAGCTAGGACTACAGGCGTGTGCCACCATGCCTGGTTAATTTTTGTATTTTTAGTAGAGATGGGGTTTCACCATGTTGGCCAGGCTGGTCTCGAACTCCTGACCTCGTGATCCACCTGCCTCAGCTTCACAAAATGGTGGGATTGCAGGTGTGAGCCTCCATGCCGGGCCAACATTGTCATTCCTATAGGACACTGCGATTAGCTGCTCCTTCAGGATCCTATGGAGTTGGGACAAGGATGGTTACCCAAAGGAAGGTATGCTGGTTACCTAAAAGAGTGTCTCTGCTTATTACCTCTGTGGCAACCACACATCCTGCGTCTCCTGAGAGCAATTCCAACTTTGTCTGTATGGGAGAATAAATAAAATACCTTTCTTTTTAAAAATATTTAAAAATTTTACTTTTTGTAGAGGTAAGGGTCTTGCTGTATTGCCCAGGCTGGTCTTGAACTCCTGACCTCAAGAGATCCTCCCACCTCAGCCCCACCAGTAGCTAGGACTATAGGCACGTGCCACCCTGCCAGAGAATCTTTAAATTTTTTGTAGGCATGGGGTCTTGCTTTTGTAGAGATGTTGCCCAGGCTGGTCTCAAGCTCCTGGCCTCAAGCAATCTTCCTGCCTTGACCTCCTGAGTAGTTGGGACTACAGATGTGCATCACTGTACCTGATAAAGAGCCATTCTGATGAAGCACTTACTCATCCCCGGTATAGAGCTGAGTCCAGTTCCTGTATTCAAGAGCTCCAAGTAATGCCACTCCTCCTGGCTCATTTGCTCTGTGACTTTGGGCCAGTCTCTTAACCTCTTGGAGGCTGTTTCCACATGTGTAAAATGGGTATAAGAATTCTAACTACCATATAGGGTTGCTGTGAGGATTAAACATGAGTTAATGTGTGAAAAGCTGGTTATAATAAGCTTTGCATAAATGGGATTACTATTAACGGATAGGTCTGATCTGGAACCTGTGGCTACGTAGTGAATGGGAACACTTTGAAATGACCCAGGAAGTATATGGTGGTGGAGGGACCATAGAGTAACTACTGTGAAAACTTTCATTTAGATGTAGGGGACTGGGTGAGTAGAGTTGTTAAATTTGAGCCTTGCTTGTGTAGTCTTTTAGCAACAGGCCTCAGAGCTCCATCCATCCCCTCGCTCTCAGGTGCACTCAGCTCTCAGGAGTTGTCACATTCTTCTCTCTGGGCTCTGGTGGCCTTATATGGCAGGCAGTCTGTCCCATGGCCCAGGACTGTATTCTTGAGGTCAGCACTTAATAAGGGGCAAGTTCTGTCTTCTGTGTGGGAGGAGAGTACACAGTGGGCGGTGTTGAGGTGGGGGCTCAGGCTTCCCACAGTTTCTGTTCCTCTCTCAGAGCTCTCTCTCTTGGATTTTGTTTACCTGCTTTTGCTTACACTGATCTTAGTGGGGGTTAATGATTATAGCTTTTCCAGTGGCCAAGAGGTACATGTGGGCTGGGCACCTTGGCTCTTGCATGTAATCCCACCACTTTGGGAGGCTTAGGTGGGAGGATCAGTTGAGCCCAGGAGCTTGAGATCAGCCTGGGCAACATAGTGAGACCCCCCCCCGCCATCTCTACCAAAAATTAGCTGGGCATGGTGGCACACAACTGTGATCTCAGCTACATGGGAGGCTGGGATAGGAGGATTGCTTGAGCCTGGAAGATCCAGGTTGCAGTGGGCTGTGACTGCGCCACTGCAGTCTAGCCTGGGAGACAGAGTGAAACCCTAACTCCAATAAATAAATAAATAAAAGGCCAGGCACAGTGGCTCATGTCTATAATCCCAGCACTTTGGGAGGGGGAGTAGATCACCAGAGGTCAGGAGTTTGAGACCAGCCTGGCCAACATGGTGAAACACCACCTCTACTAAAAATACAAAAATTAGCTGGGCATGGTGGCGCATGCTTGTAATCCCAGTTACTCGGGAGGCTGAGGCAGGAGAGTCACTTGAAACCAGGAGGCAGAGGTTGCAGTGAGCCAAGATCGTGCCACTGCACTCCAGCCTGGGCAACAGAGAAAGACTCCATCTCAAACAAACAAACAAGCAAACAAACAGAAGCTGGTACATGTGGCCGTTCGGCCCCCAGCAGCCTTGGCAAAAGGAGGCTCTCTTAACCCAGCTATGTGCTGTCCCTGTATCCCTCCTCAACTCAGCACTGCCGTGTTGTGGCATTTTCCTTTTAATATGCCCTTGTCCTGGCAACGGTTTCTGTACCTTAGCCACTTCCATATTTTGGCACCTTCCCCACTCCTGGAATGAGTGTTATCAGCCACAGCTCTTTGATTGCAGATGTTGGGAAAAATCCAAAGTAAAGTAGCTTAAAGCCAGTGTTTTTCATACTTGTTTGACCTTGAGCCTCCAAAATAAAAATACCTTGCATTGTGACCCAGTATACTCCTCAGTATAGAATAGTCATGGCTTCTAAGTGTACCCTGTGCCAGGCCCTGTGGTAAGTAACATGGTGTTAACTCATTTAATTCTCAGGACAACCTTCTGCTGTATGTACTATTGGTATCCGCTCTTTCAGGTGAAGAAAGTGAAGCACAGAGAGGTTAAGTGATCTGCCCGAGGTCGCATAGTTCGTAAGAGGCAAAGCTTGGTTTTGAATCCAGGAAGTGTGCTTTCAGAGTCTATGCAGCTCCAAAGCAGTGGCAATTCTGGAAGAAAAAGGCTTTCCTAGCCCGGGCGTGGTGATTCCCACCTGTAATCCCAGCACTTTGGGAGGCTGAGGTGGGAGGATTGCTTGAGCTCAGGAGTTTGAGTCCAGCCTGGCCGACATGGTGAAACCCTGTCTGTACTAAAAATACAAAAATTAGCCAGGTGTGGTGGTGTGCACCTGTAATCCCACCTACTTGGGAGGCTGAGTGGGAGGATTACTTGAGCCCAGGAGGCAGAGGTTCCAGTGAGCCAAGATCATGCCACTGCACTGCACTCCAGCCTGAGCAACAGAGCAAGACCCCGTCTCAAAAAAAAAAAAAAAAAAGAAGGAAAGAAAGAAGGAAAGAAAGAGAAAGAAAGAAAGGAAAAGAAACGAAAAGAAAGAAAGAGAAAGAGGCTTTCTTTCTCTCCTGGCCTGTTTCCCCAGTCCCCATCCAGAACCCTCGTGAGTCCTTTTGTTCTGAGCTATTGTGATTCTGGTCTTTTTTGCCTGTTTATTTTTAGGCACTCTTTCTATAATAGGTAGATTTGCTCTTCACCTATGATATGGGCTCCAAATATTTTTTCCTAACTTGTCATTAACTTTTGACTTTGCTTATTATATTTTTCTTTAAATATTTTCTTTCTTTTCATGTATTCAAAAATACCCATCTTTTCTTTTATGGCGTCCGGATTTGGAGTCATAGAAAGGCCAGAGCTTTAATCTTATTTCCTGTTCTCTGTATCGTTGACTGTCATCACTCTGTGGCTCCCTGGAGGGCCTGGAGGCCTTGGGGAGCTGGGGGAGGTTGGGAGGGTGGTGGTTAGTGAGAGAGAGAGAGAGTTTGCAGCATAGGCCCAAGTCTCCCAGGGCAGGAGGACCCTGTCTGCTGGCTGATGGCCCCCCCACCACCCTCAGGACCTTGGCTATCCCTTGGAGCTTGGCTATCAGAACTTCCTTTACCCCAGTGAGCCTGACCTCCGAGACCTGCTTCTCTTCTTGGCTGAGCGTCTGCCCACCGATGCCTCTGAGGACGCAGACCAGCCTGCAGGTACTGGGTGTCTGGGGTGCAGGCGGGGTGGGGGGGGCGGGGCGGTAAGGGGAGAGGAGGGCCTTCCAGGGCGCTGTAGGGGTTGAGAGAGGTAGAGGTGGTGAAAAGGTTGGTGGGTAGGGGTGGCAGTATGTGTCTTTAGGAGAGCTAGGCGGGAGGATGAGGCATCAGAGAGGGGCTACAGGGCAGCGGGCAGGGGGCTGAGGTTGAGCTGACCCCGGGTGGTACATTGGTGCTGGGAGGGGCCTCCTTGACTCAACCCCTGTGCCCTCTCTCTCTCTCATTCTGCTCTAACCAATTGGGCCCCCTGGGTGCTGCTCAAACACACCCCAGCACACTCCCACCTCCAGGCCTTTGTATCATGGGTTATCCTTCCCCTAGGTACCCTCATGGTTCACTCCCTTACCTCTTTGAGGTTAGCCTCCTCTCCACAGCCCCCTCCTGATCCCCGACTGGCTGCAGTCTGGATGGTACTCAGGATCCTATTCATGATCTCTCTCCTCTGCTAGCTTGCCGGCTCCCTGAGGGCAGGGACCTTTATCCAGTTTGTTCCACGAAGTAGCCCTAGTGTCTAGAACAGCGACCTGTACATAGTAGGTGATCAGTGTTTGTTGAATGACTGAACGTGAGAGCGCAAGCTGGATAAATGTGTATCTCTGGATGGGGGTCAGGAGTGGAGGCTGGTCTCCTAGGGAACGCCCTTTTGGATTTGCAGCATCGTCACCTGATTCACTTCCTCCCCAACCCCCATAGGTGACTCAGCTATTCTCCTCCGGGCTATCGGGAGCCAAATTCGGGACCAGCTGGCGCTGCCGTGGGTCCCGCCCCTCCTTCGCACTCCCAAGCTGCAGCACCTCCAGGTGGGACCCCCGACTCCAGTGGATCTTCTCTTGTCCCCATCTGGGTGCTCAGGGTTTTGACTCCCTCCCCCTGGCGACCCTCATCCCACTTCACCCTGGAGGTTCTGAGCCTGCTCTCCCACCAGGGCTCGACCTTCCAGAAGCCTTTCCATGCCAGCAGGCTGGTTGTGCCCGAATTGAGTTCTAGAGGCGGTGAGCATGAGGCTGTGGAGGGGTGAGGAGGAAGGTGGGGGAGACCCTCATAGCGTTGCCATGCAGCAGAGCCAGCTGACTCTTCTTGCCTCCAGAGCCACGGGAATTCCAGGCGAGTCCCCTGCTGCTTCCAGCCCCTACCCAGGTGCTCCAGCCTGTTGGAAGGGTGACCTCGCTCCTCGAACACCATACCCTGCAGCTCTGCCAGCAAACGGGCCGGGACGGGCCAGGGGATGAGGACTGGGTCCGCCGGGCATCCCGCCTCCCACCCCAGGTACAGCCGGATGCCTGGCTCCCTGCTGTCCAGGCTGCTGCTCAATGACATTCCCGCTGGTCCTCTGCCCCTCTCCTTTTCCACGTGGCCCCTCCGTTCCGTTGTTTTCCCTCTGTGTGCACTTACCCAGCTCCCCACCTGAAAGAACACTGGAGTCAGAAAAATGGAGAACCCGGGACAAGTCAATATCCCACCTCAGAACCTTGGTTTCCTGTGCTAAAAATCAGGTAGTAATACTGCTCTTCTCTCAGGGCAGTAGCTAGACTGGCTACTGTGCATGAGATTCCTGGCAACTGGAGCAATCCGGATTTGCTACCTGGCTCCTTTTTCTGTTTCCAAATTTTAAAAATTTAATTTATTATTATTATTTATTTATTTATTTTTGGAGGAGGAGTCTCTGTCACCCAGGCTGGAGTGCAGTGGCGTGATCTTGGCTCACTGCAACCTCCATCTCCCAGGTTCGAGCAATTTTCCTACCACAGCCTTCCCAGTAACTGGGATTACAGGCACCCACCACCATACCTGGCTAATTTGTGTAGTTTTAGTAGAGACAGGTTTTGCTGTGTTGGCCAAGTTGCTCTTGAACTCCTGACCTTAGGTGATCTACCTGCCTTGGCCTCCCAAAGTGCTGGGATTACAGGTGTGAGCCATCACGCCTGGCTTAATTTTTTTTTTAGAGAGTATCTCAGTCTGCCTCTAAGACTTGAGTACAGTGCTATGATCATAGCTCATCGCAGCCTCAAACTCATGGGCTCAAGTCATCTTCCCATCTCAGCTTCCTGAGTAGCGGCGACTACAGGCACATGCCACTAACTTTTTAATCTTTTGTAGAGATAGGTTCTTGCTGTGTTGTCTAGGCTGGTCTCAGACTCCCAGCCTAAAGTGATCCTCCTGCCTCAGCCTCCAAAAGCGCTGGGACTGCCGGCGTGAGCCACCATGCCTGGCTTTTTATTCTTGTTACCATGCCTTTCCTCCTGTCTCTGAGCCTCTTACTCTTTCTGTTTCTGCACTTGGCACTGATGTTCCTTTTTCCTGTTTCTAGGTTTTTGTACAATCTCTGCCTGTTCCCATCATTCTAGTTCTATGTTTTTGCTGCTCCTCTTTCTTGCCTCTCTGTCTCCTCATTTCTGTACTGAATTTCTCTCTCTCTGTCTGCTTCTCTATTTGTTCCCCCTTCTCCTCTGTCCACTTCTTTATCTATCCCCTTATTCTGTGTGCACCTGTGTATCTGTGTCCCCTTCTGCTCTGTCCACCTCTGTATCTGTCCCCTCTTCCTTGCTGTCCACCTATATATCTGTCACTCCTCTGCCTCTCTTTTTTTCTTCACCTCTCTCCTTTCTCTCTGTCCACCTCTGTATCTGTGGCCCCTTCCCCCTCCACTTCTTTATCTGTCCTTTCCTTCTCTCCGTCCACCTCTGTATTTGTCCCTCCTCCCCTTCTGTCCACCTCTTTATCTGCCCCCCCTCTTCTTCTCTCTCTTTTTTTTTTTTTTTTTTTGAGATGAAGTCTCGCTCTGTCGCCTAGCTGGAGTGCAGTGGTGCGATCTCGGCTCACTGCAACCTCCGCTTTCTGGGTTCAAGCAATTATCTTGCCTCAGCCTCCCAAGTAGCTGGGACTACAGGTGCACACTGCCACACCTAGCTAATTTTTTGTATTTTTTTTTTAGTGGGGATGGGGTTTCACTGTGTTGCTGAGGCTGGTCGTGAACACCTGAGCTGAGGTAATCTGCTCGCCTCGGCCTCCCAAAGTGTTGGGATTACAGGCGTGAGCCACTGTGCCTGGCACTCTCTCTCTCTCTCTCTCTCTTTTGAGACAGGGTCTTGCTCTGTCACCCAGGCTGGAATACAGTGGCATGATCGGGGCTCAAGGCAGCCTGAACTTCCCAGGCTCAAGCAGTCTTCCCACCTCAGGCACCTAAGTAGTTGGCATTATAGGTGTGCACCACCACATCTGGCTAATTTTTGTATTTTCTGTAGAGATGGGGTTTTGCCATGTTGGCCAGGCTGATCTCGAACTCCTGACCTGAAGCCATCCACTTGCCTTGGCCTCCCAAAGTGCTGTAATTACAGGCATGAGCCACTGTGCCCAGCCCCCTCTTCTTCTCTATCCACCTGTTTGTCCCCTCTTCTTCTCTATCCATTTCTGTGTCTGTCCCCTCTTCCCCTCTGTCCACTTCTTTATCTGTCCCCTCTTCCTTTCTGTCCCCCTCTGCATCTGTCCCCTCCTTCTTTCTACCTCTCTGTCACCTCTCTCCCTCTGTCCATTTCTTTATCCATCCCCTTTTCCTCTCTGTCCACTTCTCTTTCTGCCTCCCTCCGTTCTGCCCTCCTATTTCTATCCCCTCTTCCTCTGTGTCCACCCGGGTATCAGTCCCCCTCCCCTTCTGTCCACCCTTATATCTGTCCCCTCTTCCTCTCTGTCCACCTCTGTATTTGACCCCCCTCCCCTTCTGTCTGCCTCTTTATTTGCCCCTTCTTCCTCTGTGTCCACATCTCTGTCTGGCCCCTTTCTCTGTCTTCACCTCTGTGTTTTTCTTTTTGTTTTTTTTTTGAGACCAAGTCTCACTCTGTTACCAGGCTGGAATGCAGTGGCGTGATCTTGGCTCACTGCAACTTCAGCCTCCCGGGTTCAAGTGATTCTCCTGCCTCAGCCTCCCAAGTAGCTAAGACTACAGGTGCCCACTGCCATGCCTGACTAATTTTTGTATTTTTAGTCAAGACGGGATTTCACCATGTTGGCCAGGATGATCTCGATCTCTTGACCTCATGATCCGTCCACCTCAGCCTCCCAAAGTGTTAGGATTACAGGTGTGAGCCACCGTGCCTGGCCGTCTGTCTCTGTTTTTATAATCTATAGTAATTTTCACACATAAATGTGGAGAGAATATTCTAATGAATCCTATGTACCATTTTGCCAACTTTTTTTCATCTATTATCTCCCAACTTTTTCTTTGTTGCTGTATTATTTAATTTATTTATTTATTATTTATTTTTTTTTTATTTTTTTGAGACAGAGTTTCGCTCTTGTTACCCAGGCTGGAGTACAATGGCGCGATCTCGGCTCACCACAACCTCCGCCTCCTGGGTTCAGGCAATTCTCCTGCCTCAGCCTCCTGAGTAGCTGGGATTACAGGCACATGCCACCATGCCCAGCTAATTTTTTGCATTTTTAGTAGACACAGGGTTTTACCATGTTGACCAGGATGGTCTCGATCTCTTGACCTCGTGATCCACCCGCCTTGGCCTCTCAAAGTGCTGAGATTACAGGCTTGAGCCACTGTGCTTGGCCTTGCTGTATTATTTTAAAGCAAATCCCAGATATCATGTGATTTGAACTCTAAATACTTAGGACTACATCTCTTCACTCCTAAGGACTTTCAGTTTTCAAGGTAACCACTGGGCCATTTTCATGACTAATGAAGTTAACAGTATCTTTTTTTTTTTTTTTCTTTGAGACAGAGTCTCACTCTGTTGCCCAGGCTGCAGTGCAGTGGCATGATATCAGCTCACTGCAACCTCCACTTCCCGGGTTCAAGCTATTCTCTTGCCTCAGCCTCCCAAGTAGCTGGGATTATAGGTGCACACCACCGTGCCTGGTTAATTTTTATATTTTTAGGAGTTAGGGTTTCACTGTATTGGCCGGGCTGGTCTTAAACTCCTGACCTCAGGTGATCTGCCTACCTTGGCCTCCCAAAGTGCTGGGAATATAGGCATGAGCCCACTGTGCCTGGCCAACAATAATATCTTAATACCATCCGACACTGAGTTCGTAATCAGATTTTCCCAGTTATCTTGAAACTCTCTGTTCTTGTCCCTCTCTTGCCTCTCTCTCTCTGCCTCCTTTTGTGCCTGGCACCTTGGACTCCCCGTCTCTGCCCTGTCCCCTGATATCCTGTCTATGCTTCTCTTGGATTTGGGGGCTGTAGGCTCACTCTCCTCTCTTCCCACATCATTCTCCAGCATGGGAGCTAGTGGGTGGAGAGAAGTATGTCTGTGAGCAAGAGGAGACCCCTGTCCTCAGGGAGATCCCAGGCCGGTGGGGCAGGAGAGTAGGGCAGGGCCTGCTTTAGTGGGAGAGCTGGAGAGTGGGGGTGACTTGTCTGTAGCCCTTTGTCAGGGGGCCGTTGGAGGAGGCAGGGCCTTGGAGGCTAGGCAGGCCCCTACACTCTACTGCTTCCCCTGCCTTTTCTCCCCAGGAGGACACACGGGCTCAGCGACAGCGGCTGCAGAAGCAAATGACTGAGCATCTGCGCCAAAGCTGGGGTCCGCTTGGGGCCCCCACACAAGCCCGAGACTTGGGAGAGCTGCTGCAGGCCTGGGGTGCTGGGGCCAAGACTGGTGCTTCTAAGGGGTCCCGCTTCACACACTCTGAGAAATTCACCTTCCATCTGGTGGGTGCACCTGTGGACATGGGATATGCTGATGGGCGTGGCAGGCTTGGAGGGTGGCTTTTTGCATATGCACCACCCCTTTATCCACACGGGGTCCTGTGTTCTCACTGGACAGGCCCTCGCCCCACTGCGGGGTGGGTACCCAGAGGGGTCCCCTTGCTTTGCAGGGACTTGAGAAAATGTGGATAGGTGGGAACCATGCAAGGCTGTGAGGGCGTTCTTAGGGCAACATCCCCTTGCCCTAGGTAGTTTCCTCTGAGCGTATCTTCTCTCCTAAGATGTCCACTCTGAGGGGCCCCCGTCCTTCTCATGGGCATTTGAGGCTTGAGATATGGGGCAGGTAGGTAGGAGCTGTATCTGGGTCAGGGAGCTTATTCCACAAGCAAGCACTCCGGCCTGGGGTTGCAGATGGTGCCTTTACCCTCAGAGTCACAGGCCGCCATCAGTGGTTGAGTGGGCATGCATGCAGCACCAGGGACAGTTCTCAGGGGAGGCTGAGGCTGGGCCACATGAGGAAGGGCCTTCCCTGACAGCCAGGATGCCCCTTGTCACTCCCTCAGGAGCCCCAGGCCCAGGCCACTCAGGTGTCAGATGTGCCGGCCACCTCCCGGCAGCCTGAACAGGTGAGCAGATCGGGGTGGAGGGGTGGTGTCTCAGCCCCTTGCTTGTCTACTGAGCCTGATACCCCAACCCTGACTGGCCTGGGCCTCCCAGGACATGTGGGCAGCTCAGGAACAGGAGCTTGAGTCCCTTCGGGAGCAGCTAGAAGGAGTGAACTGCAGTATTGAGGAGGTTGAGGCTGACATGAAGACCCTGGCCATCAGCTTTATGCAGGTGAGGGGCGGGGCAGGGGCTGTGTGTTGGGGTAGGTCAGAAGGAGGGCCTCGGGGTGTGAGGGACTAGATGGGGCAAGAGGTGCTCTGTAGAGGTCTGCAAATGGCAGAAGGGTTCCTGGGAGCTGTTGGGGATCTGTGGGGCTCTTGAGGGTGGCTGTGAGAATCAGGCCAGGGTGAGGGTCTGTGAGCATCTGTGGGGCACTGTAGGCCTGCATGGGCAAGGGATTGGGGGGTCCTTGGAGGGTCTGTGGGCATCTGTGGAGCACTGTGGGCCTGCATGGGCAGGGGATTGGGGGGGTCCTTGGAGGGTCTGTGGGCATCCGTGGGGCACTGCGGGCCTGTGTGGGCAGGGGATTGGGGGGTCCTCGGAGGGTCTGTGGGCATCTGTGGAGTACTGCAGGCTGCATGGGCAGCAGATTGGGGGGTCCTCGGAGGGTCTGTGGGCATCTGTGGGGCACCACAGGTCTGCAAGAACAGGAGATTTGGGGGTCCTTGGCACCAGTGTGGAGCTGTTAGAGAGGGCTGTGGGGGCCACAGGGGTGTATAGTCATCTGTGGAGCTCCATGGGGGCTGTGGCGTGTGACCGGGTATCTGTGGGTCAGGCAGAGTCTGAGTGCCGGCAGAGTGAGCTCAGCACAGCGGAGCGTGAGCAGGCCCTGTGCCTGAAGAGCCGCGCAGTGGAGCTGCTGCCTGATGGGGCGGCCAACCTTGCGAAGCTGCAGGTGGGTTTGGGGCTGTGGCTGGGCAGGGAGGGGTAGGGTGGGGTGGGGCGGGGTTGGAGGGCCTAGCCTGTGTGACACATACCCACCCCCCACCAGCTTGTGGTGGAGAGTAGTGCCCAGCGGGTCATCCACTTGGCGGGTCAGTGGGAGAAGCACCGGGTCCCGCTTCTCGCTGAGTACCGCCACCTCCGAAAGCTGCAGGATTGCAGAGAGGTAAGCAGTGGGGCCCTGGGCTGTGGGTGGGCCAGGGCAGGCTCGGTCCCTCTTTAGAGGCCATCCCTGTGCTCTGCTCAGTCTTCTGCCTGTGGGCTTCTGGCAGCTGGAATCTTCTCGACGGCTGGCAGAGATCCAAGAACTGCACCAGAGTGTCCGGGCAGCTGCTGAAGAGGCCCGCAGGAAGGAAGAGGTCTATAAGCAGCTGGTACGGCCTGTGTGAGGGACCTGGGTGGCTTAGGAGGGTGAGGGGTGGGTCCTGGGGGAGTGCCTGCTATGTCCCTGCCTAGGTGTCAGAGCTGGAGACTCTGCCCAGAGATGTGTCCCGGCTGGCCTACACCCAGCGCATCCTAGAGATCGTGGGCAACATCCGGAAGCAGAAGGAAGAGATCACCAAGGTACACTGCCAGGGCCATGGAGGGTGGGTCATGTGGGCTGTCAGGCGTAGTGTGGCAGCACGGGGACCTCACACCCCCAGGTAGACAGAGCTGTCCAGCCACACCCTGACAGAACAGTCACACACAATCCATCCCAGTCACCCCTGATGATGACACAGTCCCTGTCTGCTGCACATGAGCACCCTCTACTGCCAGCCACCCTGCCCCAGGCAGGGGCTCATGGCTACGATGGTGTCTGCCAGATCTTGTCTGACACAAAGGAGCTTCAGAAGGAAATCAACTCCCTCTCTGGGAAGCTGGACCGGACATTTGCAGTGACTGATGAGCTTGTGTTCAAGGTGTGGGGCAGGCTGGGTGGGGGTGAGTGGGGTGAGGCTGGGCTGCTGCCTGTGCATCTGCTCACGGGCTGGCTGGGGTCCAGACCCGGGCCCTGTGCGAGGCTGGAGGTGCACTGATGCCCAGGGCTGGCTTTGTTCCATGGAGGATGAAGCTAGTGGGACTGTGGGAGAGGGTGGCCTTCTTGGGGCATAGAGATGGTCGGGGGCAGCCCACTGATACCTTCGAGGTCCCTGTGTCTGGTCAGGATGCCAAGAAGGATGATGCTGTTCGGAAGGCCTATAAGTATCTAGCTGCCCTGCACGAGGTGAGGGAAGTGTGCCTGGGGCGGGACCACTGGGGGTGGGTGGGGCTGGGTGCAAGCCTTTTTCCTGTCCCCAGAACTGCAGCCAGCTCATCCAGACCATCGAGGACACGGGCACCATCATGCGGGAGGTTCGAGACCTCGAGGAGCAGGTGAGGCCTGGGGGCAGGATAGGGAGCCAAGGCAGACCAGGGACAGTTCCTCAGGTTACGCTGAGAGAGGCCATGGAGTCAGACAGCCTACGGTCAGAAGCCCAGCCCTGCCCCCTAGTGCCTGTGCCTGTGACCTAGGACAGGCAAGTGGCCTACTGTGAGCCCCAGCTTCCACCCCAAGGGCCCTCCTGCCTGCTTCCCAGGGCCATGAGCAGAGGCTTCAGCTTGAAGACGTAGGGGGAATCCTGCCAGGTGGCGAAGGATGCTTTGGGTGGAGGGAACACCACGTGAGAAGGCCTGGGCATGGGACAGAGCAGGCTGTGGTTGGAGGCGGTGGGAGGGGCCCAGAGCAGGCTATGATGGGGGCTGGCGAGCAGGAGCTGGGAAAGGGGCTGTGTGTGCTGAAAGGGCATGTGTTCACGTTGCCTCAGATCGAGACAGAACTGGGCAAGAAGACCCTCAGCAACCTGGAGAAGATCCGGGAGGACTACCGAGCCCTCCGCCAGGAGAACGCTGGCCTCCTGGGCCGGGTCCGGGAGGCCTGAGGAGCCGCCGGCAGAGGTCTCTCCCCAGCCTCAGGCAGGGATTTGGGGTGCTGGAGGCAGTGGCCAAGCACTTGCCTTCGCTACTCCCTCTGCTGCCCAGTTCCTTCTGCTGCCGCCTTGGACCCAGACCCCTGCCCACTGACCACAGCCCTTATCTGGGGTGATAGTCCAGCATGTGGGGAGCTCAGCTGCAGTTTATTGGGGAGGGTACTGTGGGTTGGGGGCCTTGGATCCCAAATAAATGAGTTCCTCTGCAGTCTAAGCTGAGGCATGGATCAGGGCTCAGGGCATGGGAGTGAGGTGAGTGGCAGGGGAGACAGGGTATTTTTGGCAAGTCAGTGTGTGTGGCTATGTGTGTCTGCATGGGACTCAGACCCACTGGGGGGCTGTGTGTGTGCACATGTGTGAGATATGCAGGTGAGTTCTAACGGGCCATGTGTGTGACCGAGCATGTGTTGGGAGCTGCATGAGACCATGTATGAGCAATTATGTGTCTGTGTGGCTTTGTGGGACCTGAGATCCTGAGGGTACTGATGCTGCTTCTGTGTAGGCCTCTGGGCACACCCTTGTGTGACAGTGCCCCTGTGGGACCTGAGGCTGGCTGTGGGTGTGTGCCTTGGGGTATGTGGGTTGTCAGGGCCAGGCTTGTGTGTGATTGTGTGATGACGCAGCTTTGAGGTTGTTCGAGTGTACTGAGGCAGGCTCTCTGTATTTTGGGATTTGTGTTGAGTGAGGGACAGGATTGTGACATTTTGTGTGTCTGTGTGACTTTTCCAGCCCTGAAGTCATCTGTGCGAGCAGCTGAGGCAGGCTGTTTGGCTATAGGGCTCGACTGGGGGGTGTCTGGGGTAGAGGTGGGGGCTGGGGCTGGGACTGGAGCCCCTCTGACCAGCCTTGGGGCAAAGGATATGATGGGGGAGGGGGTGGCTGCCAACAGGGGAACAGGGGCCCTTGCAGGCAAGATGGTGGAAACCTCGCTTCTTGGTCCCTGTGGGCACATCCAGGGCCTGTCATCCCTGTCCCCACCACCTCTGCCTCCCACCAGTTTGGCCCCTGTTTTGTCCATCCTCTTTTCCTTGGTCCTGAGGTCAGGGGCCAGGTGTAGGGTTGGAACACCTGCTGGGCCTCTGGCTCCGTTTCTTGCGGAACTCCAGCTCATCCACGGTCCACACAGCCCCCTTCTCACTCTCCACTCGCACGAAGCACTTGTGCAGGCTCAGGTTGTGGCGAATGGCGTTCTGTGGAAGGCCGGGTGGGTGTCAACCTCTGAGGCCAGCAGCCGCCAACAACCCACCTCCCGATCCTCCCCAGTGTGCCTATCAGCCCAGCCCCAGGCCTGCTCACTTAGAGCTGTGGTGGCATTCGAGGCCATCCCAGCCACCACCACCTCCAGAGGAGCTCACCTTCCAGGTGGCAGGATGGTTTCTGAAGAAGGCGAACATGCGTGTGAACCAGTGGTAGATCTCATTGAGTGTCCGCTGCTTCTCTGGAGCCTCCAGGATGGCCTGGAAGTTGGGGGGTGGGGTAAGGGGCACGTTCCCCAAAGTTGGGGTTTAGAAGGGCTGTGGCCTACCCTGAGCCATCTGACATGGGGGTGGAATTGCAGGGACAGGTGATCAGGGACAGGACTAGATGTGGGGTAAAGCACGGAGTCAAAGATGGTGTTAGAAAAGGGGTAAAGTGTGGGGCCGGGCAGGGTTCGATGCAGGGTGTGGGTATGGTTGTCTGGGATTAGGTAAGGGATCGGGGCTGAGGTTGGGAGTGGGTCTTGTTCAGGGCTCAGGCTGGAGTGAGGTGAAAGGTCTGGGATGGAGTTGGAGCTGGGGTTCTCCATGGGGGTGACATTTTAGGGTTGGGGAAGGTAAAGGATCAGGAGTGGGGTCAAGGATTTGGAAGGGGTAAAGGGCCAGGCAGACTTAAAGGTCAGGGAAGAGGTGGGTTAAGAGTCAGGCTGGGAGTGGACTCAGGTGGGTCTAGGGCAGGCGTCCCCAAACTTTTTACACAGGGGGCCAGTTCACTGTCCCTCAGACCGTTGGAGGGCCGCCACATACTGTGCTCCTCTCACTGACCACCAATGAAAGAGGTGCCCCTTCCTGAAGTGCTGCGGGGGGGGTCGGATAAGTGGCCTCAGGGGGCCGCATGCGGCCCACGGGCCGTAGTTTGGGGATGCCTGGTCTAGGGGTTAAGGATGGGATGACGTGGCTTTAGGTCAGAAGCCAGAGATGGGTCGAATTATCGAGTATCTTACATGTCAGGGACATGGTTAGGTGGTTAGGCTTGGGGCAAGGATGAGGTTAGTTGTGGGGTTTGGTGTGGAGTGAGGCTGAGGGTCAGATAATTTGATCAGTTTGGATTCAGGAATGGGATTACAGAGTTAGCGATGATGATTGCGGTAAGGTCGTGAGCCAGGATGGGACTAGGTTAGGGCTTCAGTTCAGAGACAGTTGGGGAATGTCTGGTATCATGTAGGGGTTAGGATCAGGTTTGGGATTAGGTGTGGGGCTAGGATGAAGTTTCTGAGAAGGCACTGGGGAGGCTGAGATGAAGGAGTTGGGATGGGGTGATGAAGTTAAGGGTCAAATGGGTGTTATAAGGAAGGGTTGGGGATGGGGCCCAGCCGGGGGTATATTGACATACTGGGGCACATTGGGGCCAGGGAAGGAGATGGGGTTGGGTTGGCATAAAGGCAGGGGAAGGAGTTAGAGTAAGAGCTAGGGTATGTCTATGGCAAAGGGCAGAGATGGGGTTAGTTTGGGGCTATTTTATAGATCCAGAAGAGGGTTAGGTATGGGCCTGAGGTGGATATCTGGAAAGGGGTAGGTTTAGGGTCAGAATTTGGCGTGCTCTGGCCTGGATGGTGGTTTAGGTTTGGATTCGAGGACAGGATCCTCTGTGAATCACTGTTTAGGGTGAAGCCAGGAGGAGGGGTCACATTTGAGGCATGGCTTGGGGCTCCTTTGGGCTGGGGCTTGGAAATGGAGGAGCCCACTCTGAGGGCACTCAGAGAGAGACAGGAGTTCAGGAGTCAGGTCCCCCACCCTGTCCTTCTCTTCCTCCTCCTTGGGGCTGAGCTGTTCTGCTTACCCAGCGGATGAGCGTGGCGTAGGTGAAAGGGGGCCGCATGTTGTGGAACTTGAAGTAGTCCATGTTGTGGAGGAACTCTGGCAGAGGGTGGGGATGAATCAGGCCCCATGTAGGACCTCCTAGCTAGCTCCCTGTCCCCTCCCCCTACAAGGTGAGTCTACAGGCCTGAGATCCCACCATCAACACCTGTGTCCATGGGCACAGGTACTGTCTGCTGAGCACCTGACATAAGTTGTATATTTTTTTTGCACCACTTCCGCCAAAATAGTTCTTCCCAAGGTTGAAAAGAAGCGGAGTAATGTGGACACCAAAGGGATACAAGAGGTTAAATGGCAGAGCCGGGATGCCAGTCAAGGTCTCTGATCCCTGCTAAGCCCACAGGCCAGGCCTGGTGGAGAGCAGTGGATTGGTGAGCTTGGGTGAAGCCATCCCAATTTTCCTTAGTCAGGGGAGGAAAGGAGGTGTCCCTGTGATTCCTTAGCAGGGCCCTCCCTTCTGAGGACTGAATGGAGTAGCAGGAGTCCAGAGTGGGTGAGGCATGACCTCAATCCCCAACGGACACAGGGCTATGGCAGGACACTTGAGACTCTAAAAGGTCGCGGACATCCTGAGAGGAAGCTTTTGTGGGCGGATGCATTTTCCCAAAGACTGAGTGGTGGTAGCTGCGGTGGTGGTGGTGGGAAGGGGCAGTATGGAGCTCCTTTGCACCCTCCTCCCAGAGCCGGTCAGGATTAGGAGCTTGGGGACACTGTGTAGCGCAAGGACTATTCTTACCTGGGAATGTGCTGTTTCCATGGCTGCCCCACAGGTGCCTCCGCACAGCAAACAGGCTGTCGGGGGCCTCCCGGGGGCCAGACCAGGCTGGGACCATGCTGCCTTGGCTGCCAGCAGCTACAATGCAGCAGGAGGCCTTGTCAGATGATGCCTGGGAGGGGAAGAGGCTGGTGACCCAGAGGCTTAAACTTTCCACTTTTTAATTTTTTTTTTTTTTTTTTCTTGCTCTGATTGCCCAGGCTGGAGTGCAGTGGTGTGATCTCAGCTCACTGCAACCTCCGCCTCCCAGTTTCAAGCGATTATCCTGGCCTCAGCCTCCTGACTAGCTGGGATTACAGGCACCCACCACCACATCTGTCTGATTTTCGTATTTTTAGTAGAGCTGTGGTTTCACCATTTTGGCCAGACTGGTCTCGAACTCCTGGCCTCAGGTGATCCACCTACCTCGGCCTCCCAAAGTCCTGGGATTACAGACCTGAGCTATTTCGTCTGCCCCCACTTTATTTTTAAAACAGTGTTTTGCAAAGCAAGGACGCCCTCTTCTCAATTCCAGTCTGAGGTAGAATCCCACAAAACAGCATGAGCCGTATTTATTAGAGCAGGGGTGCGGACGCCATATGTGGCCACCGATGCTGGGACCATGAGCTGGGGTTGAATAGGGGTTTTTACCACCCAACTGGGACCTTGGGAAAGTCACCTAAACCTCCCTGCCCTCAATTTTCCTCATCTGTATATTGACATCCTGAGAAATAAATTACCACCAGCAAAGCGCTCAGAAACAGTGCCTGGCCCCCATGGCGGCTTCATGCGCATGTGACCTGTGTGGTTATGTGACACCCTGTGCTTTGTTTAATGCTCTGTGGTTGCCATCTTGAAATCTGAACAAGGGGCCCTGTAGGTTACATAGCTGGTCCTGCTGGCACACAGCCTGCGTCTTTGGCTATTTGCATTTGCTTTGACAACTCAGGATCACAGTGTTTGGGAATCTTGGGGTCAGAGGGTTTGTAAGTGGAGGGGGATAGATTTCTAGGTCCGGGCATGTTTGGAGCCGGGGACAGGGGCCCCTAGCTCTCAGGGCCTGCATGTGAGGTTAGGTTCCCTGCACCCTGCAGGCCTCCTCCCTGCCCCCCAGCAGTCTGAGTCTGCCACCAGCAGGCCTGGGGTTGCTCACCACAGATGGAGCCTTGGGCACTGCCATTTTCCCGGCCAGGTGGGCCTGCATAGCACTCAGCTTCTCCTTCTCCAGCACCAGCTGTGAAATGGCACAAACATGAGGCCTCAGCCTGGCCTTTCTCTGCCACATCTTTGCCCAGGCTATGGTCTTCCATGGGAGTGCCTGCTCCTCTTCCTTCCTTTATACTAGCCCTCGTCCCAGGTGAACTTGGTTTCTGGCACGTGGTGGACAGAAGGTTTTCCCCACTATCCCTATTCCCTGTCCCCTATCCCCCACTGACCCAGAATTACCTGTTGCTCCAGAGACTGTACCATCTCTCTCTGGAGGAGACATTGCGCCCTGCCCTTTTCATCCAGAAGATGGTCCTCCTGGCAGTGCCTAAGTAGGGAGAAGATTCTATGCAGGTGACCATGACAGGGCTGGCCTGGCTCAAGTGTGGTGAGCTGAGATGGGGCCAGGCAGGTGAGAGTGGGTAAGACACTCTGGGTGGAGGGGACAGCCTGTGCAAAGCCTGGCTGCAAGGACAGGACATTCGAGTTGCTGCTAAGGATCGTGTGTAGTGTGTGTGTGTGTGTGTGTGTGTGTGTGTGTGTGTGTGTGAGAGAGTGAGAGAGAGAGAGAGAGAGAGAGAGAGAGAGAGAGAGAGAGAGAGGGAGGGAGAGGGAGAGGAACTGAGAGGAGGCAGCAGCAGCCATCTGGAAGAGCTGGAACTTTGGGGACAGTGGAATAAGGCTGGCATGTTGGCATGAGGAGTAGCAGGGCAAAGCAGTTAGGAGTTCAGATTCTGGAGCCTGGCTGTGTGGGTTCAAATCCCAGCTCTGTCACTCAGGAGCTGGGAGATTTTGATCAAGACACTTAACCTCTTTGGCCTCAATCTCCTTGTCTGTAAAATGGAGATAAATAACAGCATAAATGTTTCTTATTACACATGAGGAAACTGAGGTCCGGAGAAGCTAAGTAACTTGTCCAAGGTCACACAGCTAGTGAGGGATGGAGCTGGGGTTTGAACCCACAGTCTCAGAGTTTACCTCTTTTGTCTTGCCCTCCCTTCTGATGGGATGAGGCCTGGGCTAGGATCTGCACCCCAGACCTCCCTCCACAAGCCAGGACTGGTGGACTGGCACAGGCCTGGGCCACTCACTTGAGGAAGTCCTCTGGCTCTTCGAAGACCTTCTCACATCCAGGCCACTTGCAGATGCCATTTGCCAGCAGTGGGTAGGAACTCTGGGGTGTGGCCGAAAGGGTGCTGGGGGAACAAAGGGTGTCAGGGGAGGGGATAGAAGGTCGAGGATCCTTCCCAGCCCTGTCCACTGACCTGTCCTTCCTGGGTGCACCGGGATTTGGGAAGGTGCAGAGCAGTGTCGGCTCCCTGGACAGCCACTCCACGCTGGCCACATTGATCCCTGTGGATGGGGACAGGGCACCTTTGGGGGCTGTGGGCTGGGCTCTGGAGCTTGGCCCACAAGGCCTCTCATTTTGAGCTTCCCACCCTCCTGAGCCTCGAAAACTCTGACTCCCAGGGGCTCTGCTGTCCCCAGATTCCCAGGCTTCTGGCAGAGAAGCTCAAAGACGGCCATTTGCAGGTGCTGACATTTTGACTAGCTTTGTAAAGCTCTGTGGTTTCGTAATTTTGACATTCGGCATCTTTAAGGTTCTGCACCTGACGTTTTTTGGAGGTTGGAGTTTCCAAGCCTCTGAGACCTGACACCTTTGACGTCCCAGAGGACTGCAATTCAGAATAGCCTACACTGCTCACGGCCAAGTATCTGGAAACTCGGGGGTTCTGTGAAGCCATGGGGTACGGGCTGGGGTGTTACCAGGTGGGAGGCCAGGCCGGGCCTTGAGGGAGAAGACCCCAGTGGTGGTGGTGGGCTGCGGGAGGCTGATCATGGCTGGGCTCTCCAGGGGGTGCACATGCAGCACAGGGGTCCGGGCGTGGGCATCCACTGTGGAGAGCTGGAGGGCACATGTGGGCTGTGGCTCAGCCTGACTTGGGGCCCCTCCCCACAGTTTTCCCACCTGCTCCCTCCTCCCTGCCCATTCATGGTCCATACCTGGTGCATGAAATGTGGCCTGTCCTGGAGGAGTGCCTGTAAGTGGGGCAAGGGGCCCAGCCGTGCCCCGGAGGGTGCCACCATGACTAAGGGCAGTGTGGGCAGCTGGGCAGAAAGGCAGGTGGGTGAGAGGTCATCCTCATCCTCACTGTTCTGTGCCTAGTTCATATACTCTGCACTGCAAGCCCACATGGTAGATACTATGATCGTCCCCCTTTTACACATGTGGAAACTGAGGCTCATGGAGATCGAGTGATTTTTTTTTAAGATCAAACAGCTAATAAATGGCAGAACTGGCCTCAACCCTGTCACCTCACCTCCTTGAGCCCCAGTCTTCTCTTCTCACATGGGGATGGGGACACATAGCGATGCCCATGGGACTATGATATGGTATCCTCCTCTCCTGAGACAGGGATTGGGAGGTCGGGGAGAGCCTCCGATCTCTGAGGCCTGGCAGGTGGGGACTTTCTTGGCCCTGCAACATCTGCATAAGTCACAGACTTGCCTGGGACCCAGAAACCACTTCCTGTGCCCCAGCCAACCCCCTCCCGCCTGGTGCCACAGTAAAGGTCGGCACCTGTAGGCCCAGGTACCCCACCCTGCCTGCCCCATCCTGGGCCCTGGGCCTCACCTGCAGCTGCGATGGTGGCATGGGATTCAAGGAGGAGGAGGAGGCATGGGCCCCGCCTCGAAGATCTCGGCCCTGGAGGGCTCCCCCTGGGCCCCGGGCTCCCAGCAGGTCTGAGGCTTTGGGTGCAGCCCTCCAGCTGGGTGAGGCTCCTGGGGATGGGCCAAGGGCCAAGGAAGGGGCTGAGGGCTTGACTGGCCTGGGGTTGGGCATCGAGTCCTTGTCCGAGAGCAGGCTGCATAGACATAAGGGAAAGGAGTCACACATGTGCCGGGGCAGTATGAAATACTTGACCACCTGAACCACGTGGACACCCCTCTGGTCAGAGTAGGCATTGGCTGGGACATGTCTCAAAGGGCCTCACAGCTGCACTCCAGCTCTGGACACACACACACACACGTGCGTCAGGAACATAGGTACACGTGGACACCCCTCTGGTCACAGCAGGCAATGGCTGGGACATGTCCCGAGGGGCCCCACAGCTGCATCCCAGCTCAGGACACACACACACACACACACACACCCCACACACGTGTGTCAGGAACATAGGTATACGTGGACACCCCTCTGGTCAGAGCAGGCATTGGCTGGGACATGTACCGAGGGGCCCCACAGCTGCACCCCACCTCAGGACACACACACACACACACACACACACACACACACACCCCCCACACACACGTGCGTCAGGAACATCGGTACACGTGGACACCCCTCTGGTCAGAGCAGGCATTGGCTGGGACATGTCCCGAGGGACCCCACAGCTGTACCCCAGCTCAGGACACACACACACACACACACGTCGGGAACCCAGGTACACGTGCATACCCACACACGCCCCACATGCACAGGTCCAGCACCTGGCTTGCCTGCCCATGCCAGCACAGCCCTGGTGTGTACAAGGGCAATGGTTGTTTCTCTTTCCACTTGAGAGCTGTCTTCAAGCCTCAGGTCTCCAGCCCTCCCTGCACCCTGCATAGGCTGCCTTTGCTTATCTTGCTGGACCTAGTCTCAGACTTTCTCCTGGGAGTCCTATTTTGCCCTGTGACTAAGCATGGACTCAAAAAATTCATCTGGGTGCTGTGAGTGGGGCTAGTGAGGAGGCTATTGCAACAGTCCTGGCAAGCGATGATGCTGGCACAGAACGGGCTGGTGGCAGTGGAGAAGGTGAGAAGTGGGTAGATTCTGAGACTAATCTGAAGCTGGATCGGGAGCAGTGCAGGCAGCTTGGATGTAGTGGGTAAGAGAGGGAGGGTCAAAGTGACATGGGTTTTAGCTTGAGTAGCTGGAAGGGCTGAGCGGACATTACCTGAGATGGGGGATATGGCAGGGAGTGGGGTTAGGGGTGAAAGTGCAGCTGTGGATGGACATGAAGAGTCTGGCATTAGATGTGTGAGTGGAGAGGCTGAGGGAGCAGCTGAATAAGGGAGTCTGGATCTCAGGGCAAGGAGGCGAGTCCAGAAGTGTGATCATGCATGGATCTAGCACGGCAGGTGCCAGAGAGGAGGAGAGATGGGCTTTTTTGAACTGGGGCCTGTGGAAACTCCTCAGCCCAGCCCCCATCAGAGTTCACCTCAATTTCTGGCCCTCAAGCCTGGCTCATGCTACTTGCCCTGCCTGGAATGCCCACTCCTTCTCCTCTTCCCCTGTCTAAGCCATGCAAGGCCTGCTCTTCTATTGTCTTCACCTTGAAAGCTCTCCACAATGGCTCCAGGTCCCTCTGCTGAACCCCAGAACATTCCACTTCCTGAGGGAAGCCTTGGCTTTTCGGGATCCTGTAATCCTGGCCTTAGAGGAAGCCAGGGCTGGAAGGGACTGCCTAGCCAACCCCATTTTACGGAAGGGGATGCTCAGATGCTGAGTTTCATAGTCTCACAGCGATTTGAGAACTCTACTTTCTTTAGGAAGTGTGTGTCCATGTGCACATTTTACAAACTCTCCGGTGTGTGTGTGTGTGTGTGTGTGTGTGTGTCTGTGTCTGTGTCTGTCTGTCTGTCTTGTCTCCCTGTCTCCCCGTTCCACCTCACAACACTGAGTTGGGCACACAGCTGCCGACAGCAGCCTGGGGGAGTATAGAAGGGTTGTGGGGTGGCAGTTGTCCCTTCCTTTCTTTGCTGTCACCCCCTGGGGGTTGTCAGAGCTGTGGTGCTGAGGGAGATGAGTGTGAGAATACAGGTATTAAGTTCTTACTCTCCTGGGGGCTTAGAACATTACTGTGTGAGAATCCAGACTGTGGGTGGAGGCTCCGAACAAGGGTCTGTGAGAGTACTGATGAGATGATGTGAGTGAATGTATGAGTGAATGAATGAAGCCAGAGATGGGGTGATGCTCCTTCAAGCCAAGGAATAACAAAGATCGCCATCAACGACCAGAAGCTGGGGGAGAGGCCTGGAACAGCTTCTCCCTCACGGCCCCCAGAAGGAATCAACCCTGCCAACACCTTGATCTTGGACTCCGGCCTCCAGTACTGTGAGATAATCAATTTCTGTTGCTGAAGCCACTCGGTTGTGGTACTTGGTTACAGCAGCCAGAACAAACTAATACCGATTTTGGTGCGAACGGATGTTTTCCATCATTCTGGTCTGGCCCACGCAGCTGGCCTGCGGTCACTTCTGAAGCTGCCTGGACATGTGGCCAGAGCTAAGAATTCTCCCCAACACATGTGGGATGGCCTGACTCAGCGAAGCATAGATACATTCTCAGACAAGGACATGGAGATGATCTGTCTGGGAGTAGGGGACCTGGAGGGTCGGGCTGGGCAGCTGGCTTCCTGCACTGTCTGTTGGGACGTCCCTTTCTGACTAGGTTTCTCAGAAGCTGAATGGGGGATGTTTCTGGGACACAGATCATGTTTTCATATCGGGGTCTGCATCTGGGGCCTGTTGTCACAGCCCTTGACTTGCCCAGATTTTTCCGCCATTGACGTCATGGCGGCCGGATGCGCTGGGCTTCATCGACACCACGGAGGAAGAGAAGAGGGCAGATACCCCACCCCATAGGTTTCGTTCCGAGAACTGTCTGCCCTGTCCTGTAGCAGGCTTGGCCCAGGTGGGGTGACGTGGGTGCTGGTGGATGTGGTAGGTGATGTCCATCTGGCCACTGTGACAACCCCCTGGCTCTGTAGGCCTGGCCCTTCTTGAGTTGTAGAGAGGATCCAGGTTTGAAGCTCTGAGAGTACCAGGCATGGGACCCCTGGGGTCTTCAAATAGTATAACACCAGGACCTCAGAATCATAAAACAGCATTCCTTCGATTTAAAGGATCCTAGAATCTCAAAACCACAGACTGTGGGGTCTACAGTCCTAACTTCTCAGTATGTATATAGGCCAGTGTCTCTGGTGTCCAAACTCCCTGGAACCACCTGAAGGTCAGGCAGCTCGCTGCTTCATAGGGCCTCTTGCCTACCAGGCCTGGAACCACGGCCAGCCTCCGCAGGGCCTGTCTCTCTGTCTACTCTGGAACAACATTCCCAAATTCATGGCCGTTCCGCCAGAGATGGCAACACGGGGAGGAGGAGGTTGAGGCTGGTGTGCCTTTGGCCTGGGCCTCACAGGGGGAGCTGGAAAAGCCTCCACCTTTGCCAATACAGAACCCACCACCAAACTCTCTGGACGGGCCCCACGATCAACATTCTCAGAGACCAGCACCAGCTCTGGGGACACAAAACCTGACTGACGGACACGCTTCCATCATCACCATACTCTGGTCAACTAGGCCTCCTGACCTATGGGGCCTGGGGCCTCACCTAGCCCAGCTCTTATGAGGCTGGGCCCCATGCTGTGATTGTGGATCATCTAGTCTGTGAGAAGTTAGGGTCCAACATGTGAGAAGGCAGAAGGGGGAATGGTGGCCCAGGTCCCCCTTCCCCTTATGGGTGCTGAGGGGTAAACAGGCCTGCAGTCGGGGAGAGAGCCAGAGCCAGGATCCTACCTAGAGTCGTGAGATCTAGGCTTGAGTTTCAACTCTGCCGCTGCATTTCAGTGAGGCCCTGGGCTTTCTGGTCCTCAATTTTCCCTTCTACAGTGAATGGGGAGCGGTGTGGGGTAGATGAGGGCCAGGGCCCTTCTATGCTGTGTCCGGGTAAGTCATTAGGTATCTTCAGGGATTCAAGTTGACAAGTGCCCCTCTATCTAGGGGACTGGTAGGGATACATAGAGATAAAGAGATACATACAAAGAGTGAGAGAGAACAAGAGATGGTGAGAGACATGGAGAGAAACAGAGACACGTAAGAGAGCAAGAGTGCACGAGTGCGAGAGGATTTCCTCAAATAACATTTTCTGGTCTCTGGCTGGTTCAACTGATGCTGCCTGAAATAATAACGAATAAAGAAAGGCAAGGTGCCAGGGGCACCCATAGTTGGGTGTTGAACTGTATTGCAAAGTAACAATCAGAAAAACAGTGTGGCCCTGGTGTAAGAACAGATACTAGGGAAGAGAACAGAATAGAAAGCTCGGACATGGACTCACATATGGAGAGAACTGAGTTTGTGCTGAATGTGGCACTTCAAACTGGAGAATCATAGAGGGTGGATTGTTTAACAAATGTGTCTGAGATAATTAGGGAGGAGATAAAGTTATTGACTGAATAATCAGTCCATTATCCCAACAACCCTTCCTTGCCCAGTTTGAAATGGCACATCATTATATACCCTAAAATACTCAGATCCATTCAAGATATACATTTTAATACCTAATGCTGATCTTGGGTTTATTGTGTGTCAGGCCTTGTGCTAAGTATTTACTGTGGTTAAAAATTTCAATCTATAACAAAGACTACTGAGGAAGGTACTATTATAATCATCACGGTACATATGAGGAAATGGAGGTAAGGAGAGGTTAAGTGCCTGGCTAAAAATCACACACAGGGTTTGGGGTGACGCTGAGTTTGTCCCAGACAGTCTGGCTCCAGTACCCACATTCTTAACCTCTACAGTAAATGGAAAAAATGAAGCCATAAAAGAGACTAGAAGCCAAAACAGGTGAACATTTATCTGATTTTCAAGTGGGAAAGGACTTTCTAAGCATAAAACCAGAGACAGAAGCCACAGGAAAAAAAGACTAACCTATTTGACTATATAAAACCATCATAAGCATCACAAAAAACACCATAAACAAATAGAATAAAACAGATGATGAATTGGGGAAAATATTTGCTATATATATGTATGGCTGATGAAAGGTTAATAACCATTCCAAATAAAGAGTTGTGGCAAATCAATAAGAGAAAAATAAGATGAACACACTATTGGGAGCAAAGACATAACCAGACAACCAAAAAAAGAAAAGAAAAAAAGGACAAATGGCTAATAAACAGTAAAAGTAATCAAAAGATGCAAATTTCAACAATGCGATAATGTGTTTTTCTTACATTATCTTATCATGGTGGGAAATAATTAAAAAAATAATACTCACCCAAGGTTAGCTAAGTAGAGGGAACATAAAATAGGATAACGTTTTGGAAGGACAATTTGCAGAGAGGGTCGTAAAGTTTAAAAATGCCCAACGCCTTTGCCCCAGAAACTCCCTTTTCAGGAATCCAAGGAAGCAGTCGGGGATGTTTATAGAAAAAAAACGAGAAACAACCGGAATGTCCAACAATTGGCACTTGGTCAAATTAATCAAAGTTCATGCTGATGTGAGGACAGTCTTGTCCATCATGAAAGATCACATGTTTAAACCATTATTGGTAAGTTTCAAAAACACTACTGTTAATTGAATAAAGCAGGAACAAAGCCAATATATAGGATGATTCTAATTTGGTTACAGAAATACTAATAGTTAACACTTCGCGAGCACTTACTGTGTGCCAAACGCTTTGCTAAGCCTGCAGAATCGAGCTCACCCCAGCCGTGAACAACCTGCTCGCTTCCTGAACATGGGCTCTGGTCACACACATGCAATCCTGGGGTAGGTCCACACAGCTAAACCACGGTTGACAATGGCGTGAAGTGCCCCCAGTCCCCCCACCCCCCACAGAGGATCTCCTCTAAAGTGATACAAGCAAAGTTCAGTTAAGTGCTCAGCTTGCCCCGGCACCTCGCAATCCTCCTGCTACCAGGGTGAACAGAACTGATGCTCACTCTCGTAAAATGTAAAGGTCCTCAGTGACATTACTATTATTAAGCGCCAGCTGTGTACAAAGCTCTAGGCTGGATGCTGGGTGAGAAGGCAGGCAGGGGAAGGCAAGAAAAGAGAGCGGGAAAGATGGAGGAAAGGAGATCGATGGAGTGTGGTCAAGATGGAGGAGACACAGACAGGGAGATGGTCAGAGGCCAGGAGAGATGCGGGGAAAGAGTGTCTAAGTGGAGCGACAGACAGATGGTGGGAGAAAGAGAGGTAGAGAAACATGTAAAAGAGCGAGACAGGGTGAGCATAGAGACAGAAGAAGGACGAGAGGCATCAAGAGCTAAGAGACAAAGAGATGGGAGAGATGCAGTTGAAATTTCCAGTCGCACCTGGACAGCATTTCAAGTTGTTCAAAGCTCTGAAATCCATAAAGACTGGCAGCTGATATATTTAAAAAAATCCTACCCATCTATGTATCAATTGATGAATTTATTTAGCTTTGCTCCTGATTAAGTACTTCAACTTTAAGTCTTCTGGCATTTATTCTATTATTATTTTCTTAAAGACCTTACCTGGCTGGAATCATGGTAGCTGGGTGCATCCCACTGTATCAGAGGGCCCTGACCCCGCAGTGCCTACCTCTCTGCCATCTCCTCCAATGGGGCCCACATCTGGTAGTGGAGAGCGGGGACACTCACCTTGATAAAGTGGACCGACAGAAAAGGATCAGCCTGGCTTGTGGGAAACTGTCACGTATCAAAAACAACTTTGCTTTTATACCGAGAAGAAAAACCACGGTGTGGAAGCCACAGACCTCTCTCTTCTAATAATCCAAATTTTTTTTCGATGAGTGTGTGCGCTGATAATCACGGGGGGGGGGGGATTCTCATAGTTCTCTCTCTCTCTCTCTCTCTCTCTCTGTTTCTCTTTTTCTTGATTATGAGACTTAAACGGAAATTTTCAAATTTTGGGTTTTTTCTTTGCCCTTTACGAGTCATCTGAAAATATGATTTCTTCCCTTCACCACAGAGGTGAGAGGTATCAATGAGATAACAGGGCTCTCATGAGAAACCACAGTTTTTAAAACAAAAGTGTGTAAAGTTTGAAAAAAAAAAAAAAAAAGCAACCAGGGAAAAGAACTAAAATAAATCACAGGGCCATCCTGAAGCAGGCAGAGACACCATTCTGTGAGTGAGAGGATATTTGAGGGTCTCTGGGGAAAGAGAGAAACTGAAGCCCTATGTGTGGATGGGAAATGCCAGGGAAAGGGACAGGACTAGGGCTGGGTTTCCATAGGCCTCGCCCTGCTCCAGGCCTCAGTTTCCCCATAGATGGAATTGGTATGGTCCCCATTGCTCTACCCAGAGAGGGGAGTTCTGGACCCTCCTGCAACAACTCTCCTACAGAGGGTGAGAGCCATGTAAGTTACTTCACAGAGGAGAAAGCGGGAGCCCACCGTCATCCCCTACAATTCACGGAATCGAAGAGTCGGAGAATCACTGGCTCCCAGAATCCACTGACAGTTACCGAATGAGGAAAGAGAGGAAAGTCTTGCCTCATCACGCTTTAGGGCTTGAGTGCCCTGACCTAGCCACCGCCCCACTGGGAAGATCCCCAGTATTAATGCGTCCGTCCTCACGAAGAAGCCCAGAGGCCCACTGGGATCCTGACCCTCTAGTTTCAGGAACATCATGGCCTGATGCTTCTGAGGCGCTCAGCCTTTGGGATCTTTTACTTCGAAAAGTCCTAGTTTCCAAGGATTTAGGATTCTATATATCCACCATCATCTCAGTAGCTGATGTTTATCTTGAATTTTCCGTGGGTCAGATACAGCGCTGAACACATCTCACAAGTGATCACGTTCAAACCTCACCATGGCCCCTTGAGCTCCATCTCATCATTATTGTATTGCTGTTATACAGATGAAGGAAATGGAGGCTTAAGTAGTCAAGCAACTTGCCCAAGATCACAGAGCTGACGAGTGTGGGTCCTGCTTTCTTTGGTGCCAGGTTTTGAAACCCCCAAGTTTTCTTGAAGTTGATGGTCTCAGGTTTTAAATTCTAGGATGTGATGACAGGGAGATTCTGGGATTTGGAGAGTCATTGGAGACTTGAAGCTTGTGAAGTTTTTAGGTTGTCCAGCAATTAGCGGCTACATTTCTTGACCTCAGCAGGCACAATCTCCAACCACTGGTCAGCATGGTAGACCAGCCCCCAGGGGCTTCTCCAGGCCATGATGGAGACTTCCAGCTCCCAGCACCCTGCAAAGCCCAGGGTTCTAGTTGTCCACGTCCACTCCAGCCCTTTACAACACTGGCTTCAGACCTGGGGAAGAGAAATTGGAAAAAGCTTTTTATTTACATGGTACAAATCTGGTAGCCAAGACCCACCCCTTCACGCTTTTGTCCCCTTTCCTCCCTCTACCTTCTAAGCCTTCATAAAAAGGAGGGCCTGCTTCCTCAACTCAGACTCACCCTTCTGGAAAAGCCCAGAGTGGGCCTGATGGCCTGGCTTTGTGAAGACAAGAAAAAAAAGCTCAAATAGAAAAAAAAAAAAAAAAAAAAAGACCTTAAAAAAATCAGCCAACAACAACAATTAAAAAAAAAAAAAAAAAACCCAACCCTCTCTACCATTAGTTCAAAACAAAACTTTCGCTGGTTGAGGCTTCTGAGTTGGTGGGACACATCTGAGATTCAAAAAATGGCATGTGTTCGATGTGTTGGACAGCTAGGGGAGGGACAAAGGTGGGATGAGGTCCCCTGCTTGGAGGCTTGCAGGGACCCTGTGAACAGCAGGTGTCTAACAGATGTCGCAGCATGTGGGAGGGAGCAAGGGAGGGGGTAAAGGGCATGCATGTCAGGAAGGAGACCTGGGGAGCTGACTCTAGTGATGCCCCCAAGGTTAATGACCCCTTGCAGTGATGTTCCCAAGGTTAATGACCTCTTGTTCCCTGCAGACTTGGGTCGGAATGTTCCCTACATGTCCTGTGTAATGATAAACCAGGCCAGTTCTATCAGCAGAAGCCTTGTTCCCTGCCCCCACACCTGTCCCTTCCTGGAAAAGGGGGCTAGTTTTCTCTCTCAGGATCAGAGGTGTGGGCTGCATCCTCCTTACCCCTTCTCCAGACCATCCATCCCTTACTGTCACTCACTCCATGAAAGAGAGTGGCCAGAGAGATAGGAGGCAAATGGAGTGAGGGTGGTGGCCCAGAATGTCGGCCGGCCCCTTGGGTAGGGCCCAGGGTGTGAGAAGGAGATGCTACTACCGTTGAAAGCCAGGATCCTTGCAGAATGGGGTCTGGGGGTTAGGACCTCCCCTCTATACTGGACTATATCCTCTTTCATGGAGGGCTTCTGGGCTAGGAGTTGGGGAAGAGTAGGAAGGACTAAACAGGTCAGGAAAAGTCCCCAGAGACAATGGGGGCCTCTGACAAAGACTTGAAGGAGATGAGGGAGGGAGCAGCTGGGTATCCGAGGAACTCCAAAGGAAACAGCCAGGGCAAAGGTTCTGAGGTGGGAGTGTACCTAATTTGTTCAAAGTCTTCAAGAAGGCTGGTGTGGTTAGTGTGGCGAGAACAAGAAGAGAAATTGGAGGTGAGGTCAGAGAGGGGACTCGGAGGTTGGACCATGCAGGACCTTGTAGGCCATGGTAAGGACTTTGGCTTCAACGCTGAGTGAGGAGGAAGGCATGAGAGGGTTGCAAGCATAGGAGAAACATGAACTGTGTTAGAATTTAACAGAAAGCCCCTGACTGCTGGGTGTCCAATGGGGTCTAGGGACTGAATGTGGAAGGAGGGGACCAGCAAGGAGCTGGCTACTGCAGTAGTCTAGGTGACTGGTGATAGTGCTGGCAGTGGAGGTGGTGAAAAGAGGGGGATTTGGGAAAAATTTCTGATAGAGAGCCAAAAGGATTTGTTGAAGACTGAGAGTCTTGGGGCCAGATCAGGACAGACAATACCCAAACCAGGTGGGCAGGGAGGAGTCCCCGGACTATTTGCCAGCTTGAATTTTTAGGTGAGAAAAAAATAAAGTTCTACCATTATTTTATGATTTTTCTGTTAATTGCAGCTGAACATATTCCTTTCTAACTCATGGACATCCTGGACATGGAGACCTGGGGAGAGGGGCTGCTGGAAAGATCACCTCCCTCCTAGGAAGCTGTGAGATTCCAATGAGATAACAGCAGGCTCAGAACCTGGCACTCAGTAGGTGTTCAGCACATCTTCCCAGGATGGAGGAGGAATGTATGAATGGATGTGTTCAGTGGACAAAAGCTACAGTTGAGTTCCCACAGGTGAGACTACAGAGGGGAGAGTAAAAGGAGTTTACAAGATGGAAGCAGCAGAAAGAACAGCACTCTTGGGAGAGGGAACAATAGGGGCAGAGAAAGGGGGGAAGTGAGGCCCCTGTGGGGTGTGGAGTGTCAGGTTGGGCAAAAGACAGGGCTTTGATTGTGATTCTATTAGTCGGAGGCTACCTATATGCCCAATGAACTTCTGGCAGCACAGTCAGGCTCAGTGTTTAATGACCTGAAATTTTAAAAAGTGAATCCTTCAGAAAGTTCAATTTCCTATTTGGCTATTCATTCAACAATCGTACCAAGTCCTGGAGAGTGCTTGGGGCTGACAATCAGGGGCATTTTTTTTTTTTTTTTTTTTTTTTTGAGACGGAGTCTCGCACTGTCGCCCGGGCTGGAGTGCAATGAAACAATCTCGACTCACTGCAACCTCTGCCTCCTGGGTTCACACGATTCTCCTGCCTCAGCCTCCGGAGTAACTGGGATTACAGGTGCACACCACCACACCCGGCTAATTTTTTAATTTTTTAGTAGAGATGGAGCTTCACTATATTGGCTAGACTGGTCTCGAACTCCTGTCCTCGTGATCTGCCCGCCTCGGCCTCCCAAAGTTCTGGGATTACAGTCGTGAGCTATGGCGCCCAGCCAACAATCAGGGACATTCTCGGCGTGTGGCACTGCTCAAGCAAAGGTTAGAGTTGGGCAGGGAGGACCCAGTAAGTAACTGCAACAGGATAGTCCTTTTCACTTTCTTAGGTCACACACCAGGGTGTAGTCTAGGCCTTCAGGGGCTCTGGGTATTCCTGGGGCAATAGGGAGTCACGGAGGGTTAGGGAGAGAGAGTAACCCCATCCCTGAGAGGCACATTTTTCCTAATCCGACCACCCAATAGCTCAGACTCTGCCTATACAGCATCCTCCTCTCTGGCCTTCTTATTGGCTACTCATGCCTCCCTCACACCACCTACACCATCCGCGCCGGCTTTGCTTTTTTCCCCGTCTCGCCTCCAAGCCCACCCTCCGTCCTACTACACCTTCTAGCCTCGGCATTGGTTCATGCCGTACTAGCACTGCCTTTTGAGGGCTCGCCGCCTTCACCCTGGCTCTCTCATTGGCTATCCGCCATCTCTCTTCCTCACTCCCGCCTTCAGCCTCCACCTCCATTGGCTCGGCCACCTATGGTCCCACTTCCGTGGCCGCTGACACACCCGCCTCTTGGGCTCTTTTTAGCTTTCATATTGGCTAGTTCCTCCTCGACACCGCCCCTTGAAGCCCTAGTGCACGCTCACAAGACTCCCAATTGGCTCGCTGTAGCCATTAGCGTCACTCCGCGCGCGGCTGTTCATTGGCTGTTCTCTGTCTCTAGCTTCCGTTCCACTGCCTACGCAACCCGCGGGATCTCCCACTTTTCGGGCCTCTGCGTTACTTCCCGGCTGCCCTCATCGCCTGTAGCCATTCCACTTTTCCCACCGCCCACATGTCGCTCTCGCTCAGACTTCCGCATTAGCTGCTCTGCTTTTGCTATCTTCATCCTGGATCCCGCACCACCCTATTCCGGCCTTTTCATTGATTCCCCGATCATCCCGCCCCCTACACCGCCCACTCCCGGGCATCCCCATTGGCTGCGTGCTTCTCCGGCTCTCAATTCACTGCTACGTCATCCGCGCGTGGCTGCCGATTGGTTCGCTGCTATACCTGTCTTCATCTCGCCGCCTACGCCCCCGTGAGCCGTATCCTCCCGCGCTGGCCTTCCTATTGGCTGCCCGCCCCTTCAGGCCCTGCCCCCGCCGGTCCCGCCGCCGGTGCCGTCGGTGCCGCCGCCGCCGCCGCCGCCGATATGGCGCGTACGGCCCCTGTGGAGCCCCCGCTGCGGCATCCCGCGCCGCCCTCGCCAGCCGCGGGTGAGCCCCGCACCTCGGTCGAGGCGGCGGTGGCCCCGCGGAGGGTGCTGTTCGCCGACGAGGCCCTGGGGTTGCCGCTGGCGCAGTTGCGCCGCTACCGGCCGTGGGGCGGGCCCGGGGCGGGCAAGATGGCGGCGGCAGCCGGGCAAGATGGCGGCGGCGGCGGCGGGGCCGACGAAGACGACGATGTCGAGGATGGGGATGAAGGGGAGGAGGAAGAGGAGGCTTGCCCCGAGCCCTCGCCGCTGTGCCCCGTCCCCGCTGGCGGGGGGTTTTACTTGGTCCCCACATTTTCGCTGCCGCCCGCGCCGGGCCGTCTGGAGCGCTTGGGGCGCGTCATGGTGGAGCTGGAGGCGCTGCTGCCGCCTCCCGGAGCGGTCCCCGGGGGTGCCGGGGTGTGGGTGCCTGGGGGCCGCCCGCCAGTGCTGCGCGGGTTGGTACGCGTGCTGAACCGCTCCTTCGAGAAGGCGGTGCACGTGCGGGCCTCACACGACGGCTGGGCTTCCTTCTGCGACCATCCAGCGCGCTACGTCCCGCGCAGCCCGCCGTGGGCAGGAGCGGGAGGAACAGGAGCAGGAGATCCCATCCTGGATCCGGGGCTCGGCCTGGGCCCCGGCCAGGCGTCCGCCTCCTCGCCCGACGACGGCGGCCGCACTGACCGCTTTGCCTTCCAGCTGCCCTTTGCTGAGGGCGCGGGCGATGGGGCGCGCCTCGACTTCGTGGTGCGCTATGAGACCCCCGAGGGCACTTTCTGGGCCAACAACCACGGCCGCAACTACACAGTCCTGCTCCGGATCGCACCCGCTCCCACACCCACTGATGCCGAAGGGCTGCCCCAGCAGCAGCAGCTGGAGCCACAGCCCGAGTGCCAGGGTCCCGTGGAGGCTGAGGCCAGGCAGCTGAAGAGCTGCATGAAGCCGGTGAGGCGCAGGTAATGTCAGCCAGCGCCACCTCCGCCAACGCAGGGCTGTGTCTGGGATGGAGGACAAGCATTCCGACCCAGGAACCCCTCAGGCCTGCTCTCCAGGACAGGGAGGAGGGTGCATTGAGTCAGTTAGTCAAAGAGTGATGGAGATCAAACATGTGCTAGGCACTGTTTAACTGGGGTTTTATTCATTCATTTGTTGAGTTCCACTGTAAAGCCCTGTACAAGACAGACATCTACCCTGCCCTCAAAGATTCATATAGGCTCCTGTGGGAGACAGTTTGAACAAACAAGCGAGGAAGCAGATAGGATAAATAGGGACAAAGTTAGCTGCTCAAGGGAGTAAGGGGATAGGTTGGGAGGGAATGGCTGTGTTAGACATGCTGTTCTTAAAGGGAGGGCCTTTGAGGAGGTGAGTCCTAAATGATGATAAAGAAGAGTTATGCACAGATCTGGTGGGGAGTTGGGGGAGAGTTTGTAGAAAACGGAACAGGGAGGACTTTTCTGAGGAGGTTTCATTTAAGTCCTGAATGATGAAGAGCAGTTATGTGCATATATGGAACAAGGGTGTGCTAGGTAGAGGAAACAGCAAGTGCAGAGGTCCTGGGGTGGTAATGAGCTTGGTGTGAATGATCAACAGTGTGCTAGAGTGGAGAGAACTGGCTTTGCCAGTGAGGGTAGACCTGATTCTCTTTCTGACAGAGCAGGAAACTAGGGTTCCAGAGGTGGAGAAACTGGTTGAGGCAGTGATGGCACCTGGCTCTTCCAATTCAACCATGCCTGACCTTGAAACCTGTGTAGTCTACTGTTACGCTGTAGTCTATTCTGAGTCCTCCTGTGGAGGCGAGGGGCTGAGCCCATGCTCTCACAAGGAAGCAGTGGCTCTGGGAGAGAGACAGAACCAGATGGGTACTGAACTTGAAGTTCTTGTCCCTTGTGTTTGGCCACACCACCTGTGATCATTCAGGGACAGGAAGAAATAATCAGTTATACCCCAGGAGGCCCTGGTAGAAGATTTCCATAGGTTTCCTCGATCCAACTATGAATTTTTCGGGGGCAGCAGCTAGGCCTGATTCCTTTTGTGGTCACGTAAGTCTGGCCTGCGATCACTAGATTCTCAAAATGCACACATTTCCCTGCTCCTGGGAGGACTGGAAATGGAAGTGGGAAAATGCTTTTTGGACCTTGTATGTGTATGCTTGGTCAAAAGCCACTGGCTGCAGTGAGACATTTGTGGGATCTGGTAAGGCCTTAGCATGTGAGTAGTTGAGAAAAAGATCTAGCTCGGGGCTGGTGGGCAGATGTGCCTGGGTAACTGAGCAGGCAGGCAAGCACCCACTCACCCACCTGTGAGTCCACCATAACCTGAGACTTCATCTAAAGGGGGCAGGCAGCATGGCTTTTCTTACAGCATTAGGAGTGTGGATTCTGGCATAGATTGCCTGGGTTGAAATCCTGGCCCTGCCACTTATTGGCCTTGTGAGCTTGGCCAGTGCATTTAACCACACTGTGCCTCAGGACCCTCATCTGTAAAATAGAATTTTAGCACGCACTTTATGGGATACGAGTAAAGGTGCTCAGAACCAACTCTGGCTCAAAGTGGTATCATACAGGTGTTAGCTAGTGTTAGTATTTAGGGAGTCACATGTACAGTTTCCTGGATTTCTCTCCTAAATTCGGCTCCGCCCATCAGCTCTGTGGCCTTGCCTCCGTTTCCTCTGCTAAGGGGAATGATAGTCACTTTGCATGGTTGGATTGGATACAGCAAACATGAGCAAGGTAACTGAAGCATGGTGGTAGCTGCAAAACATAACTGGCCAGCATTTACTGATTTCTTTGCTGTGAACATCAGATCCATTCTCTCTGTGAGGCCTGCTATGCATGCTGTGTTGTGTAGGTGCTATGATTATCCCCATTTAATAGAGGGGAAACAGGTAGCTCCGAGAGGTGAGCCGGCTTGCTCAAAGCCTCTCAGCTAGTGAGTGACACGGCCAGGGAAGAAATGCCAGGGACATTTTCTTTTTTCTATTTTTTTTTTTTTTAAACTATGGATCCTCTAGAAAACTTGGCATGATTCAGGGTAAATTCTGGATTTCACTCTTGGTGTTCCCAGCATGTCATGCTTTCCTTTTACCTTTTTGTTTTCTTTTTGGTTTATCAAGGTATACCTACATAAAGTGTACTGATCTTCCATGTACAGCCCAGTAGATTTGTACATATGTATGCACTTGCGTAACCACCACCCAGATCAAGATACTGAGCAGGTCCAGTGCCCCAGAGCCACATTCATTTCTATCACTTTCCCAAGCTGTCATCCCCGCCGGCTGTCATGGGAACTCTGTCTGTAAGATGCAACAGTTTGGGTAAAGGAGTTTGGTCATTTTAAAGAGTGTAAAAGACAGAGAACAAAGAAATCAAAACCTTGCAGGGACAAGGTGGGTGGAGAGGGTGTTTTTCTTTTAACATACATGGGCGGTTTTAAGGAGAAATTGAAGCAGCTTGTTCAGACAATTGTTTTGGTATCTGGCCCCAGGTCTGTGGTTCCTAACATGACTTGTGATATTATTTTAAGTGGGCAGATGGCTTTTTGATAGCTTCTTTATCTTTCGATCTCAGCTCTTGCAAAGGGGAGGTTGGTGCTCATTGCAAGATCAGCGATAAGGGTTTCTTTGTAGGTCGGTGGCTTTCTTGGCGAGTACATTTCAACTTGTTGTTTTAGAACCTGTGTACTGCCGGTGTCTTGCAGTGCTGTTGAAGAATAGCCACCCTTTGTGACCTAGCCCTCTTGGGAAATGGTGGAGGATCTCGGGATATCCCTTACCTGTGGGCCCTATCATAGAGGGCTTCCTGTTTAGGAAATGTTGGCTGCAGGCCCACTGCACTGAGCACAGCCACATCAGGTGGGGGCATAGGAGAAGTCTGTGGTATCCATCTGGACATAGTTCAGAAACCCAAATGACTGCCTTCCCTGGGTTGGTGGACCAGGCATTTGATAACTCTAAAGCTTAGAGATGGTCTGATCCATCAACAAGCATTTATTGAGGGCCTACTATGTGCTGGGCACAGTGCTAGGTTTCGGCAGGTAAAAAGATGCAGAGTGGTCCTAAGATGTCACAGGGCTTGTGGTACTATGGGGTACAGAGGGTTTGTTGTATGAGACCTGGCTGAGCCCCTGCTCTGCACCAGGCACTTCACTGAGTACTGTATTTTCATACGGTCTAACTTAATTCCGACAACATTCCCTGTGAGTAGAGCAGTTTAAATTCCTCTTTCTTGGATGAGCAAACTGAGGCTCCCAGAGTCCAAAGTTCTAGGGCTGGTGTGGGGAAAAGCCCTCCTGATCTTCCTTGGCACTTGAAACTACTCTTTGGAAGTGTCCTGTTCCTCTAAAAGACCAAGAAAGCCTCACTGTGGTCTTCAAGCACCCTCCCATTCCATCCGCCCATCTGGCCTCCACTGGCTTCGAGTCTTACATCAGTGCCTCTTTCTGAGCTCCTGTCATCAGGGTCTTTCTGTTACTCCAAAGGGTCTTCCTCCTTTCTGCTGCAGGCCTTTGCCCCTGCTGTTTACTTCACCAGGAATGTTTGTCCCATACCCCTTGCAGTTTCCTCCAGTGTTGACCCCTCAGTTCTAAGAGGATTTCCTCAGGGGACCTTGTCCACCCCAACGTCCTTGGGCCCCCAGCTTTTTCATAGCACTCATCAGCCCAGTAGGTGCTAAGCTTGGTTGGAGAAGGTCCCGTGGCAGAGCAGATGAGTGTTGCTACCAGTTGAGGGTCATTGGCCACCCTGCCTAGCAGTTCTGCTATATTTTTCTGATCCACTCTTGTCTCTTCTCTGCAATGACTCTTTCAAATGTTCTTTACCTTCAGACTTTCTCTTGTGCTTCAAAAAACAAAACAGAAGCCATAGCAATAGAACTCCCTACAACTTGTGGCCCCCAAGGCTGCATGCTGATTTCCCTCCCCTGTGTTAAAGATGAGGAGTCCCTTGGTGCTCAGGCCACTTCCTCCTCCTATGCTTTGGGTCCCAGTTTCTGCTGCTTGCTCTAGAATCTGACATCATCAATCACCTTTTCTCTCCTGGCAGGTTTTCTGCTGCCCTCCTTGCTCGATCCTCTGTTGACTTTGACCTGTGCCAGTGTCCCTTCTGTCTTTGCTGACCCACCTCTCCCTCCTGCTCCTGGCCAGCACCCCATCACCCTCCCTTCACTGCCGACCCCTGCAAAGAGTTGCCTGCATTTGCCTTCTGCACTTGCTCACCCCTATGTAAGCATTAACCCCCAGCATCTGCCAGATTCTGCAGGTGGTTTTTTGGTTTTCCTCTTGAAGTGGTTGACCACTGCTACTTCGTCTTTCCTTGCCTTGAGACCATACTCTGCTGCTTTTCCTCTTAACTCTCTGGCCCTTCTCTTTCTCCTGGCTCTTCCCTTAGCTTTATGTATCCAAACTTGGCATCTCCACTTGACTGATGGCCCAAAGAATTCCTCAAACTCACCTTGTTGGGGACTGCATTCATCACCTACCCCGTTGTGTTCCCAAGCAGCCTCTCACTGCCCTACCCCCCGACTTGCTTGTTTTGCTTTTCAGCATCTTTAAGCCCTTCCTGACCCTGCAGTTTGGGCCAGGGACCCTTATTGTAGGATATTCTTTCTATTTCTAAAGGCACTGATCACAGTTTGTAGTTAGACCTTTATTAGGGGGTTGCTGGATGACTCTCTGCCCTGCTAGACTGTAAGCTCCGTGAGGGGTAGGGACATGGTCTGCTTTCGTTCACCACTGTATTCCTGCAGGCCTGCCACAGTGCCTGGCACTTAGCAGGTGCTCAATAAATGTTTGTTGAAAGAATGAGTTTGAGTATTTTTTTAATGTCTTCCTCCACACTGAATTGTAAGCTTCCTAGTTGGGTTTGCTCACCATGGTGTCTCCAGGGTCCATCACTGGGGCTGATGCACAGAAAGGCCCCAGAGTCTTCAAGTGCACCTAAAACTGAAGGGATGGAGATCCAACCTGCTATCCAAATTGGCAGCCTCAGGGGAAACCAGAACAACTGGCAAGTCAGGGGGCATCTTAGTTGTCTGGAGAGTGAGGGATTAATGTGAATGTTATCCTCTTTTATGCCACAGAAAACTTGGTATGGCATTGTGGTTAAGGACATAGGCCTGAGGCCATGTGCTAAGAAAGTGGCAGAGTTGGGATTCGAGCCTGTGTGGTCCTGCTCTAATGCTCCAGCTCTTAGCTAGTGTACCACGCTGGGTGATGCATTTTACCAGCAGGGCAACACTGGGCAAGTTGCTTCCCTTTTCTGAGCCTCAGTTTCCCTCAGTTAAAATTTGGAAGTGGTTACTGTTAAGCGCTTTATAGGTGCTTTTTGAAATATTTATTTGATTTGCTGAACAACTCACCGATGTAGGTATTATTATCCCCTCCTTACAGATGAGGTAACTGAGGCACAGATAGCTTAAGTATCTTGTCCCAGGTCACACAGCTGATAGGTGGCAGAGCTGGGATTGTTCAGAGTTGCATATTCTAACCCTTTATTGAGATGTGAAGTCAATTTACTGGATTTCAACCAGCATTAAAAAGAAAAAGGAAGTAGCATAAGAAATGCCAACGTATCACCACATGCAGTAAAGGTAAGTATTGTTTAATTCAAAGAACAACCGTTTTTCAGTTATATATATATATATATATATATATATATATATATATATACATATATATATATGTATATATGTCTATCTATTTACACGTGTGGGTGTGCTGGGTTATGATGTAGAATGGATTTCTTACTGTGGGTCATGGACAAAGAATGAAGTCATGGCTGTTGAAGAAGCTCATGGCACAAGAAACTGCTCTCCTCCCTCTATCCTGCTGGATCGCCCACAAGTCCCAGAGTTGAGGCTGACATACTTGTTGGGGAAGGCACAGCAATGCCCCACATAACTTGGTGGCTTTCGCAGCCACCTTCAAACCCTGTTCTTTTCAGAAAGCAAATGGCTCAGGGTAACTCCAATTCTGAGTATCTCGGGGCAGGTTTCTGAAGCCACTCGTCCCCCCAGAAAGTCAGCATTATCTTCAGGTTGACTACATGGGAGCTGGGGTCTGCTGAGTTTCCCTTTGGGTTTCAGCACCTGACCCACTTTGGGCTGGCAAAATTCTTTGAAAACATGAATGCTCCAGAGGACTCGGGTGGTGGTGGTGATGGCAGTCTGTGACTGCTCTGAAAGTTTGCTTTGCTTTTCTCCTTGGGGCTTGTCTGCCCTTGCCTGCTCGCTCACACTGTGACTGGCAATTCACCTTTCTGTTCTCTCTCAGCTGGCCTAGGCTTGGTCCAGTGCCACCTCTTCCCAAGTCCTCACCATCTGGTCTCCTCGGGGACTATCTCAGCTTGGCAGCCATTATGTTTCCTGATGGCCAGAGGAATTTGCACGCCCAGGAGACTGGCGTGCAGGCCTGAGATGGCCCCTTTTAGGCGACACCGGCTTGACTAGTGCTCACTAGCACCCAAATAATACATGTCCAAGATGTCCCAGATATGTGTGCCCTGGCTCCTACGGCTCACTGCCCTTGAGGGGATGCCACGTGGTACTTGTGGGGCTGGTGCCAAAAGAACAGGTTTCCTTCTTGAAAATGAGCAGGCATACTGCAGGTACAGTTTTGTTCTTAATCTCCCTCCCCATTTTTCTAAGAACCCCTCTTCTCTGTTACTGTCAGTGACTCAGTATACATTTGTACTTGATTTCTCTTACTATCCTCATGTTGATTGAAGTCATAGCTGCCCTTGAGTTTTTACTGTGAAAGACTGTTCAAAGATACTTGTTTCTTTTTAAGCCCACAATTTCAAACTCTCTTCAAAGTGGAGCCCTCCTGGGATGTTTGTGATCAGCGTGGTTGTATAGTCAGTTAATAACTGAGTGTAGAGACACAGTTCCTTGGGTTTTAGTTGTTGCATTTGTAAAAAGGGAAGGGTGTTGTTTTGAAGGATGGATGTGAAGGTTTTCAAATGCCTTGGTGTATCAATGAGAAGGGCTCAGGGTGGAGGAGGTGAACAATACATGCTTATGCTTTCTGCTTTCATATCTCACTTTGGAGAATGACATGTTTGCTTCCGCCAATGTTGCGGATCTTGGGATTGGCTCAATTGCGTGACCCACTTTTCAGATGTTCTTGCCTTCCTCAGCCGTGGAACGGGTGCTCTGGGGGCTGAGGTATTGATTTTGTATTTGTTTTTCTTTCTCTTCTTCCAACTGAATTGTGGAGTCCTTTTCCTGCTGGCTGGCTGCTTCCTGAGTGTTCTCCTTTTTCATTCTCACATCTATGATTCTGTAGCGGGTTTTAGAAGCCTGATTGTAATACATGTTGGGACTGGGCAAGATGGAGGGCAAGGCTTGTCTGCTCCTGTGCACAGGTGGGAGGGCTGGCTTTCTGTCTGTCTGTGGGCCTTCTTGAAGAGGCTTGGTTTAGAAGAACCTGGGAGGAGGATGTTTTCTGTCATGAAGGACTATGCTGGCAAAAAGAAGTAAGTTAAGGCAGCCTGGCAGAAATCATGTAGAGACATAAGTCCAAAGACCTGGATTTTAGACCTCTGGAGGGGATTAGTGTGGGACCAGGCTGGTTTGCTCTGAATCTCTTTCTCGTCTGTGATGTGTGGGAGATGGCAGCTGGGCTCCCAGATTCGCCCACCCTAGGCCCTGTAATATTCTGACTCAAGTACTTCTGGTGAGATTTGTGAGACCTAGACAGTAGAGAAAGACGGTTTTTTCTAGACTCTAGATCCATATATATGGTTCAAGCGTCTTCCCTGAGGGTGTTTATAGCAGTTCTTCTTGCAGCCACTCTGTGTCTAGTGGTCTCCTAGCCACACACGTCCCAGGCTCATGGAGGTAGGGAAATGGGGAATGAATATGTGGGCAAAGGCAGGCCCTAAGAAAAGCCTGCATGAAGGAGAAGGGAGGGATCCTGTCTAGTATTGATGCCTCCCTCAATCTAATTCTAGAAAGGATGGATATGGGTTGGGTAAGACCCCAGTCCCTCATCCAAGAAGCAGCAGCTGATTGGGTTTTGAAGTCTATGACGTTAAGCCATCTCCTCAGCCTCTGTTTTATCCTCTGTAAAATGGAGGCAGTAGTACTACCTGCTTCAGAGGATTATAAGTACTTGTCTTATAGGGTGGTTATGAGGATTGAATTAACACATGTTGGCCAGGTGCACTGGCTCATGCCTGTAGTCCTAGGACTTTGGGAGGCTGAGATGGAAGGATTGCTTGAGCTCAGGAGTTCAGGACCTGTTCTTGCTATGATCAACACAGCAAGATCGCATCTCTCTGAAAAACAAACAAACAAACAAAAAAACCCACCAAAAACTTCTTTAAAAAATGTGAAGCACTTAGAGCAATGTGTAATGCCATAGTAGGTACTACGTAGGGGTCAGATGATGATACTCCGTTTCTGTGAAGGTAATTGGTTATGGGTTTTCAAAACGTTTCAACCAGGCCAGGTGCAGTGGCTCATGCCTGTAATCCCAGCACTTTGGGAGGCCAAGGCAGGCAGATCACCTGAGGTCAGGAGTTTGAGACCAGCCTAGCCAACATGGTGAAACCCCGTCTCTACTAAAAATATAAAAATTAGCTGGGCATGCTGGCGAGTGCCTGTAATCTCAGCAACTTGGGAAGCTGAGTCAGGAGAATCACTTGAACCTAGGAGGCAGAGGTTGTAGTGAGCTGAGATCATGCCATTGCCCTTCAGCCTGGGCAACAGAACAAGACTCCATCTCAAAAAAAAAAAAAGTTTCAACCATTGCCAGAAGTATCAAGAATGTCACATTGCCTCTTAGGAAGACAAAGGTGTGGGCAGTTGCCCCAGCTCCTCTCAGGTCTCTGAACATGTTTTAGCCAATGCTTCCTTCATTTGCCTTAATCTGTAGATACTTAATACTTATTTTCAGAATAAGAACAGTGACTTCTCCATGATTAGGTCCCCCCCAGAAGGACCCACCTGAAATGCACTTGGCTTATGCCACTCAGGGATCTGACTGGCCTGGCGAAGGATGAGCAAGACCCATAAATACCTATGGTTGATTCCATCTTTGCTGTGTGTTAGGCCCTAATTTCTGGCTGTCCATCCTCATTCCTCTTGACTGCCCTGTGCTTAGTGCATGTCCTGACTCCCTGCAGCTCTGTTTTATGTTTTGTGAGTGAGGAGGTGAAGTGACCTGCCAGGCTGATGTGGGGACAGGGGAGGGCTAGCATAGGGACCCAGGCCTCTCTGACCTCCCTCCCAGTCTCCATTCGCATTCCTTCCTCTGCCCCACAGTCTTGTCCACCTGCCCTTTCTTAGAAAAGTGTTTTTTTCTTTTCTTTTCTTTTCTTTTCTTTTCTTTTTTTTTTTTTTTTGAGAGAGAGTGTTGCTCTGTTGCCCAGGCTGGAGTGTAGTGGCGTGATCTCAGCTCACTGTAATCTCTGCCTCCCAGGTTCAAATGATTCTCCTGCCTTAGCCTCCCAAGTAGTTGGGACTACTGGCATGCACCACCATGCCCAGCTAATTATTTGTGTTTTTAGTAGAGACAGGATTTCCTCATGTTGCCCAGGCTGGTCTTAAACTCCTAACCTCAAGTGATCTGCCCACCCTGGCCTCCCAGAGTACTGGGATTACAGATGTGAGCCACCACACCTGGCCAAAAAGATGGGTTCCTCTATCTTTTCTCTTTCCACAGCCAGGAATATATCCTAAAGAAATGATACAAATGTCGATAAAATTATGCCCAATGCTGTTTGCTGGTTTGCTTTGCGACCTCTAAATGAAAGAACCTAGCTGCTCAGTAGGAAGGAAATGGTATGATACGAGTATTAAGCAGCCACTGAAATGTTTGCAAAAGTATATAATGATGTTTCTTACTGTTAAATGGACAAAGCTAGCTGTGAAATTATGTCTGTAGAATCTAAATGATTTCATAGAATATCTGGAAGAAAATTTTCCAAAATGGTAACAGTAGTTGTCTCTGGCTGATGTTTGATTGTTTTTCTTGCTTCTTTATACTTTCCTGTATTTTGTGAATTTTCTGTAATGAGGGTGTAGGACTTCTGGGATGAGGGGATAAAAAAAGGCAGCAGAAGAGAAAACAGCAGCTGTAAGGTGAAGGTGGGCTAGCACAGAGGCTCAGAAGGTACCGGTGGGTGGCAGAAGTGACCACTCAGGGTATTAGCTCCATGTACTCTCTCCTCTGCCCCACAGGCCTGCCGAGGAGGAACTGAAGACGATGAACGTGGATGATAACACCCTTGCCATGGGTAAGCAGTTGGTCAGCTTTGGGAGTTTTAGCTTGTATTTACCATGTCTTTCCTCCTGTTTTTCTTTCTATAAAAACGAAAAAGGCTGGGCTCAGTGGCTTATGCCTGTAATCCAGCACTTTGGGAGGCCAAGGCAGGAGGACTGCTTGAGGCCAGGAGTTTGAGACCAGCCTGGGCAACATAGTGAGACCTCATCTCTACAAAAAAGAAAAAAATAGACAGGCTTGCTGGCATGCACTTGTAGTCCCTGCTACTCGGGAGGCTGAGGTGGCAGGATCATTTGAGCCCAGGAGGTCGATGCTGTAGTAAGCCATGATTGTGCCACTGCACCCCAGCCTGGGACATAGCGAGACCCTATCTGAAAAAAAAAAAAAAAAATGAAGGGTACCCTCTGCCTTATATTGTCACAGAAAGCTTCAGAGGCAAAACTGCCAGTTGGCTAGGATAGCAGATTTTCTTAACAAACCCATACCTACTTGTATGCCTGTCTTGTCTAATGCTGCCCTTCTCTTCCCTCTAGCAGAGCACCCTGATGTCCAGGAGTCAGTGGGTCCCCTGGTGGCCCCCACCCCTCTCCGTCCATGGCCCCAGATGACACTTCAGGTAAGTGAGTCCTTGCAACCTTGGAGTGGACAGCCCAATAGGAGGCTCATAGTGTGACTATTGCTGGGCTGGGTGGTGGGGCCCACTAGCTGTGGGTCCTCCCTGGATTGGAGGGAAGGCACAAAACTCAGAACCTGATGGGGGAGGGGGAGAATGTAGTTACTCACCTGGGCTTGTAGAAATGTCATTTGTTAATTTAGCAGATATTTATGGAGTGCTTGCTCTGTGCTAATCACTGTTACAGACATGGAAAAATTCTCTTCGAGGGGGCTTATCTGTTAGTAGGGTGAGTCATGATAAAATAATAGTTAGAATGTATGGTACTTCAGGTGATGATAAGTGCTAAGGAAAAATATAAAGGGATAGGGAGTGTGTGAGACTGTGTGTGTGTGTGTGTGTGTGTGTGTTGCGGGGGGGTTGGAACTTTAGATTGGGTGGTCTGGGAAGGCTTTAGTGATTAGTGAGATCTGAGCAAAGATCTGAGGAAGGTGAGTGAGCCATGTGGATAATGTGGATAACTAAGGGAAGAGCATCCCAGGTGAGTGTGAAGTTCTTGAGGTGAGGCCATGACTGATGTGTGTGAAGGACAGTGTAGAAGCCAGTGTGGCGGGGGCAGAACAAGGAAGGGGAAGAGTGGTATGGGTTGAGGGCAGAGAGGTGGCTGAGGACAGATCAGGTGGCGCCTCACAGGCCATGGTGAGGACTTTGGCTTTTACTCCGAGTGAGGGGGAGCCACAAGAGTGTTGTAGGCAGAGGAGGGACTTGATCTGATTTAGGATTTAACAGGCTCCCTCTGGCTGCTGCATGGAAAATAGACTCTGGAGGGTGGAAACAGGCAACCAGTGAGAGGGAGGCCACTGCAGGGTCCAGGCAAGTGTGCTGGTAGGTAGGGGCGGTAGAGACATTTTGGAGAGGGGTGTGTGTGTGTGTGTGTGTGTGTGTGTATGTGTGTACTTTTTAATTATAAAAATTTTCAAACATATATAGAAGTAAAATACTATAACGAACCTACGTATACCATCCCCCAGCTTTAGTAAATATCAAAACTTATTTAAAATTCTTATTTTAGCTATACCCCATCTCCTCCCATTCCCTCTGGAATTATTTTGAAAAACACCCAGACATCATCCTATCCATAAATACTTCCGTTTTTATCTCAGATAATTTGTTTTTTTCTTTTTGAGATGGAGTCTCTCCCTGTCACTCAGGCTGGAGTGCAGTGGCGTGATCTCGGCCCACTGCAACCTCTGCCTCCTGGGTTCAAGCGAGCACATCTGGCTTATTTTTGTATTTTTAGTAGAGATAGGATCCGCCGCTTTGGCCTCCCAAAATGCTGGGATTACAGGTGTGAGCCATCACGCCTGGCCACAAAATTAAGAATTCTTAAAAATCCCCACAATACTATCATCATACCTCAGAAAATAAATGGTAATTCCTTAGTGTCATCAAGTATTTGGTTAGTGTTCAAGTTTCCTTCTCTCATAAATGTTTTAGGATCCAAACAAGGTTGACACATTGCATTTGATTGATGTGTCTCTTTAGATTTTTTAAATCTCCCCCGTTTTCTTTCTTTGCAATTTGTTGGTTGAAGAAACTTTACTTGTCCTATAGAATTTTCCAGTCTGGGTCTGGATGATTACATCCAGGTGGAAATATGTTTCTTACTCCATTTTTATTAATTTATTAATTCTATTAATGTAATCTTATTTAATTAATCAAATTATTAATGTTATTAAATGAATATTTAATCTTTTAGCTAGAATTAACTCTATTTAATTCTATTATTCTCACTTCCTTTATTAGCTAGAATTTGTCTCTAAAGAAAAACTTTCCCACACCAGCTATTGGGCTATCTTGAGATACAGTTTTTGCAGAAAAAGTAGTGTAAATATTTAATTTTTTCCATTTTATTTACCAGTTTTCAGAGGAAGTACTACTACAAAGGTGACCAGTAAAAGGATTTTTGGTTTTATGTCATTATAAATTCTATGAATTCTAAACATATTTGATGAGTTTTAATCCATTGCACTTATTTGTTTGTTTTTTTGATGCTTAAATTGAACTATCCCTGGCCAGTAGGAGCTCATTGAGATGGGTTCCTCTGTCCTTTTGACAATATGTTCTAGGCTCATCCTGTACTCTCCCTGCCCCCAGCCTGGAAACAGCCATTTCTTTATTTCTTTTTTTGTTTGTTCGTTTGTTTGAGACGGAGTCTTGCTCTGTCGGCCACGCTGGAATGAAGTGGTACGATCTTGGCTCACTGCAACCTCTGCCTCCTGGGTTCAAGCTATTTTCCTGCCTCAGTCTCTCAAGTAGCTCGGATTACAGGCACATGCCACCACACTCGGCTGATTTTTGCATTTTTAGTAGAGATAGGGTTTTGCCATGTTGGCTAGGCTGGTCTTGAACTCCTTATCTGCCTGGTGATTCACCCGCCTCGGCCTTTCAAAGTGCTGGGATTTCAGGAGTGAGCCACCGTGCTTGGCCAGAAACAGTCATTTCTCTAAGGAGCACTGTTTCATTTCAGTATAAAGTGGCATTCAGAGGCCAAGGTTTGGGTGCTTGGCATGCTTGCTGCTACTAGACTGGTCATTGTTTCTAGGCCCTTTCAAAAGATGGAGCTAGGAAATAATTTTTTTTAAAAGAAAAGATAATACATCATGGATTCATATGGAATCCTGGCTATGTTTTGGGTGTTTTTCTGCATTTTATTTTTATGTTTCTCAATTTTTTTATTTTTAATTTTTGAGGGGACATAGTAGTTGTATATATTTATGGAGATGTTTTGATATAGGCATGCAGTGCATAATAATCACATCATGGAGAATGAGGTATGCATCTCCTCAAGCATTTACCCTTTGTGTTACAAACAATCCACTTCACTTATATTCCTTTTTTTTTTTTTTTTTTTTTTGGAGACAGAGTCTTTCTCTGTCACCCAGGCTGGAGTGCAGTGGCACAGTCTTGGCTCACTGCAACCTCTGCCTCCTGGGTTCAAGTGATTCTCCTGTCTCAGCCTCCTGAGTAGCTGGGACTACAGATGTGCACCACTTTGCCCAGCTAATTTTTGTATTTTTGGTAGAGATGGGGTTTTACCATGTTGACCAGGCTAGTCTTGAACTCCTGGCCTCATGTGATCCAACCACCTTGGCCTCCCAAAGTGCTTGGATTACAGGTGTGAGCCACCGCGCCTGGCCACTTATACTTTCAGTTATTTTAACTGGCTCTGTTTTGAAGGTAAACCAGCAGTATTTAGTGATGATCATTCACCAAATATTCACACCCACTAAATTCCTCAGCTTTGTAATCTGCAAGAAGCATCGTTTTACTGCATCCAATTGTGTTATTTTACCATAGATGACAGAGTCTTTGGAGTCTAGATAGTGATGGAGGGCGCTTTAAGGCATTTTTATGTAGAAACCCCTGTGGGGCTGGCTGTGGGCTGTCACACTTCTTACTGTCTCTGCTTGTTCCACCCATCTTCTACTTCATTCCCTTGCTTTTTCTCCCCCCATCTCTCCCCCACCCTGGCCATGGCTCCAGGTTTCTGACGTTTCGATGACTGGCAACCCTCCAGAAGAAGGCGACATCCCCAGAAGCAGTCCACCTGTGGCTTTTACAGAGGTCCTCCAGGCACCGGCCATCAGGATCCCCCCCTCCTCCCCTCTCTGTGGCCTGGGTGGCTCCCCCAGAGACCAGGCCTCAGGGCCCGATTCGAGCGAAGGGGCCAGTGGGCCTTTCCTGGAGCCCAGCCAGCAGCAGGCAGAGGCCACGTGGGGAGTATCGAGCGAGAATGGAGGGGGGCTGGAGGCCGTGAGTGGGTCGGAGGAGCTGCTTGGTGAGGACACCATCGACCAGGAGCTGGAGCAGCTCTACCTGTCTCACCTGAGCCGCCTACGGGCTGCTGTGGCTGCAGGTGGGGCAGAGGGTGTCGGGGAGGGCTCCACAGATGGGGGAATGTCCCCCAGCCATCCCCTGGGCATACTGACAGACCGTGACCTGATCTTGAAGTGGCCCAGCCCTGAGCGGGCCCTGAACAGCGCCCTGGCTGAGGAGATCACGCTGCACTACGCCCGGCTGGGGCGTGGCGTGGAGCTCATCAAGGACACTGAAGACCCTGATGACGAGGGGGAGGGTGAAGAGGGGCTCTCTGTCACACCCTCCAGCCCAGAAGGGGACAGCCCCAAGGAATCGCCTCCGGAAATCCTCTCCGGGGCCCGTTCTGTGGTAGCCACTATGGGAGATGTGTGGCTCCCATGGGTAGAGGGCTCGGGATGTGACAGCCCTGTGGTTCTGGGTACAGAGTGTCAGTTCACTGGGGATCCTGAGAAAGGGACGGGTAAGGACACCAGCTCTTTGCACATGAATACGGTGATAGCTGGGGTGACCGAGTCCCTGGGGGAGGCCGGGACAGAAGCCCAGATGGAGGTCACCAGTAAGTGGGCAGGCAGCTTGGATCCCATATCTGGCAAGGAGCCAGCTGTTCCCATCCTTTTGCAGGGGCAAAATCCCACCCTCCTTGGTCCCTTTGAGGCCGAAGTCTGTCTCTCTAGCATGGCCGGGCCTCATGTGAGCTCCCAGGATGAAAAGGATGCAGACCCAAGCCTTGAACCCCCAAAGAGTTCTCCCACCATAGCAGCCCCTGCAGAATGTGTGTGTGTACTGCCGCCTCAGCTCCGGGGGCCCTTGACCCAGACTCTGGGGGTCCTGGCTGGGCTTGTGGTGGTCCCTGTGGCTCTAAACAGTGGTGTGTCCCTCCTGGTGCTTGCGCTGTGCCTCTCTCTGGCTTGGTTCTCGTAGGCTCTGCTTGTGGGATCAGCAGAGGCTTGAGATGGGATACATGGCCTATGCAGTGAGGGGACCTGGGTCCTTTACTTCTGAGAATGCTCAACTGAAAGAGAGGCCTTCCCATTCCCAAGCTCTTTAGTCAACACAGGGATCCCTGTGGTGACACCAGTGGAGACGAGGGGATGGGTGGATGGTGTGAGTGAGGGGAACTTTTAGAGTGGAACTGGGCATGTTGTCCCCCTACCCCCCGAGCCTGTATTTATTTTTGTATAATTCTCTGGACGAGGGAGAGTGGTCATGAGCTGGTCTTGGGGCACAATTACCCAGAGATATATTTATTAACAGCCAACCTGTGCAACCTGCTGGAGCTTTATTTTTAATTTAATTTATATAGAGTACTTATTATTATATGCCTCAATAGAGCTCTATGAGAAACATGTGTCTTGTGGTGTAGTGTTCTCCTGTTTGGGCATGAGTGTGCAGGGTGGTCACTTTCTGTGGGAGGATCACAGTGGAGAGTTGGGTGTGAGATGTAGTCGCCTGCTGCTGCTTCAACACGTCTATCCTTGAAGATCTGTGTCTCTTCATCTCGTGGTCCTAATCCATACGGTTCTTTGTCTTTTCCATGTTCTGCCTGTGGGGCCCTGCAGTATCTATTTGGATGGTGGTGGTGGGAGCCAGGGAGGAAGAGCAGCAGCCACAAGAGGGTTTGGTGTCAGTCACATGGTTGCAGTGGTGGCTGTGGTCTGCTGTGGATGTGGGGACATCAATTGTGAATCAGCCACAAGGTTTTGAGGTTACTGAAAAAACAGCCTTTGACACCAGCAGGGGGACCCCTTAGCCCCCGAGATAGGGAAGGCCTAAGAAAGGAAAGAGGAGTTTACGCACTGTGAAACATTTGTAGCACAGTTGCTGTCCACAGACATCACATTTCTACTAAAAACAGGAAGCCCAGAAGCTTTGAAAGAAAGAGATACATTTATTGCATGCGAATAAACTGCTCAACAAAATAAATTTATTTATTTACTTCCCTTTACAGAAAAACTTATTGAACGAAATATTTACATGAGCTTTCTTCAGTTTTTCTCCGATGCCTTTCTAAAATAGCCCCAATCAGATTTTTTTTACCCAACCATTTCAGCAAAACTGCTGAGGATAATCACATCGTTATCGCCACGGTTAAGTCTCAGACCTCATGTTACTTGGACTATTGGCAGCATTTGACATGGTTGATCATCTCTACCTTGCAACACTTTCTTCACTTGGTTTCCAAGACACCACACTCTTCATTTCCCTTCTTCCTCACTGGCCACTGTGCAAAGCTGTCATTTTCTCTTGAAACTGTTTTGTGGGTTCAATGCAAATCCAATCACGATTCCAATAGATTTTTGCGTGTGTGTAGATCATGACACATTAATTCTTAAATTTATGTAGAAGTGGCAAGACTAGCTAGGACACTGATACTTATTGTATGGTATATCAATTCAGATGGGACGATATTTTTGCAAGAGTAGACAAATAGACCAATAAAAGACTAGTGATCTCAGAAACAGACCGACTCATGTGTACACACAGAACTGGTGACCAACGAGGTGTTTTGGACCAGTGGAGGAACGATTGGACTTTGAATAAATAGAACAATTGGTTACCCACATTGAAAAATATGAACTTGGATCCCTACCTTACAACACAAATAAAAATAATTCTAGGTGGATTTAAAGCCTAAATGTGAAGGGCAAAACCAAAGAGCTTTAGGAATACAGCAAGGCAAGGCCAGGCACCGTGGCTCACTCCTGTAATCTCAGCAGTTTGGGAGGCTGAGGTGGGCGGATCACCTGAGGTCAGGAGTTCGAGACCAGCCCTGTCTCTACTAAAAATACAAAAATTAGCTGGGCATAGTGGTGGTGGATGCCTGTAGTCCCAGCTACTCAGAGGCTGAAGCAGGACAATCACTGGAACCTGGGAGGCGGAGGTGCAGTGAGCCAAGATGGCACCCCTGCCTTTCAGCCTGGGTGACAGAGGGAGACTCCATCTCAAAAAAAAAAAAAAAAAAAAAAAAAAAAAAAAAAAAAAAAAGTACAATAAGGCAGTACATTCATATACTCATGGTAGTAAAGCTTTTCTTTGTTATGACAAAGGAACAACCATAAATGAAAATTATGAGACATCCAGTAACCTTAAAATTAGGACTGTCCATTGATCAAAAAGCACCATAAAGAGAGTGAAAACGTTATGTAGTAGGTTGCTATGAGTAAAAGCAAAACAAAAAAGAGCGTAGAGTGAAAACACAAGTGACAAATTGGGAGAAGATAATGGAATCACATATAACTGATGAAGGGCTCAAACCTGGAAGACATTAAAAACTACACATAAAGAAAAACTAGCTGTGCCAATAAGCATCTAAATAGTGTATTCACAGAATGGAATATTCACACAATGAGAATGGAAGATCCATATTGCATGAAAGCATACGGATGAATCACAAAAAGCCAAACAAAAGCTTCCACACTGTGTGACCCATTTATGCAAAGTTCACAGGCAGAACTCATGAATTACCACCTAAGTGGTGACATTGTAAAGAAAAGTGAAGGGCTGATTATCAGAGTCAGGATAGTGTTCACCTCTGGCAGAGGGAGGGATGTGGTTGGGAAGGAGCCTGGAGTACTTCTGGGATGTCAATAATGGTTCACTGCTTAACCTGGGAGATTGTTTATGGATGTGCAATTTATTCATCATCATTAAAACATAGATTTACGGGCTGGGTGCGGTGGCTCACACTTGTAATCCCAGCACTTTGGGAGGCCGAGGCAGGCAGATCACTTGAGGTCAAGAGTTTGAGACCAGCCTGGCCAACATTGGGAAACCCTGTCTCTACTATAAGTATAAAAACCAGCCTGGCATGGTGATGGGCATCTGTAATCCCAGCTACTTGGGAGGCTGAGGTGGGAGAATCGCTTGAACCCGGTGGGTGGAGGTTTCAGTGAGCTGAGATCACACCACTGCACTCCAGTCTAGGTGATAGAGTGAGACTTTTGTCTCAAAAAACAGAAACAAACCCCCTATCCCCCTCAACCCTCTCCATACATTTAGGTTTTATACACTCTTATGCACAGACCTCACAAGTGAGGCAGAGTGCAGTAGGAAATAGGAGTAGGGTGAGTGTCCGTGACTCCTGCGCACAGGCTTGCAAAGACCCCAGCCTCCTGGTGTGGATCATGCAGTGTAGGTGGCCTCCTTACTGCAGAACCACCCCTGGGCTCCGGGTCTTGCCTTCTGTTTGTGGAGATTGTCTGTGTCTGGTGGGGAATCCTCTATCGTGTGCCCCTGACACCAGCCATAGAGCGGGGACACTGTCTTTCGGGTTAGATGTGACCTGCCCATTTTGTCCTCAGATGTTTGGGTCTGTCTCCCTGAAGGCCTTATTTACACCCACAATAGTGCAGGACACATGGGCTTTGAGACCTGGCAGGCCTCATAAAAGCTTGAAACCCCAAGTCCTGGTGGTATGACCTTGGGCAAGTCACCTGTCCTTGACCAGCCTCAGTTCCCCATTCATAAAGGGGGCTAATGCCCGCCAAGCAGAGTAGATGCAGGCTTTGGGGAAAACGTGTACTGCCCTCCTCCTGAGCCCACATTGGACGAGTCAAGTAGTTGAGGCAGGGTAGCAGGGTGGACAGGAGCAGGGGCTGGAGCAACGCAGGTTGGGACTAAATTGCTTTGGGTCACACGGTGGGTAAGTGGCTTAAGCTCTCTGTGCTTCCCTTTGCTCATCTGTCATCAGGGTAATAACGTTTCCTCCTCACAGGGTTAAGTGAGGGAGAGGTGAGATGACTCTTGGTCACTGAGCAGCGCCAGGCACAGGGCAAGACTGAGTACACGCCTGCTGTCATCCCCCTGGCTGGAGCTCTTGCAGTCACTGTTACTCACGCCCCTACTCTGCCCTCTCCCATTAATCTGTTAATGTGGTGAATTATACTGATGTTTGTACAACTATCTTTTAAAATTGAGATGGAATCTCGTTCTGTCACCCAGACTGGAGTGCAGTGGCATGATCACAGCTCACTGCAGCCTCAACCTCCTGGGCTGAAGTGATCCTCCTACCTCAGCCTCCTGAGTAGGTGGGACTACAGGCACATGCCACTATGCCTGGCTAATTTTTGTATTTTTGGTAGAGATGGGGTTTCGCCATGTTGCCCAGGCTGATCTCGAACTCCTGAGCTCAAGCGATCCACCTGCCTCTGCCTCCCAAAGTTTTGGGATTACAGGCGTGAGCAGTTTTAGGATTATAGGTGTGAACCACTGCATCCAGCCTTGCCTTTCCTTTCCTTCCTTCCTTCCTTCCTTCCTTCCTTCCTTCCTTCCTTCCTTTCTTCCCTCTCTCCCTCCCTCCCTCCCTCCCTTCCCTCCTTTCTCTTTCATTCTTTTTCTTTATTGACACGGAGTCTTACTCTTTGGCCCAGGCTGGAGTGAAGTGGCACGATCTCAGCTCACTGCAATCTCCGCTACCTGGGTTCCAGCGATTTTCCTGCCTTAGCCTTCTGAGTAGCTGGGATTACAGGCATATGCCACCATTCCCGCTAATTTTTGTGTTTTTAGTAGAGATGGGGTTTTGCCCTGTTGGCCAGGCTGGTCTCGAACTCCTCACCTCGGTTGATCCATGCACCTCGGCCTCCTGAAGTGCTGGGATTACCATGTCCGGCCCTACTTTTATTTTTAAAAATGTTAGTGGCCAGTTACTAGATAAACTCTACTTCTATCACCCATTTACAGGTGAGAGCCTTCCATGTTCTCACTGGCCCCGAGCAGTCCTTTGCCAAGGCATTCCTGGTCTGCCTCTCCCTCCTCCTCTTTGTGACTAGGGCCAGCATCTTAGTCTCACAGTGGCCTCTTCTCTCTTTCTCCTCAGCCCTCAGCCCTGCTGTTAGCCACCCACATTCTACAACTCCTCTGCTTCCCCTCAGTGTTTTTTGTCCAGGGTGAGACCAAGTCCAAACCTGAGCTTCCTGGTAAGTCGAAGTGACCTTTTCTTTTCAGTCAGGGAGCCCTGACTGAAGCCTTTGGTCCTATGGTGCGGTCTAGGTGTCTCCAAGAACAGCGCAGCCATCATGGCCACCTTACAGCAATACCTGCCTTTGCCAGCAGGGGACATCTCATCTCCAAGGCCGGGGAAAGCCTCAGAGAAGACAGAGAACAGTCTTAAACTTTCACTGCTTGTGAGGTCACAGGCCTCAGGGTGCTTGAGTTCCAGGCTGGGTGTCCCTTGGAGTCTCCCTCTCTGCATGTGGACAGGTGTGGGCAGCCAAGGGCCTGGGTTTTATTGCTGTTCGGGGTCTTCTACAGATGTTCCCCCTCCTCCTCTTCCTCTTTTTCCTTCTACCAGAAACTTGTTTCCATCACTAAAGAGAGAGTCTCATATTTTTTATCTTCTTTATTTCACTTAAAGGCTCCATTACAGGATTCTTCCATAAGATGCACTGCTCTGAGGCCCGTGCTTAGGGCAGGTCAAGCTATAGGTTGGTTAGTCCTGAGCACACCAGCCTAGATCCTGAAGACACTGGGGACAGACCCCAACAGAGCCTGGGGCTCAGGAAAAAACCACCAACTCCCTAGCCAGATCCTGGCCAGCTGCCGGCTCATCCTCCACCCAGTCCTCTCCCAGGGCCTGAACTCCGGGTCTAGAAGCTCCAGGCCTGGTGGTCTGGGGGAGACACGGGCCAGGAGGATCCCTTAGGAGAGGAGGCAGCAGACAATCCCCGTACAGCTTGAGGGAGTGCACAGCTGTGGGCTGAGGCACGGCCCACCCAGCGCAGGCCCACTGACCTGCTGTGCAGCTGCAGACCCAGCTGCCGCCCTCTACAGGCCTCAGTCTCCTCACCTGCGCAATGGGCATCATCACACCCCCAACATTTAGGGGATGCTCATGAATGGAGGGGAGCCGAGCTGTGGAGAAAGCAGATTTGGCCCAAGAGGAGGAGGAGAGGGTCAGGGTTGGGGGAAAGGATAGATGCGGCCACCTCAGGCACGGCCGGGAGCTGCCTTCCTGGAAGTGCTCAGGACAGTCAGGCGGGGGAGTTCTGAGGCTGTGAGCAGATCCGTGGGCTGGGGACCAGGAGAGGTTGTCTCTGTAGTGTGCTGGGGTGGCCAGCCACCGTGTCACTGTTCCTTCTGGTTTGTCCTCATCTCTGCCCACGCGGAGCCCGGAGATGAGCCCACTGAGCTCACTGTGAGTGACTGCGACCCACATGCAGTCATTAGATCCGTGCGTCATCATCACAACAGCCACCAGGCTAACACTGGGATAATTGATCCAAATAATGACTCACCTGTTCTGACGTGATTTGGATCATATGCCATCATTTATTATTATCCTCCTATTGGATGTTTAGGTAGTGTTCGATTTACTTTTTGCCACTATAAACTACCTGTGGTGAGCATTGTTGCTCATACATGGAAACTTGGGAGACACACAGGAATGTTTATTTAGTAAAACTATTTGCAGTAGCAAAATACTGGAAACAGCCCAATTATACATAATCAGGAAATGCATAAGTAAATTGTGCAGTGTTGACACCATGGAATACTACATAGCTATGAGATGGAGTGAACTAAGGTACACCCAGACACAATGTTAAGTGAAAAAAGCCAGATGCAAAAGAGGACACAATATATGAATCTTTTCATATATGGCTCAAAACCAAACAAAACTAGTATTTAGGCATACACACGCCTGTCTTAAAAGAGTTTTACAGAAAATGAGGATTCTGGCCAGGCGCCGTGGCTCACGTCTGAAATCCTAGCACTTTGGAAGGCTGAGGTGGGAGAATCGCTTGAGTCCAGGAGTTTGAGACCAACCTGAGCAACATGGTGAACCCTATCTCTACAAAGAATACAAAAATTAGCTGGGCATGGTGGCATGCGCCCATAGTCCCAGCTACTTGGAGGCAGAGGAGGGAGGATTGCTTGAGCCTAGGAGGGAGAGGTTACAGTAAGCCAAGATTGGGCCACTGTGCTCCATCTTGGGCGAAAGTGTGAGACCCTGTCTCAAAACAACAACTAACCAACCAACCAAACAAAACCCCACACAAAGATTTTCAACGGCTTGATGGATACAATTTAAAAATTTATTTAAAAAATTATCACAGTAGAATCGACTTTGGGGGAGTTTCTGTAAATTTTAACGTGTAGATTTTTTAACCACTACTGCAATCAGTATTCAGAACAGTTCCATCACCCTAAGGAACTCCATTGTGCCTCCCCTTACAGTCACTCCCTTCCCTCGCCTCCTCACCCACGAAACATTCCATCACTACATTTTTTTTTTTTTGAAATGGGGTCTTGCTCTGTTGCCCAGGCTGGAGTGTAGTAGTGTGAGCAATGGCTCACTGCAACCTCGACCTCCTGGGCTCAAGTGATTCTCCTACCTTAGCCTCCCTAGTAGATGGGACCACAGACAGGTGCCACCACACCAAGCTAAATTTTGTATTTTTTGTAGAGATGGGGTTTTGCCGTGTTGCCCAGGGGTCTTGAACTCCTGAGCTCAAGTGATCTGCCCACCATGGCCTCTCAAAGTGCTGGGAGTACAGGTGTGAGGCACTACAGACAGTCAGGCTTTTCAATTACAATGTTGAATAGCAGGAGTGAGAATGGACATTCTTGCCTCATTTCTGACCTTAGGGAGAATGCATTTAGTTTTTCCCTATTAAGTGTGATCTAAGCTATAGGGTTTTGTTTTGTTTTGTTTTGTTTTGTTTTTTTTGGTGGATGCTTTATATCAGGTTAAGGAAGTTATCTTCTTGTTTGCTAAGAGGGTTTTTGTTTGTTTGTTTTTGATGGGCAGAGTCTCATTCTGTCTCCTTCAGTGATGTGATCTTGGTTCACTGCAACCTCCACTTCCCGGGTTCAAGTAGCTGGGATTATAGGCGCGTGCCACCACACCTGGCTAATTTTTGTATTTTTAGTAGAGACAGGGTTTCACCATGTTGGTCAGGCTGGTCTTGAACTCCTGACCTCATGATTCGGCCGCCTTGGCCTCTCAAAGTGCTGGGATTACAGGCATGAGCCACCACACCTGGCTGCTAAGAGTTTTTGTTTTAAGATCTTGAGTCAACATTGAATTTTGTCAAAAGCTTTTTCTGCATGACTTGATATGATTATGTGGTTCAGTTACTTTTGAATGTCAATATGGTAGATGGCATTTATCATTTGTTTTATTTTATTTTATTTTATTTTGAGACAGAGTCTCACTCTGTCACCCAGGCTGGAGTGTAGTGGTGCTGTATCAGCTCACTGCAACGACCTCCCGGGTGCTAGCAATTCTCGTGTCTTAGCCTCCCAAGTAGCTAGGACCACAGGCATACATCACCATGCCTAATATTTATATTTTTAGTAGAGATGGGGTTTCACCATGTTGGCCAGGCTGGTCTCAAACTTCTGGGCTCAAGCTATCTGACTACCTTGGCCTCCCAAAGTGCTGGGATTACAGGCATGAGCCACTGCACCTGGCCACATTGATTGATTTTTGAATATTGTGTCAGTTTTGCATCCCCAGGATAAGCCTCACTTGATCATGGTGTCTTATTTTTGTATATTGGATTTAATCTGCTAATATTATGTTGAGGATTCTTTTTTGCATCTATGTTCATGAAGGAAGTTGGGCTGTACTTTTCCCATACTTTCTTTTTTTCTGGTTTTGGTATCAGGGTAATGCTATTTGAGAAGTGTTCCTGTTTTCTATTTTTTGAAGAGATTTTGTAGAATCGGTATTATTTTTTCCTAGCTGTTTGGCACAATTTGCCAGTGAAACCATCCGGGCCTGGCAACTTTATCTTCTTTAAAAAAGAAAACTTTTTATTTTTAATTTTTTAATTTTTTTTTATTTTTTAAAGAGCAGTTTTAGGTTTACAGCAAACTTGAAAGGAAGGTACAGAGATATCCCATATACCCCTCACCCCCACACATGCACAGCCTCCCCATTATCAGTAACCCTCACCAGCATGGTGCATTTGTTATAATTGATCATTATCACCCCAAGTCCACAGTTTACAGGAGGGTTTCACTCTTAGTGTTATACATTTTATGAGTTGGCATAACTGTATAATGACATGTTTTTACCATTATAGTATAATACAGAGTAATTTCGCAGCCCTGAAATCCTCTGTGTTCTGCCTATTTATCTTTCCCTCCCCTCTAACTCCCAGCGTCCGCTGATCTTTTGACTGTCTCCATAGTTTTGCCTTTTCTAGAATGTCATCTATAGTTGGAATCATATAGTATGTATCTGTCACTTAGTCATATGCATTTAAGTTTCCTCTATGTCTTTTCATGGCTCAATAGCTCATTTCTACTTAGTGCTGAATTCTCCTTATATCTTACTTATCCATTTCCCTACTGAAGGTCATCTTGATTGCTTCCCAATTTTGGCAATTATGAATAAAGCTGCTTCTTCAAACATCCATGTGTTTGCAAAGGTATAGACTAGAAGATGAAACATAAATAAACAAACATCCATGTGCAGGCTTTTGTGTGGACATTTAAATTTTCAGCTCCTCTGAGTAGATACCAAACCAGCATGATTTCTGTATAGTATGGTAAGACTATGTTTAGTTTTTTTTTTTACAAAAATCATGGACTTTATTATACATTAAAAAATCTAACAACTTTTTTCCTGAAGCCTTGTCAGTAAATACCTATTGTGTGACAAAATGAAAAAATAAGTTCTCCACCCCACATGTATACCATGATCACAAAAAGTTGAGTTCTTCAAATCCAATTAAGTGAAACATTGCATGATTAATACTATCAGTGAAATAAAAATTAACCAATTCACTTACATTACGAAATCACCAAATATACAAAGCAATTTTGCACATTAGTTACAACTTAATCCCCAGTCTCATATTAACTGAAGTAAATTTTATATGAGTGAAGCCACAGAGATTGGTTAAAAAGTATAATATAGTTCCAGTTTCAAATCTTTATGTATTACTAATTAACATAGAAAAAAAAATCTTATGGGAGAAGAGTAAACCAAACTTGCTAAAAATAAAGGGTTGCTTGCTACAATTGGTATGTTTAAATATTTAAAATACAATCTGAATGCTAAGAGGTTGAAAACCAACATTAATATTTTCATTTTATTCAGGTGGCAGGTTTTACAATATACTAGCTCTTAGGATCTCTCTCAGCAGGCTCCACAATCTAGGGGCATTCTAGGGATGACAAAATCCTATATGGTAAAGGCATCTGAGTTAATTTTGCATTATATTTAAGAACCATAGTATTTAAAATTTGACTATGTTTAGTTTTTAAAGAAACCACCGGCTGGGCGCAGTGGCTCACACTTATAAGCCCAGCACTTTGGGAGACCAAAGCGGGTGGATCACAAGGTCAGGAGTTCGAGCAGCCTGACCAATATTGTGAAACCTTGTCTCTACTAAAAATACAAAAATTAGCCGGGCATGGTGACACATGCCTGTAGTTCCAGCTACTTGGGAGGCTGAGGCAAGAGAATCACTTGAACCCAGGAGGTGGAGGTTGCAGTTAGCTAGGATTGTGCCACTGCACTACAGCCGGGGTGACAAGAGTGAGACTCTGTCTCAAAAAAAAAAAAAAGGTTTTCAAATATGAATTCAATTTTAAATAGATACAAATCTATCCAGACTGTCTGTTTCTTTCTGCTTTCTTGCTTTCCTTTGGGTTACTTGAACATTTTTTTTCTTTTCTTTTAAAAAATTTTAATAAAAATATATACAATTGTTCACTTTTTTTTTTTTTTTTGAGAGAAGGTCTTGCTCTGTAGCCCAGGCTGGAGTGCAGTGGTGTGATCAGGGCTCAGTGTAACCTTGACTTTCCTGGGCTCAAGCAATCCTCCCGCCTTAGCCTCCCAAAGTGCTGGGATTAGAGGTGTGAGCCACCATGCCCGGCCTGAACATTTTGAAGTATTTCTTTTTATTTTATCTATTGTGTTTTGACTCTATCTTTTTGTATATTTTTAAATGTGATTCATCATCTAGGAATTAAAATATACATACTTAACTCTTCATTGACTACTTAGAATAAATCTTTTACTATTTCACATGGAATGTAGAAACCTTACCACCATTTAGGTCCCTTTAGTCTTCCTGCCTTTATATTATAATTATCTTATACATTATATCTACATACCTTGAAATCCCATCACACAATGCTTTAATGAATGAATGAATATATATTATATAATATATATATATATTATATAATATATATCTGAGATGGAGTCTTGCTCTGTATCCCAGGCTGGAGTGCAGTGGTGTGATCTTGGTTCACTGCAACCTCCACCTCCCTGGTTCAAGCAATTCCCCTTCCTCAGCCTCCCACCCGAGTAGCTGGGATTACAGGAGTGAGCCCCTGTACCTGGCCAATTTTTATATTATTGTAGAGATGGGGTCTCATTATATTGCCCAGGCTGGTTGTGAACTCCTGGCCTCAAGCAATCCATCCAACTCGGCCTCCCAAAGCACTGGGATTACAGGTATGAGCCACCATGCCTGGTCTGTGTTTTAATTTTTAAATTTTCCTTAAAAACTTTAAATATGTTTTAATTAATTCAAAAGGAGAATAATAGTCTATTACATTTTGCTAAATATTTACCATTTCTGTTTTGCTCTTTCTTTATTCCTGAAGTTCCAAGTTTCCTTTTCAGATCATTTTTCTTCTGTCTGAAGAACTTTCACTGCAATTCTTTTAGGTCTGCTAACAACACAGTCTCTTTGCCTTTATCTGTGACTGTCTTATTTATACCTTAATTCCTGAAGGATACGTTGCTGGACCTGGGCTGACAGTTCTTTTCTTTCAGCACTTAAACAGTGTTGAGACAGCCTGGACACGGTGGCTCAGGCCTGTAATCCCAATATTTTGGAAGGCCAAGGCAGGAGCATTGCTTGAGCCCAGGAGCTCAAGACCAGACTGGGAAACATAGTGAGACCTCAGCTCCATAAAAATTTTAAAAAGCCAGGCATGGTGTCATGCACCTATAATCCCAGCTACTTGGGAGGCTTAGGCGGGAGGATTGCTTGAACCTGGTTTGAGGCTGCAGTGAGCTAAGATTGCACCCACTGCATTCTAGCCTGGACAACAGAGTGAGACTGTATCTCAGAAAAAAAAAATATGTTGAGACAGTTCCTACGCAAGTCCATGGTTCCTGATGAAAATTCTACAGTGATTTTAATCATGGTTACCCTAAAAGTAAGGCATCCTTTTCCTCTGGAGGCTTTCAAGATTTTTTTTCTTTGTCTTTAGTTTTCAGCAGTTTGATCATGGAATGTCTGGGCATGGATTTCTTTGGGTCTACTCTATCTGGGGTTTGCTGAGCTTGTTGAATCTGTAGGTTTATGTTCTTACTAACTTTATGGTGTTTCTACCAATTATTACATCAACTATACAAATGTGTATATATATATATGTGCATATATATGTGTGTGTGTATGTGTGTGTGTGTGTGTGTGTGTGTGTATATATATATATATATATATATATATACATTTTTTTTTTATAGAAATGGGATCTCATTTTGTTGTCGAGTGTAGTCTTGAACTCCTGGGCTCAAGTAATAATCCTGCTTTAGCCTCCCAAAGTGCTTGGATTAAAGGTGTGAGCCACCATGCCTGGCCAAATATATATAAGTTTAATCAAATACTTGTGTTACCAGGAAAAGGGGTCCCAATCCAGACCCCAAGAGAGGGTTCTTGGAGCTTGGGCAGGAAAAAATTTGAGAAGAGTTGCAGACTACAGTGAAAGAAGAGATAGTTGGCTGGGCATGTGGTGGCTCATATCTGTAATCCCAGCACTTTGGGAGGCCGAGATGGGTGGATCACCTGAGGTCAGGAATTCAAGACAAGCCTGGTCAACATGGTGAAATTCCATCTCTATTAAAAATACAAAAAGAAAAAAAAAAAAAAAAGGAGCTGAGCGTGGTGGTGGGCGCCTGTAATCCCAGCTACTCAGGAGGCTGAGCAGGAGAATTGCTTGAACCCAGGAGGCAGAGGTTGCAGTGAGCCGAGATTGCAACATTGCACTCCAGCCTGGGCAACAAGAGTGAAACTCCATCTAAAAAAAAAAAAAAAAAAAAAAAAAAAATAGAAAGAAAGAAGAGAGGAGATAGTTTATTCAAAGTCCATTATAGAGGAGGGTGTCTCCAGAAAGGAAGCAGAGGAATGCACTATCTTTGTTTTAAGTTTTTCTTTTCTTTTCTTTCTTTTTGAGACAGAGTCTCACTTTGTCTCCCAGGCTGGAGTTCAGTGGTGCGATCTTGGCTCACTGCAATCTTGGCTCACCTTCTGGGCTCAAGTGATCCTCCCACCTGAGTAGCTGTGACTATAGGTGCATGCCACCATGCCCAGCTAATTTTTCTTTTTTTTTTTTTTTTTTTGTAGAGATGAGATTTTGTCATGTTGCCCAGGCTGGTCTCGAACTCCTGCGCTCAGGTGATCTGCCCACCTCAGCCTCCCAAAGTGCTAGGATTACAGGCGTGAGCCTTGGTCTGGCCGTGTGTTTCTTATATAGGGGTCTTGTCTGTGTAAAGACTACACTTATATGTATCCTTGTGCAGGTGGGCTGACAGCATGATGAGATTTATCATTCTACTGATTAAAAGAAAACTATCCTTGACGTTCCAGTGTGTAAGTATGCAAAAGCATAATTATTTTGAAAGTATACATTGCTATGGGTGTTGGGACCCCTGCAGTTTCTGCTGCTGTGGGAGCATGTCCTTGTAGGTACCTTTAGTCTATTTTCTCAACTACAAACATCTTAGGACCATGTGTTGTGACTGGCCAGGAATGCGCCTTGCTAATTTCAAGATGGAGTTGATTTTCAAATGGTGTCACTCTGGCTGTCCTTGGCTTCTGGTTACATAACACTTTCACTTCTGCGACTCTGATGCTACAAATGATAGATGTTTTAGTATTTTCTTTCTTTTTCTTTCTTTTCTTTTCTTTTTTTTTTTTTTTCAGTCAGAGTCTTGCTCTGTTGCCAGGCTGGAGTGCAGTGGCGCGATCTTGGCTCACTGCAACCTCCGCCACCCAGGTTCACGCGATTCTCCTGCCTCAGCCTCCTGAGTAGCTGGGACTACAGATGCATGCCACCACACCCGGCTAATTTTTTGTATTTTAGTAGAGACGGGATTTCACTGTGTTAGCTAGGATGGTCTCGAACTCCTGACCTCGTGATCCACCCTCCTTGGCCTCCCAGTGCTGGGATTATAGGCATGAGCCACAGCACCTGGACAGATATTTTAGTATTTTCTTTTCTTTTTTTTTCTTTTTCTTTCTTTTTTTTTTTTTTTTTTTGAGACGGAGTTTCACTCTTGTTACCCAGGCTGGAGTGCAATGGTGCGATCTCAGCTCACCGCAACCTCTGCCTCCTGGGTTCAGGCAATTCTCCTGCCTCAGCCTCCTGAGTAGCTGGGATTACAGGCACGAGCTACCATGCCCAGCTAATGTTTTGTATTTTTATTAGAGACGGGGTTTCACCATGTTGACCAGGATGGTCTCGATCTCTTGACCTCGTGATCCACCCGCCTCGGCCTCCCAAAGTACTGGGATTACAGGCTTGAGCCACCACGCCCGGCCGGTTTTAGTATTTTCTTACAGGTCCTTGAGGTTGTATTTATTTTTCTGTCAGCCTCTTTCTCTGATTTTCTCATATTGAACAATTTCTTTTTGTTTTATTTTAGAGACAGAGTCTCATTCTGTTGCCCAGGCTTGAATGTTGTGGTGTGATCATAGCTCACTGCAGCCTTGAACTCCTGGGCTCAAGGGATCCACCTGCCTCAGCCTTCACAGTAGCTAGGAGTACAGGCACGTGTTATCACACTCAGCTATTTTTAAGTTTTTTTTTTTTTTTTTTTTTTTAGATGGAGTCGTACTCCTTTCACCCAGGCTGGAGTGTAGTGGTGTGATTTTAGCTCACTGCAACCTCCACCTCCTGGGTTCAAGTGATTCTCCTGCATCATTCACCTGAGTAGCTGAGACTACAGGTGCCCACCACCATGACCAATTAAAATTTTTGTAATTTTTGTAGAGATGGATTTTCACCATGTTGGCCAGGTTGGTCTTGAACTCCTGTCCTCAGGTGATCCACCTGCCTTGGCCTCCCAAAGTGCTGGGATTACAGCTGCGAGCCACTGGATCTGGATTGTTTATTTATTTATTTATTTGTAGAGATGAGTCTCACTATGTTGCCCAGGCTGGTCTCACTCCAGCCTCAAACCATCTACCTTCTTACTTCAGCCTGCAAAAATACTAGGATTAGTGCTGTAAGTAACTGCTCTCTGCCAGATAGAACACTTTCTATTTATCTCTTTGAGTTCACAAACTCCTTTCTTGCCTCCATTCTGCTATTGAATCCATTCAATAGGAATTTATTTCTTTGGCTATCATATTTTCCACTTCTAAAATTTTGATTTGTTCCTTCTTTATTCTTTTTTTGTGCCAGGATTTTCTGTTTTTACTTGTTTCAAAACTGTTCATGACTGCTTGTTTAGGCATTTTAAAAATAGCATCTTTAAAGGCTTTGCCAGATAATCCCAACATCTCTCTCTTAGCATTGGTGTCAGTGGATTGTCTTTCCCCATTTTAGTTCCCTTATTTTCCTGGTTCTTCATATTCTGGACATTTTGAATATTAGGTTATGAGACTCTTGATCTTTTGTAAATGCTATGGGGCATGTTGCTATTTCTGTTTGAGCAGGTGGTCTACCTCTCTTCACAGGCAGCCACCATGGTCCTTGTCATTATGGTGGGGCCGGGGCAAGAGAGGGCCCTGGAAGAGAAGGGAGTTCAGTTGAAGATGGAGTGAGTTTTGAGGGGAGCACTGTTTGAGGTATTTGAATCCCAGAGGCATATGAAGCAGCAGAGGGAGATCAGTCAGATTCCATTATCCTCACTGGGGATGAGAATCCGGGGTTTAGGGTGTGGGGCTGGGAGCTGCGGCCCTCCCTTTCCCCCCATCCGCACGTGCTCCTTGGGCTCACACCTCAGTGTGCATGTTCACTGGGCATCTTCAGATCTGCCCCTTTGCCCACGTGGAGAATGCCAGGGAACTGTGAGGGTGTGTGGTCGTGTTCCTGCCATCTGGACTCTTTCCTCTACTGAGACTCATCTGGTAGGTCCACAGCCCAGTCCTCCCAGGAGTTGAAGTGTGAGTGAGGGAGAGGAGGAGCCAGTGGGCGTCGGGAGGGTCCGGTGGGTCCCGCAGTGTGGTGGTCTGTGGCCTTTGAGGGAGAAGGGCCTCGTGGCCTCTGACAGAAAAGGGCCTCAAAGTCATCCTTCTCCTCCTCACAGGCTGCGATGCCACCATTGGCTTTGTGGTTGTGAAGGGGTCAGGACAGGGTGGAAGGTGCATCATGGAGGGGAGGTGGTCAGGGGCTCAAGTGAAGATGGGGCGAGTGCTGGGGGTGCTGCTGGAAGGATGGAAGTCATAGGGCAAGGGGTGAGATGGTGGTAAAGAAGGGGCCTGGCACCTCAAAACGCTGCAGGTTGGTGAGCGCCCCCCCTACCCCAGTGTTACCAAGTGAGGAACGCCTGAGTGGGAAGCCTTGCAAGGTCTCACCTCTGACATGGAAGGTCTAGAAACAATAGGAAGGAATGGACGAGGCTGTGTGGTCTAACCAAATTTCATTTGAGGGGGGGTGACTGGCTCTAGTAAGTGGGAGCGTGTCAAAAGCAGTAGTCACGGGAATTGTGATTCACTAGTGTTTTCATGTGGAGTCCACTTATGAAAGTAAACCTCATCAGAAATGCCCTCTGCCAGTGGGGCACAGTGGTGCGCACTTGTAGTCCCAGCTACTCCAGACGCTGAGGCCGGAGGATCACTTGAGTAGGAGGTCAAGGCTGCAGTGAGCTATGATCCCGCTGCTGCACTCTAGGCTGAGCAACAGAGTGAGACCCTGTGTCTAAAACAGATTTTAAAAAAATGCCCTCTGCCTTTAGCCACATGCCTTAAGATGATTGCTTTGCCAGCTTGGCCAGCATAAGTGGCTTTGCAGGCACTCAGAAAATGTACTCACTTATGCTTTCTTTACTCAGACTTATTTTGAAAGTATTTTCAAAATTAAAATGACAAGTTAACATTTGGCCATGGAAGTGATCAAATATATCTGTCCTCTCAAGTGTATGTTCCCAATCACAGTTTTCTGTTTTCAGTGTGAAATATGAGTTGCTGAGAAAGATCAACCTATTGGCCTAGGCCCTAGACCAAGATGCCATGTCGAACCTCCTGAAATGATTGGGCCTATACTGGTGAGTGCTTTAACATTCGATGGCAGAAATTAATCTTTGTGATAGTGTTGTTGCATTACTATAGATAGACTGATAAATGTCTTTCATGCTGATGAAAAATGAATATGGTGCCTCATTAAGGAAACACTGATTCAGGATGATTATTTTTTCTCTCGTGGTTCTCCAGCTTTTGCCCATGCCTTCCTTCTCATGCTTCCTAATGACAGATCGTACACATCTATTCCAACATAGAGTATAATAGCTTCCAAAGTCCTTCTGGGTCACTTTTCTCAGAGTTACCTTTCTGTGGATACAGTAACCTTATTAAGCATACAGAATAGAGTTGGAGAAATAGTTTTAGGCTTAGTTATGATCAGAAACATCTATGTATTCTGTGTATATATAATTGACATGTATTGAAAACAAAAGTTTTTAAAAAATTTGCACACACATACATATTCCCTAGCTTGAGCAGTTCAGTGATGAAGACAGGGAACCGGCAACTGAAAGTCAGGTTCCTGCACCTGCTCAGGAGGGAGAGGATAGGGGAGCATCTGCAGGTCAAGGTGAAGGGAAAGGGAAGAAAAATGCCTGTTGGGGTGTGTGTGTGTGTGTGTGTGTGTGTGTGTGTGTGAGAGAGAGAGAGAGAGAGAGAGAGAGAGTCTCTTGCATTGTCACATAGTAGGAACAGGAGGAAAGTAAACAATGGAAGGAATGCCTGACATTGACTGGAAAAGTGAGGAGGGTATATAGCAGGCATCCCCAAACTACGGCCCGCAGGCCGCATGTGGCCCCCTGAGGCCATTTATCCGGCCCCCCGCTGCACTTCAGGAAGGGGCACCTCTTTCACTGGTGGTCAGTGAGAGGAGCACAGTATGTGGCGGCCCTCCAACGGTCTGAGGGACAGTGAACTGGCCCCCTGTGTAAAAAGTTTGGGGATGCCTGGTATATAGTTTGCAGCTTAGCTTAGGGAAATCCCTCACTATGATAAAATGTCTCCACTTTATGAATGAGAGAATGGAGGTTCCGGGATTGTGTTTTATCCAAGAATACTTGACTGGTGAATACAGATTTTGTATTTTGTTCCAGAGTTTGTGACTTCTTACCATCTATGTTCCTGTAAAAAACGAAATGATTTTGCTGAAAATGCTTAAAACTCAGATGCTTTACTGTAAGGTAGCTTAGTGCTGCCCCAAGAAAAGACCCAGTTTGGAGGAGCAGGAGCAACTCTATAAACTGAGTCACTGAATGTTGGCCACCGTTTCCTTTGATTGATATTTTTATATGGTAAATTTGATAAAAGCTGGATAAATCAGGATACTGCCATACAGGTAGCTGGTTTAGTATGATTTTTTAAGTGGCTTTTAAGAGGTGATTAATTCCTTTTATGGTTAGAAAAACCAGAAAAGAGTCTGGGTGCAGTGGCTTACGCCTGTAATCCCAGGACTGTGGGAGGCTGAGCCAGGTGGATCACGAGGTCAGGAGCTCAAGACCAGCCTGACTGACATGGTGACACCCTGTCTCTATTAAAAATACACAAAAAATTAGCCAACGTGGTCCCACACACCTGTAATCCTATCTGTTCAGGAGGCTGAGGCAAAAGAATTGCTTGAACCAGGAGGCAGAGGTTGCAGTGACCTGAGATTGTGCCACTGCACTCCAGTCTGGGTGACAGAGTGAGACTCTGTCTCAAAAACAAAACAAAACAAAACAAACAAACAAACAAACAAACAAACAAAAGAAACCCACAAGAAACCCAGAAAAGTAATTATCCTGAGATTAACACAAGATAGAAATAATTCCTCCTAGATGAAATATTTTGAAGCAAAACATTTATGTAACTCAGGTTGTGGATTATTTTAGGGATATTACTGTTAAAGGTTTCTAGAATGTGACTGACAACTTTGGCAATTAATTGCTGTCAACCCATTCCCTTATTCTTAGTGTGAAACAGTATATTTGCTGTGATTCACAAATAATGTTATTTTTGGTGCTTTGTTCTACATGGGGTTCATTTATGGAATATTCCATTTAGGACATTTGGACTTAATTATAATTTTATTTTAACAAAGTTAAGCTTCTATGTTGGACAAGTCCTAACGTGTATGATAAATTATGTTGTTTGCTAAGAACAATGGCAAGGAAAAGTTAGCTGGCCCCTCAAGTAGAAAACTGCCTGGGGCGTTCTAAAGTAGTAAACAGTATATGTATATCATACACTAGTTAAATGAGTTCTTTAAATAGGGGATATGTGACCCTGCCCCCATGGCTCCTTCATGGAGAACGCTTTCTGGTTTGTCTTTGATCTGTGGTAAGCAGGCACCACATATCTGCCTAGTTTATCTTGGTTCTATGAGAAAACACATAACACCCGTTTGTTAAGAATAATCACTTGTTCAGAGAGAATACATATGTGGGTCAGAGTCTGCTTGAGGCTCTTAGCCCAGAAGGTTGTTTAGCCCCCTGAGGCTCTCAGCACTGGAGAGTGCTCAGCTTGGAAGGTTGTTAGCCCCCTGATAGTACCACTTTACACTCTATCTCTGTGTCTGTTTTTTAATTCCTCCAGCATTGCCTGGGGTGGGGTCTCCACCACTGAGCTAGTCTTGGTACTTCTATTTACCCCAATAGATAATGGGTATCAGGACTGTAAGATTTTCCATAGTCCTTAAATCCATTCAGCTAATCAGTCCTTCAGAAATTTACATTTTAATTGTAATTGAAATCCTTTCCAAGTTGAAGACTTCAGATTTCTTAGCTGATACACAGTGCTCTTAGTACACTATAGCTGAATATAAGCATTATGCAAGTCCTGTGGTTTATCCATAGATTGTGGTTTATCCTGTTAGATTTAAGAGGAATGTCTTAAGCTGGCCTCAGGGCAGTGCACACATAGTCCCAGCTACTTGGGAAGCTGAGGTGAGAGGATTGCTTGATACCAGGAGTTCAAGCCCAACCTGGGAAACATAGTGAGACCTCATCACAAACAAAAAAAACAAGCAAATAAATAAAAGTTTCATGAAATAAGAAAACAAACATGTTAAGTTTGTTCCTAGTTGCTGGTAATGTTTCAAACCTAACTCCTTACTGAATTGTAACAGTTAAAAATAGTTAAGATGGTAAATTTTTTATGTGTGTGGTTTTTTTTTAAAGATAAATGAGGGCTACTCATCTTACCCAGTTTCACCTTTACCTCAACAAATAATTTTTGTCATTTCTGCCCTTTCCTCTCAAAACTTGCCACCAAATAATAGAATTGCTTTTTAATGTGTATTTTCAGGGCAACTTTAATTGCACATGGTATTGCATTTGCAACTTGGTAAATCCCTAAAGGGAAATGGTATATCTTGGCAAGCAAGGTTTTAAACATTTTTTTTGAAAGAAAGAAAGAAAAAGGAAAGAAAGAAAGAGAGAAAGAAAGAAAGAAAGAATAGAATAGAATGAAAGAGAGAAAGAAAGAGGAAGAGAAAGAGGGAGAAAGAATGGGAGTCTTGCTTTATTGCCCAGGCTAGAATGCAGTCTAAAAATGGGTATTAAAAACCTCTTTTATGCCGATAATTGTGCCTAACAATGGAGACAGCAAAGAATAAGGGAGGAAAATAACAAACAAGCAGCCAACCAATATTTCATTTAAATCTGTGAAATGCTATGCAATTACTGAGGAGTGATTTACTTCCAATTATGTAGTTGCTTTTAGAGTAGATGTGATGTGGTACTGAGAAGAATGTATGTTTTGTGGATTTGGGGTGGAGAGTTCTGTAAATGTTTATTAATTTACTTGTTCCAGGTCTGAGTTCAAATCCTGGATATCCTTGTTAATTTTCTGTCTCGTTGATCTGTCTACTATTGACAATGTGATGCATTTGGTTGGTAAATCTTCCTCCATCTCTTTGTTTTGAGTCTTTGTGTATCCTTGCATGTGAGATGAGTCTAGATGCAGTATACCGATGGGTTTTGGCTTTCTATCCAATTTGCTTGTCTGTGTCTTTTGATTGGGGCATTTAGGCAATTTAAATTTAGGATTAATATTAATATATGTGAATTTAATACTGCCATTTAATGCTAGGTGTCTGTTTTGCCCTTTAGTTGATGTAGATTCTTCATTATGTTGATACTCTTTACGTTTTGGTATATTTTTGGAATGGCTGATACTGGTTGTTCCTTTCTATGTGTAGTGCTTCTTTCAGAAGCTCTTGTAAAGCAGGCCTGGTGGTGATGAAATCTCTGAGAACTTGCTTGTTCACAAAAGATTTTATTTTTCCTTCACTTATGAAGCTTAGTTTGGCTGGATATGAAATGCTGGGTTGAATGTTCTTTTCTTTAAGGATGTTGAATATTGGCCCCCACTCTCTTCTGGCTTGTAGGGTTTCTGCTGAGAGATCTGCTGTGAGTCTGATAGGCTTCCCTTTGTGGGTAACCTGACCTTTCTCTCTGGCTGCCCTTAGCATTTTCTCCTTCATTTCAACCCTGGCGAATGTAACGATTATGTGCCTTGGGGTTGCTCTTCTTGAGGAATATCTTTGTGGTGTTCTCTGTATTACCTGGAGTTGAATATTGTCCTGCCTTGCTAGGTTAGGAAAGTTTTCCTGAATAACATCCTGAAGAATATTTTCCAGCTTGGATTCATTCTCTTCATCACATTCAGGTACACCTATCAAACGTAGATGAGGTCTTTTCACATAGTCCCATATTTCTTGGAGACTTTGCTCATTCCTTTTTACCTTTTTTTCTCTAATCTTGTCTTCTCGTTTTATTTCATTGAGTTGGTTTTAGACCTCTGATATCCTTTCTTCTGCTTGGTCAGTTTGACTGTTAAAACTTGTACATACTTGGCGAAGTTCTCGTGTTGTGGTTTTCAGCTCCATTAATTCACTTATATTCCTCTCTAAATTGTCTATTCTCATTAGCATTTCGTCAAACCTTTTTTCAAGGTTCTTAATTTCTTTGCATTGGGTTAAAGCATGTTCTTTTAGCTCACAGAAGTTTCTTATTATCCACATTCTGAAGCCTGATTCTGACAATTCATCACATTCATTCTCCATCAGGCCTTGTTCCCTTGCTGATGAGGAGCTGTGATCCCCTGAAGCAGGAGAGGCATTGTGATTTCGGATGTTTTTAGCCTTTTTGTACTGGTTTCTTCCCATCTTTGTGGATTTGTCCACCTGTCATCTTTGTAATTGCTGACTTTCAGATTGGGTCTCTGAGTGGAAGTCCAGCTTGTTGGTGGTGATGTTATTTTCTGTTTCTTTGTTTTCTTTCGGTGGACGCCCCTCCCCCACAGAGCTGGCTCTTCCAGGTTCAGCTGTGCTTGCTGTGAAACTCTAAACTGTGAGCGTTTCCAATTGCTGTTTTTTAGTGGGGGTGGGACCAGCCAAGCCTGATCACCTGGCTCCCCGCCTTGGAGCCCCCTTTTTTTCTTTTCCCAATTGAATGGTTGATTCTCTCCCAGGTGCCCCAGTGGCCCACTGAAAAGGTGCCAGGATCTATGCAATTTCACCCTGCAGTGACTGTGCCGGCTCAAACAGTGGCACTGAGATTCATGGCGTTTTTCTGCCCAGGAATCTCCCAGTCTGGCTCCCCGCTTCAGTCCCCTCTTCAATCAGCTGAATGGGTGACTCTGCCTTCCCAGAGCTCCAAACGCTAACCAAAAGGGCACCCAGTCCCGCATACTCCGCACTGAGAACTGCCGTGCCGGGACACTGGCAAATCACCTGCGCCGGCCAAAAGAGTCACGCTGGCGGCCCATGGGGCTCCTCCGCTGGGAATCTCCTGGTCCTGGTCCGTGGGCAACAAAAATTCGTCTGGAAGTCTGGCGTCCACTCACTCCCTGTGCCTTCACTGGGAGCTGCAATCCTGAGCTGCTGCTAAACGGCCATCTTGGATCTCTCTCTCCTGTTATGTGTGTTTTTACCACAACTAAAAAAAACTTATTTCCTCCTAAAGTTCAGTGTATTTGTCATATATATATATATATATATATATATATATATATATATATTTTTTTTTTTTTTTTTGTGATGGAGTCTTGCTCTGTCACCCAGGCTGGAGTGCAGTGGTGCCATCCTGGCTCACTGCAACCTATGCCTCCTAGGTTCAAGGGATTCTCATGCCTCAGCCTCCCGAGTAGCAGGGCCTACAGGTGCTGGGTACCACACCTGGTATGTTGTGTCTTTGTTCTCATTGGTTTCAATGAACTTCTTTATTTCTGCCTTAATTTTGTTATTTACCCAGTAGTCATTCAGGAGCAGGTTGCTCAGTTTCAAGGTAGTTGTACAGTTTTGAGTGAGTTTCTTACTCTTGAGTTCTAATTTGATTGCACTGTGGTCTCAGAGAATGTTTGTTATGATTTCTATTCTTTTGCATTTGCTGAGGAGTGTTTTACTTCCAATTAGGTGGTTGATTTTAGAATAAGTGTGATGTGGTGCTGAGAAGAATGTATATTCTATTTGGGGTGGAGAGTTCTGTAGATGTCTATTAGGTTCACTTGGTCCAACTATCAACACAAGCTGAGTTCAAGTCTTGAATATCCTTGTTAATTTTTTGTCTCATTGATCTGTCTAATATTGACAGTGGGGTTTTAAAGTTACCCACTACTATTGTGTGGGAGTCTAAGTCTCTTTGTAGGTTTCTAAGAACTTGCTTCATGAATCTGGGTGCTCCTGTATTGGGTGCTTATATATTTAGGATAGTTAGCTCTTCTTGTTGCATTGATCCTTTACCATTATGTAATGCCCTTCTTTGTCTTTTTTTTATCTTTGTTGATTTAAAGTCTGTTTTATCAGAGACTCAGATTGCAACCCCTGCTTTTTTTTGCTTTCCATTTGTTTGGTAAATATTTCTCTATCCCTTTATTTTGAGCCTATGTGTGTCTTTGCAGGTGAGATGAGTCTCCTGAATACAGCACACTGATGGGTTTTTACTCCTTATTCAATTTGCCAGTCTGTGTCTTTTAATTGGGGCATTTAACACTTTTACATTTAAGGTTAATATTGTTATGTGTGAATTTGATCTCATCATTATGATACTAGCTGGTTATTTTGCCTGTTAGTTGATGCAGTTTCTTCATAGTGCCAATAGTCTTAACAATTTGGTATATTTTTGCAGTGGCTGGTACTGTGTTTTCCTTTCCATATTTAGTGCTTCCTTCAGGAGCTCTTGTAAGGCAGGCCTGGTGGTGACAAAATCTCTCAGCATTTCCTTGTCTGTAAAGGTTATTATTTCTCTCACTTATGAAGCTTAGTTTGGTGGGATATGAAATTCTGGGTTGAAAAATTCTTTAAGAATGTTGAATATTGGCCCCCACTCTCTTCTGGCTTGCAGGGTTTCTGCAGATAGATCCACTGTTAGTCTGATGAGCTTCCCTTTGTGGGTAACCTTACCTTTCTCTCTGGCTGTCCTTAACATTTTTTCCTTCATTTCAACCTTGGTGAATCTGATGATTATATGTCTCGGGGTTGCTCTTCTCACAGAGTATCTTTATGGTGTTTTCTGTATTTCCTGAATTTGAATGTTGGTTGTCTTTCTAGGTTGGGGAAGTTCTCCTGGACAATATCCTGAAGAGTGTTTTCCAACTTGGTTCCACTCTCCTTGTCATTTCCAGGTAGACCAATCAAATGTAGGTTTGGTCTTTTCACATGGTCCCATGTTTCTTGGAGTCTTGTTCATTCCTTTTCATTCTTCTTTCTCTAATCTTGTCTTCATGCTTTATTTCATTAAGTTGATCTTCACTCTCTGATATCCTTTCTTCCACTTGATTGATTTGGCTATTGATACTTGTGTATGCTTCAGGAAGTTCTTGTGCTGTGTTTTTCAGCTCCATCAGGTCATTTTTGTTCTCCTCTAAACTGGTTATTCTAGTTAGCAATTCCTCTAACCTTTTTTCAAGGATCTTAGCTCCCTTGCATTGGGTTAGAACATGCTCCTTTAGCTTGGAGTAGTTTGTTATTACCCACCTTCTAAAGATGACTTCTGTCAATTCGTCAGACTCATTCTTGGTCCAGTTTTGTTCCTCTGCTGGTGGGGAGTTGTGATCCTTTGGAGGAGAAGACACATTCTGTGTTTTGGAAATTTCAGCATTTCTGTGCTGGTTTTTCCTCATCTTTGTGAATTTATCTACCTTTGGTCTTTGATGATGGTGACCTTCAGATGGGGTATTTGTGTAGATGATGTCCTTTTTGTTGATGTTGATGTTATTTCTTTCTGTCTGTTAGTTTACTTTCTAACAGTCAGTCCCCTCTGCTGCAGGTCTGCTGGAGTTTGCTGGAGGTCAATTCAGGCCCTGTTTGCCTGGGTATCACAAGCAGAGGCTGCAGAACAGCAAAGATTGCTACCTGTTACTTCCTCTGGGAAGGTTTATCCCAGAGGGGCACCTGCTAGATGCCAGCTGGAGCTCTCCTCTATGAAGTATCTGTCAACGCCTGCTGGGAGATGTCTCCTAGTCAGGAGGCATGGGGGTCAGGGACCTATCTGAGGACGCAATCTATTCCTTAGCAGAGCTCAAGTGCTGTGCTAGGAGATCTGCTGTCTCTTCAGAACCAGCAGGCAGGAATGGTTAAGTCTGCTGTAGCTGTGCCCACAGCTTCCCCTTCCCCCAGGTACTGTGTCCCAGAGAGATGGGAGTTTGATTTATAAGCTCCTGACTGGGGCTTCTGCCTTTCTTTCAGAGATACCCTGCCCAGAGAGGAGGAATCTAGAGAAGCAATCTGGCTACAGCAGCTTTGCAGTGCTGTGGTGGGCTCTGCCCAGTTTGAACTTCCTGGTGGCTTTGTTTACAGTGTGAGGGGAAAACTGCCTAATCGCACCTCAATAATGGTGGATGCCCCTCCTCTCACCAAGCTCAAACATACCAGGTCGACTTCAGACTGCTGTGGTGGCAGCAAGAATTTCAAACCAGTGGATCTTGGTTTGTTGGGCTTCTTGGGGGTGGGATCTGCTGAGCTAGACCACTTGCCTCCCTGGCTTCAGCCTTATTTCCAGGGGAGTGAATGGTTCTGTCTCGCTGGTGTTCCAGGCGCCACTGCGGTATGAAAAAAACTCCTGGAGGAAGCTTGATGTCTGCCCAAATGGCCTCCTAGTTTTGTGCTTGAAACTCAGGGCCCTGGTGACGTAGGCACCTGAAGGAATCTCCTGGTCTATGGGTTGTGAAGACCATGGGAAAAGCATAGTATCTGAGCTGGGATGTACAATTCCTCATGGCACAGTCCCTCACGACTTCCCTTGGCTAGGAGAGGGAGTTCCCCAACCCCTCGTGCTTTCCATGTGAGGCAATGCCTCACTATGCTTCGGCTCACCCTCTGTGAGTTGTGCACACTGTCTAACCAGTCCCAGTGAGATGACCGGGGTGCCTCAGTTGGAAATGCAGAAATCAACCATCTTCTGCAATGATCTCACTGGGAGCTGCATACCAGAGCTGTTCCTATTCACCCATCTTGCTATTGCTGCCCTTATATTTTTTTAAGACAGTTTCACTCTGTTACCCAGGAAGAAGGGCAGTGGTGTGATTTCAGCTCATTGAAACCTCTGCCTCCCAGGCTCAAGTGATCCACCCACGTTAGTCTCCTGAGTAGCTGGAACTACCAATACAAGCCACTGTGTCTGATTAATTTGGTGGTTTAAAAAATTTTTTTGTAGTGATGAGGTCTCACTATGTGTATGCCTTGTGTGTCACTTTTCTCACAGTAACTTTCCTGTCGGTAATCTTATTGAGCATAGACAGTAGAGTTGGCTTAGTCCTGTGGTTTATCCCTGGATTGTCATTTAAGAGCAAGATCTCAACCTGGGCTGAATGCCGTGCACTCATAGTCCAAGCTACTTGGGAGGCTGAGGTAAAAGGATTGCTTGAGCCCAGGAGTTCAAGCCCAGCCTGGGAAACATAATAAGATCTCATCGCTAACAAATAAATAAATAAGGAAATACATAGAGCTTTCATTATATTGGAAAACAAACATGCAAAGTTTGTTCCTGGTTCCTGGTAATGTTACAAATTACCAGCAACTAGGTAATTAGCTCCTTACTGAACTGTAACGGTTAAAAATAGTTAAGATGGTAAATTTAATGCTATCTCTATTTTTTACCACAATTAAAAAAACCCTCCTGTCTTCCTAAATTCTGTGTAGTTGTCATACATGCTTCTAAATTTTTATTTGTATATTTTTTAAGACATAACATTTACAGAAAATTTGCAATTATAGTACAAGTAACTCATATACTTTTCACCTAGACTCACCAATTGTTAATAGCTTATGCTTGATTGGTTTCGTATCTCTTCTCTCCCTGTCTTACCCTGCTGCCCATACACTCACACATGCACTCATGGATATTATGTTTACTGTTATTAATGGTGAAGTGTTTAGGTAAAGTTTCAGGTATTATGGCCCTTTACCCTATGTACTAGAATGTGTGTATGTCGTTAAAGCAAAAAAACCTCATTCCTTGGATCATTACTGCACAAAGATCAAAATCAGGAAATTTAACAATTAGAAAATGCAGTTATTTAGCATATTCTCAAATTTTGCCAGTTATTCAGACAATTTATTTCCTTTATTAATTTGAGACAGTCTCGCTCTGTTGCCCAGGCTGGAGTGCAGTAGTGTGATCTCGGCTCACTGCAACCTACACATCCTACGTTCAAGGGATTCTCATGCGTTGGCCTCCTGAGTAGCTGAGACTACAGTTGCCGGCCACTGCACCTTGCTAATGTTTCTCCTTTTTTTGTAGTTTTAGTAGACATGGGGTTTCACCACGTTGGCCAGGCTGGTCTTGAGCTTCTGACCTCACTGATCTGCCCACCTTGGCATCCCAAAATACTGGGATTACAGACGTGAACCACTGCACCCAGCACAGATAATTTCCTTTATAGAATTTCTTTTTCTAATGCAGAATCCAGTTCAGTATCACATGTTGCATGTACTTGTCATGTGGTTTTACTTTCCTTTAATCTGGAATGGTTCCTGAATTTTTCTTGGTCATTCATGATACGGACATGTTTAAAGAGGATTGATCAGTTGGTTTGCAGAATGTTCAGCAGTTTGGGCTTTTTCGTGTATGTTTTAAATATTTTTCACTCAGCATTTATTGGTGGCTACTCAGGCCATATAAGAGTCTAAGTGTTGGGAGTGTAAGTGCTATGAGAGACAGGATTTCTGCCTTGAGTCATTTAATATGATAAGGACACTCTGAAGTCTAAGAACAGAGAAGTAAGTGCAAAGGAGGCAACAAAGTTGTGTGAGGGCACTCTTCGGGTAGGAAGAGGGTAATATTTGGAAAACCCTGTTTTCCTGTTTTCTGCTAACACTCCTGAAATAATGTTCCTGGGATTGTTATCAACACATTTATTATGACACTAGCTAAAGACTTTATTTAATAACACTGAGAGCATGAATATTATATCCTTATTCATATTTCATGTTTTACTGCTTAAATTGATATATTTTTTTCTTAATTTTTAAGGGCCATAGCCTGAAGTGATAGCCAGGAACAGATTCACCCAAAGACTGAGTTTGAGCGTGGAGATGGTCCTGATGTCCAGGAGATGCGCAGCCTGCCAAATCCAGAGCAAGTGAAACCTCCAGAAGCAGGTAGACAATTTATTAGGCATGCAAATTGTAGGGTGTTGGTTTCCACAGTATCATATTCTTCTTCTTCCTCTTTTTTTTTTTTTTTTGAGATGGAGTCTAACTCTGTCACTTAGGCTGGAGTGCAGTGGTGCCATCTCAGCTCACTGGAACTTCCACCTCTCGGGTTCAAGTGAGTCTCCTGCTTGAGCCTCCCGAGTAGCTGGGATTACAGGTGTGCGTCACTGCACCCAGCTAATTTTTGAATTTTTAGTAGAAATGGGCTTTCATCCTATTGCACAGGCTGGTCCTGAACTCCTGACCTCAAGTGATCCACCTGCCTTGGTCTCCCAAAGTGCTGGGATTACAGGCGTGAGCCTCTGAGCCTGATCCAGCATTATATTTTTAACAACAGAAAGGTACCAATACTGCCTCCTTAATACTAGAGTTCTTCTAGCCTAAAGGTTATTTAAAACGTAGTATACGCCCTAGCACCAGACCTATAGCCTGTCAGATATAGAAACACACTGAGTCAAAGCCATCTTAAATGAAAACTTTTAAGTTCTTAAACCAATAGCCCATAATTTTCAGATGCTTTTGTAAAGGTCTGAGGTCTGCTTTTAACAAATACATAATACATAACACATAACAATCATCAGTTGGTGTGAAATGTACTGAAGCACTTGATGCAGGTTCTAATACCAGCGCTTACAGCATTTGTGAGATTCTGAGCAGATCCTTTAACTTCTCAACCTATCTTTGGTTCTTAAAAAATAGTGAGTTTGAGTCAGATTTTTTTTTTTTTTTTTTTTTTTTTTTTTTTTTTTTTTTTTTTGAGACGGAGTTTCGCTCTTGTTACCCAGGCTGGAGTGCAATGGCGCGATCTCGGCTCACCGCAACCTCTGCCCCCTGGGTTCAGGCAATTCTCCTGCCTCAACCTCCTGAGTAGCTGGGATTACAGGCACGTGCCACCATGCCCAGCTAATGTTCTTTTTTTTTTTGTATTTTTAGTAGAGACGGGGTTTCACCATGTTGACCAGGATGGTCTCGATCTCTTGACCTTGTGATCCACCTGCCTCGGCCTCCCAAAGTGCTGGGATTATAGGCTTGAGACATCGTGCCCGGCCGAGTCAGGTATTTTAAAATAAATTTTCATTCTGGTTCTTTCATACTCTGATCCTTTTGGATAGAGTGCATAGGATACAGTGATCATCTGCTCTGTATGATTTGTTTATCATAAATCATCAAACACTGACCTGTGTCATCTTAAAACCTGTGAATTGAGATTTCATTGCTACAAAGAAAGTGAGCAGGCACTCTGCTTCATGTTTGTTTTCTTTGTAGAGACTTGAATGCCTATTGTTAGATCCTGTCAAATTCTAAATTAACTGGCTTCTTTTGTTTGTTTGTTTGTTTGACATAGTGTCTCTGTCACCTGATCTGGAGTGCAGTGGTGTGATTTCAGCTCACTGCAACCTCTGCCTCCCAGATTCAAGCAATCCTCCTACCTCAGCCTCCTGAGTGGCTGGAACTGCATGCACAAGCCACTGTGCCTAATTTTTTTTTTTTTTTTTTTTTTTTTTTTTTTGCTGTTGTACATTTATTGTAGACATGAGGTCTCACTATGTTACACAGGCTGGGATTTTCTGCCTCTTTTTTTATATACTTTAAATTCTGGGGTACATGTGCAGAACGTGCAGGTTTGTTACATAGGTATACACGTGCCATGGTGGTTTGCTGCATCCATCCCCCCATCATCGACATTAGGTATTTCTCCTAACGTTATCCCTCCCAAATTGCCCCACACGCTGGTATTCCTCACCTAGCTCCCCCACAATTTTCTAGCTCTTAATGAATAATTGCTTTTTAAAACTTTCCCCACCGAAACCTTCAGTGACTGAATTATCAAATGGCTTGAGACTGTTTAGTTTCTATCATCTGTGGCATATTGATCAGTGACGCTCAGCATCGGCCTGAGTAAGATGCCTGTGTTAAGCATCCTCCCTGCCCCACTGTCAGTCTTCACGAACCGCTATTTCTAATAAGAGTGTAGACACATAGATGATATAATCGCGTCTAACCATATCAAATGTTACATGTAGGTTTGAACTTTTGAGACATGATAAAATCTAAAGTTCAAATACCATGACTTTAATACTTGCTGAGTAATCAACGGAAGTATGTTTTACATACGTGTTTTCCAGACGACTGACTGTTAATTATAAGTGCTTCTGAATTTACAGGATGCATCTGATGTTTAGGGAGGAAATTACCCTTAAGTTCTGCAGGTCTACCCTCAAGGTGTGTACAGAGGTTTAACTGGATGTAAGACACAGGATCACCCTTAGGGTTCTGTTTGTAGTCCATTTTAGAAAACCCAAAGTGTAATGTGCTTTGTATGCCTTTAGGGTCATCTGAATTATCTGTTGCTAAGGTCACGTTCCCAACTGTTGTGATTCTGTTACAGCTGAAAAGCATTTGCGGCTTTAAAAGAAGACAAGCTGAAATGACACAGGCTGCCTTCATGTTGGAAAGTTGCTCCTGAACGTTCTCTCAATAAAGCTATACAGCCCTTTGCAATGAAGTCTTGCACATGTTGTGTAAACTTTATTTCTAGGTATTTGATGCTGTCACATATCTTACCATTCTTTGGAATTTTACATTCTGTTTATGCTGGTGTATAGTGGCCTAGTACTTACATATGGAGTTTTCTGTCCAGCAACCTGTTAAATATACCTGTGAATTCTACAAGTTGACTCTAGATCCTTTACAGTCTTCAACATACAGAGTCATATCATCTTTGAATAAGGGTAGTTGTGTTTTTTTTTTTTTTTTCTATTTCCTTTTGTATTTTTTTAGAGATGGGTTTTGATATGTTTCCCAGGTCGGTTTTTGAACTCCTGAGTGCAAGTGATGCACCCGCTTTGGCCTCCCAGAGTGCTGGGATTGCAGGCGTGGGGCACCGCACTGGGTCTGTTGCTGCCATTTTGAGGAGTTTTATTTCCTCTTCTGATTTCATGGCATTGGGCCGATCCACCTGGTTCAGTGGTGCCCGTGGACATCCTAGTCTTATCCGTGATGAGAAATGGAAACATTTAAACATTTCACCATCATATTTACTGTAGTATTTTTGTAGATGGACTTTATCAGAGTAAGTTATTCCATCCTGTTCTAAGTTTCTGAGAGTATTCATTTTGAATATATGTTGAGTTTCATCAAACAGTGCATCTATTTTGACTATCACAGCATTTTTCCCATTAATCTGTTAGCGTAGTGCATTAGGTTGATACATTGGTACTTTTTATTTCCTATTTTTAAAAAATGAGATAGGATCTCACAGTGTCACCCAGGCTGGAGTGCAGTGGTGTTAATCCGAGCTCACTGCGGCCTTGACCTTTGGGCTCAAGCAGTAATGGCACCTCAGGCTCCCGAGTAGCTGTGACTGTAGGTACGTGCCACCACGCCCGGCTTCTTTTTCTTTTTTGTTTCTTGATGGTGATGAGATTTTGTCACGTTGCTTAGGCTGGTCTTGAACTCCTGAGCTCAGGCGATCTGCCCAGCTCAGCCTTCCAAAATAGTAGGATGACAGGCCTGAGCCTTGGCCTGGCAAGACTTTTCTTATCTCGTGGTTTTATTCATGTAAAGACTAACCTTCGACTGGGCGCGGTGGCTCACGCCTGTTATCCCAGCACTTGGAGAGGTCCAGGTGGGTGGATGACGAGGTCTGGAGTTCAAAACCGCCTGGCCAAGATGATGAAACCCCTTCTCTACGAAAAGTACAGAAATTTGGTGGGTGTGGTGGCACGGGCACGTAGTCTCACCTACTCGAGAGCCTGAGGCTGAAGAATGGCTTGAACCTGGGAGGCGGAAGTGGCAGTTAGCCGAGATCACCGCACTGCACTACGGCCTGGGTGACAGAGTGTGACTGCATCTGAAAAAGAAAACCAAAAAAACAGACCAACCTTATTTGTACCTTTGTGCGTGTGGGCTGACAGCGTGATGAGATTTATCATTCGACTGATGAAAAGGAAACTATCCTTGACGTTCCAGTGTGTAAGTATGTGAAAGCATAATTATTTTGAAAGCGTACATTGCTATGGGTGTTGGGACCCCTGCACTTTGCGCTGCTGTGGGAGCATGTCCTTGTAGGTACCTTCAGTCTGTTTTCTCAACTACAAACATGTTAGGGCCGTGGGTTGTGACTGGTAAGGACCGTGTCTTGCTAGTTTCAAGATGGAGTTGATTTTCAAGTGGTGTGACTCTGGCTGTCCTTGGCTCCTGTTTCACGGGTACTGTCACTTCTCCTTCTGCGATTCTGATGCTACAAATGATAATGTTTGAGTATTTTCCTACAGGTCCTTGAGGCTGTATTCATTTTTCTTTCAGCCTCTTTCTGTGACTTGTTCATGTTGAACAATTTCTTTTTGGGGTAGGTCGTTATTTCTGTTTCAGCAGGTGGTCTACCTGTCTTTCCAGGCAGTCACCACGGTCCTTGTCCCCATGGTGAGGCCAGAGCAAGGGAGGGCCCTGGATGCGAGGGGGGAGTCAGTTGAAGATGGAGTGAGTTTTGAGGGGAGCACTATTTGAGGTATTTGAGTCCCCGAGGCATAGGAAACAGCAGAGGGAGGTCGGATTCCATTATCCTCAGCGGGGATGGGAATCGGGAGTTTGGGGTGTGGGGCTTGCAACGGCAGCCCTCCCTTTCCCACCCACAGCTGCGCATGCTCCTTGGGCTCCCGTCTCAGTGCGCATGTTCACTGGCCGTCTTCCGGTCAGCGCGTTCGCTCGCGTGAAGGACGCCAGGGAGCTGTGAGGGTGTGGTGTCGCGTTCCTGCCCTCCGGATTCGTTTTCCTCTACGGAGACTCATCCGGTAGGCCCGAAAGCAGTCTCCCCAGGTGCTGAAGTGTGAGTGAGGGTGAGGAGGAGGCAGTGAGCTTCGTGGGGGTCCAGCGGGTCCTGCTGCGTGGTCTGTGGTCTCTGAGAGAGAAGGGCCTCATGGCTTCTGAAAGAGAAGGGCCTCCTTACCTCGAAAGAGCAGGGCCTCGAGGTCATCCTCTTTACAGGCTGCGAGGCCACCATCAGCTTTGTGGTCGTGAAGGGGCCAGGACATGGAGGAAGGTGGGCCGCAGAAGGGAGGTGGTCTGGGGCTCAGGTGAAGCTAGGGCGAGTGCTGGGGGTGATGTTGGAGGAATGGAAGTCCTGAGGTGCAGGAAACCCCGACACAGGGCAGATTCCTGGGTCCTCAATGGGGCCCCGTGGGTAGGGGCGAGGGGTTGGGGTCGAGGTGGAAAGTGAAGAACGGGCCCGGCATCTGGGAAGGCTGCGGGCTGCTTCGCGCCCCCTAGCATTGTGGAGAGCAGAGCGCCCGACTGAGAAGCCACGCCGGGTCTCGCCTCCACCATGGAGGGTCCGGAAAGAATGGGAAGGACTGGGCGAGGCTGTGCCGTCCAAGCAAACTTGATTAGAGGGGGGTGACTGGCTCTAGTAAGTGGGAGCGTGTCACAAGCAATAGTCACGGGAATTGTGTTTCACTAGTGTTTTCATGTGGAGTCCACTTGTGAAATGAAACCTCATCCGCATACTGCCATATGTGGTTCCCTTGAGCAGGGAGGTCAAGGCTTCAGCCATCTGTGATGGCGCTGCTGCACTCCAGCCTGAGCAGCAGAGCCAGACCGCGCATCCAAAAGAAATTTAGAAAAACATGTCTGCTGCCTTTTGCCACACCACGCCTTAAGATGATTGTTCTTCCAGCATGGCCAGCGTAAGTGGCTTTGCAGGCGCTCAGAAAAGGTACACACGTATGCTTAACTGTGGGACTTACTGTGAGAGTGTTTTCAAAAATAAAATGACAAGTTACCATTATAGCCATGGAAGTGATCGAATATAGCTGTCCTCTCAAGTGCATGTTCCCAGTCACGTTTTTTTGTTTGTTTGTTTGTTTGATTGTTTTTTGTTTTTTCAGCGAGAAATATGAGTTGGCGAGGAAGATCAACCTATCGGCCTAATCCAAGACGCTGTGTGCAACCTCCTGAGATGATTGGGTATACGCTGGTGAGTGCTTTAATGTTAATTCGATATTTTCTATTAGCAGAAATTAATATTTGTGATAATGTCATTGCATAGGTGTATAGACACTGATAACATTCTTTCATGCTGATAAAAATGATTTTGGTGTCTCATGAAGGGAACATTGATTCAGGAGGATTTTACTTCTCCCTTGTGTTCTTCAGCTTTTGCTCATGACTTCTTTCTCATGGTGGGCTTGATAATGACAGATTGTACACGTCGTGTAATAAATTCCAAAGTCCTTGTGGGTCACTGTTCTCACAGTAACCTTCCTGCGCGTAGAGTAACATTATTGAGCATAGACAACAGAGTTGGAGAAATGTCCATTTTTTTTGTTTTTGTTTTTGTTTTTCTTTTTTTCTCCTTCCTGCTGTTCTGTGAAGAAGAAATGTCTTTAGGCTTAGTTATGATCAGAAATATCTATGTAGTCTGTGTAGATATATGTATAATTATGTGTTAACAAGAAACCTGTTTTTTCTTTATTTGCACACACACACCAACACACACACGCCCGCGCGCGCACACACACACACACACACACCCCACACTTTCCCTAGCCCAAGCTGTTCAGCGATAAAGAAGTGGAACCACCAAAACCTGAAGAAAGGGAAGCAGCAACTGAAAGTCAGGATCCTGCACCTGCTCAGGAGGGAGAGGATGAGGGAGCATCTGCAGGTCAAGGTGAAAGGAAAGGGAAGAACAATGCCTGTTGCGGGGGTGGGGGGTAGGGTGGGGTTTGTGGGGGCGTGTGTGTCTCACGCATTGCCACATAGCAGGAACAGGAAGAAAGCAAACTATGAAAAGAATGCCTGTAATGGACTGGAAAAGTGAGGAGGGTATATAGTTTGCAGCTTAGCTTAGGGAAACCCCTCACTATGGTGAAACGTGTCCACGTTATGAATAAGAGAATGCAGGCTCGAGGATTGGGTTTTATCCAAGAAGAGTTGACTCGTGAATGCACAATTTGTGTTTTGTTTCAAAGTTTGTGTCTTTCTACCATCTATCTATGTTACTGTAAAAAGAAGTAAATAATTTTTCTGAAAACTCAAATGGTTTACTGCAAGGTAGCTTAGTAGGGGCCCAGGAACAGACCCAGTTAGAGGAGCAGGTGTAGCTCTAAAAACCGAGTCACTGAACGTTGGCCACTGTTTCCTTTGATTGACAGTTTAATGCGATGGGTTTGATAAAAACTGAATGGATCAGGATACTGCCATATGTGGAGCTGGGTTAGGATGACTTTCTTTTCTTTCTTTTTTTTTTTTTTTTCTTTTTGAGACAGAGTCTCGCTCTGTTACCCAGGCTGGAGTGCAGTGACGCAATCTCGGCTCATTGCAACCTCCGCCTACTTGGTTCAAGCAATTCTCCTGCCCTCAGCCTCCTGAGTAGCTGGGAGTATAGATGCCCACCACCACACCCAATTAACTTTAGTATTTTTGAACAGAGATGGCATTTCACCGTGTTGGTCAGGCTGCTCTTGAACTCTTGATCTTGGGACCTGCCCGCCTCAGACTCCCAAAGTGCTGGGATTACAGGTGTGAGCCACCACGCCTGGCCGATTTAGTCTGATTTTCTAATTGGGTTTAGGAGGTGATGAAATCCTTTTATGGTTAGAAAAACCATAAAAGTAATTATTTTGAGGTTAACATGAGATAAATAATTTCTCCTAGATAAAATAGTTTGAGGTAGGGGCGGTGGCTCACGCTTGTAATCCCAGCAGTATGGTAGGCGGATGCAGGCGGATCACCTGAGGTGAGAAGTTTGAGAAGAGCCTGGCCAACATGGGGGAACCCCGTCTCTACCAAACATTCAAAAATTAGCCGGGCGTGGTGGTGGGTGCCTGTAATCGCAGCTATTCAGGAGGCTGAGGCCAGAGAATTACTTGAACCTGGGAGGCAGAGGTTGCAGTCAGCCAAGTTCACAGCATTGCACTCTGGCCTGGGTGCCAAGAGCGAAACTCAGTCTCAAAAAAAAAAAAAAAAGTAGTTTGAAACAAAACATTTATGTGACTCAGGTCATGGATTATTTTAGGGATTTACTGTTAAGGTTTCTAGAATCTGATTGACAACAATACGCATTAATTGCTGTCCACCCACTCCCTTATCCTCAGTGCAGGACGGTATATTTGCTGTGATTCACAAACCATGTAATTTTTGGTGCTTTGTTCTACATGGGGCTCATTTATGGAATAGTATATTTAGGACCTTTGGACCGAAGTCTAACTTTATTTGAATAAGATGAAGTTTCTATTTACCCCAATAGGTAATGGGTGTCATGAGTGTAAGATTTCCCATAGTCCTCAAGTCCATTCAACTAATGAGTCCTCAGAAATTTACATTGTAATTGTAACTGAAATCCTATCCACGTTGTGGACTTCAGATTTCTTAGCTGATGCCCACTGCTCTTGGTACTATGTGGCTGAATATAAGCATTGTAGAAATCCTGTGGTTTATCCTCAGATTTTCATTTAAGAGCAAGGTCTCATCCTGAGTTGAATGCCATGCACTCATAGTCCCAGCTACTTAGGAGGCTGAGGTGAGAGGATTGCTTGAGCCCCGGAGTTCAAGCCCAGCCTGGGAAACATAGCAAGACCTCATCGCTACCAAATAAATGAGGATAGAAGTAAAGAAGGAAATACGTAAAGGTTTTGTGAGATAGGAAAACAAACATGCAAAGTTTTGTTTCTAGTTGCTGGTGATGTTGCACACATAGGTCCTTACTAAACTGTAACATTTAAAAATAGTTAAGATGATAAATTCTATGTCATGTGTGTGTTTGTGTGTGTACATATATATATATATATATATATATATATATATATACATATATATACACACATCTTACCACAACTAAAAGGAAAGCAACCTCCTGACTTTATAAATTCAGTGTAGTTGTCATATATTCTTCTATGTTTTTATTTGTATATTTTCAAGACGTAACATTTATAGAAAATTTGCAGTTATACAACAATCAAGTCACATACTTTTCACCTAAATTCACCAACCGTTAATAGCTTTTGCTCCATTGGTTTGATATCTCTTCCCTCCCTTTCTTACCCTGCTGCCGACACACTCACACACTCACTTATTGATACTATGTTTACTGTTACTGATGGTCAATTGTTTAGATAAAGTTTCAGGTGTTATGGACCTTTACCCTGTGTACTTGATTGTGTGTATATTGTCAGAACCTAGAAGAAGTCATTCCTTGGATCATCACTGCACAAAGATCAAAATCAGCAAATTTAACAATGAGAAAATGCAGTCATTTCATATACAGTTTGTACTCAACTTTTGCCAGTTATTCAGACAATTTCATTCATTCAATCATTTATTGAGACAGAATCTCACCGTGTCGCGCAGGCTGGAGTGCAGTAGTACGGTCTTGGCTTACTGCAGCCTACCGTCTGAGGACCAAGGCATTCTCATGCCTCAGCCTTCTGAGTAGCTGGGAATACAGTTGCCGGCCATCGCGCCTGGCTAATGTTTCTTTTTCTGTTTTTTTTTTTTTTTTTTTTTTTCCTTCTATTTTTAACAGAGGTGGGGTTTCACCACGTTGGCCAGGCTGGTCTTGAACTTCGGACTTCACCTGATCTGCCCACCTTGGCATCCCAAAATGATGGGGATTACAGGCGTGAGCTACCGTGCCCAGCCTAGATAATTTCCTTTATAGAATTTCTTTAGATAATGCAGAGTCCAGTTCAGGATCACATGTCGCATGTACTTGTCGTGTGGTTTTACTTTCCTTTAATCTGGAATGGTTCCTTAATTTTTCTTTGTCATTCGTGGTACGAACATTTTATGAGGAGGATAGACCAGTTGGTTTGTAGAATGTTCAGCACTCTGGGCTTTTTCGTGTATGTTTCAGAGATTTTCACTCAGCGTTTATTGGTGGCTACTCGTGCCGTATTAGACGTCTAATGCTAGGACTGTAAGTGCTATGAGACAGTATTTCAGCCTTGAGTCATTTAATACGATAAGGACACTGAGAAGTCCAATAACAGAGATGTGCAAAGGAGGCAACAAAGTTGTGTGAGGGCAGTCTTCGGGAAGGAAGGGGATAATATTTGGAAAACCCTGTTTTCCTGATTTCTGCTAAGAGACTCCTGAAATAATGTTCCTGGGGTTGTTATGAATACATTTATTATGGCACCAGCTAAAACCTTTATTTAATAACACCGAGAGGATGAATATGATTTCCATATTCATATTTCATGTTTTACTGCTTGAATTGAGAATTTTCTTTTAATTTTTAAGGGCCGGAGCCTGAAGCTGATAGCCAGGAACAGGTTCACCCCCCAAAGACTGAGTGTGAGCATGGAGATGGTCCTGATGTCCAGGAGATGCGCCTGCCATATCCAGAGCAGGCGAAACCGCCCCAAGCAGGTAGGCAATTTATGAGGCATGCAAATTGTAGGGTGTCTGTTTCCACAGTATGATATTCTTATTCTTACTGTTTTTGAGATGGAGTCTTGCTCTGTTGCCCAGGTGGAGTGCAGTGGTCCCATCTTAGCTCACAGGAACTTCTGCCTCCCAAGTTGAAGTGATTCTCCTGCCTGAGCCTCCCGAGTAGCCGGGATTACAGTCGTTCGCCTCCCAGCCTAGCTAATTTTTGTACTTTTAGTCGAGACGGGCTTTTGTCATGTTGCACAGGCTGGTCCCGAACTCCTGACCTCAGGTGATCCACCTGCCTCGGCCTCCCAAAGTGCCAGGATTCAGGTGTGAGCCACCACGCCGAACCGACGATTACATTTTTAATACCAGAGAGGTAACAATAGTGCCTCCTTAATAATAGAGGTCTTCTAACATAGTAGTTATTTGCAGCGTAGTTCAGCGCCCGACCGATGGACTGTCAGATACAGAAACACACTGAGTCAATGTCATCTTGAATGAAAACTTTTGAGCATAAATCCTTAAACCAATGGCTCACAATTTTCAGATGCTTTTTTAGAGGTGTGTTTTTAACAAATACATAAGACATTTGTAACACGCATCAGTTGGTGTGAAATATTCTGAAGCCCTTGATGCAGGTTCCAGTGCCAGCTCTCTTAACAGCATTTGTGAGATTCTCAGCGGATCCTTTAACTTCTCAACCTGCCTTTGGTTACTATAAAAATAGTGAGTTTAAGTCAGATATATTAAAATCATTTTTCATTCTGGCTCTTTGATACTGTGATCCTGATGGATAGAATGCACAGGATACAATGATCTTCTGTTTGTATGATTTGTTTATCATGTATCATGAAACCCTGGCCTGTGTCATCTGAAAACCTGTGAGTTCAGATTTCATTGCTAAGAAATTGAGTGGGCACTCTGCTTCATGTTTGCTTTTCTGTGTGGAGACCTGAATGCGTATGGTTAGATCCTGTCAAATTCTGAACTCTCTGTCTTCTTCTGTTTGTTTGTTTGAGACAGAGTCTCATTCTGTCACCCAGGCTGGAGTGCAGTGGTGGGATTTCAGCTAACTGTAATTGCTGCCTCCCACACTGAAGCGATCCTCTCATCTCAGCCTCTTGAGTGGCTGGAACTACATGCACAAGCCACTGTGCCTAATTTTTTTTAAAAAATTTATTATAGAGATGAGGTCTCACTGTGTTGCTCAGCCTGGGATTGTCTGGCTTGTAATGAATAATTGGTTTTTAAATCTTTTCCCACGGAATCCTTGCATGACTGAATTATCAAATGGCTTGAGACTGTTTAGTTTCTATCATCTGTGGCATATTGATCAGTGACGCTCAGCATCGGCCTGAGTAAGATGCCTGTGTTAAGCATCCTCCTTGCCCCACTGTCAGTCTTCACGAACCGCTATTTCTAATAAGAGTGTAGACACATAGATGATATAATCGCGTGTAACCAGATGAAATGTTATATGTAAGTTTCAACTTTTGAGACATGAGTTGATAAAATCTGAAGTTCAAATATCATGACTTTAATACTTGCTGAGTAATCAACGGAAGTATGTTTTACATATGTGTTTTTCAAACTACTGACTGTTAATTATAAGTGCTTCTGAATTTACAGAATTCACTTGATGTTTAGGGAGGAAATTACCCTTAAGTTCTGCAGGTCTACCCTCAAGGTGTGTACAGAGGTTTGATTGGATGTAAGACACAGGATCACCCTTAGGGTTCTGTTTGTAGTCCATTTTAGAAACTCCAAAGTGTAATGTGCTTTGTATGCCTTTAGGGTCATCTGAATTATCTGTTGCTAAGTCAGGTTCCTAACTGTTGTGTTTCTGTTACAGCTTCAAAGAAATCACTGCGTTAAAAGAAGACACACTGAAATGATACATGCTGCTTTTAGTTCTCCCAATAAAGCTTCATAGCATTCTGCAAGGAAGTCCTAAGCATCTTTTGTGAACTTTATTTCTAGGTATTTGATGCTGTGAAATATGTGTAATTCTTTGAAATGATATATTATAAATGTTTGAGCTGGTATTTGGAGACATAATATATATGGTTTTTTCTCTCCAGCAACTTTCAAGTTCAGCTCGGCAGTAGACACCCCCACTCAGTCGGCCCTGAAGGCGTTAAGAAGCAGATCCCCAGATAGAACAACTAAGTGGGAGTATCTGGGGGCTAATAGCATTCTGAAGTGAGAGCCTCATTCGGTGACAGCATTCTGGGCTCAGGGTTTCTTACAGATGATGACCCACGTAGTTTTTCTCCCTGAACAGTTGATTAGTATTAATAAACAGGTGTTCTGTGTTTTCTTGTAGACCCAAGATAACAGGTAGGCAGCTGGTTCCTGCTTACCGCTGATCATAGAGAAACTAAAAAGTATTCTTCATGAAGGAGGCAGGGAGGCTGGGTCACATATCCTACGCTTAAAGAATTGTTTTAACAACTGTATGATATACATATACTCTCTTGCCAATTTAGAATGCCCCTAATAGTTTTCCACTTGGGGAAAGGGATAGCTAGGTTTTCCTTGCCATCGTTCTTCTTAGTAAATGACATATTCTGTCGTACACTAAGCATTTCTCAACAAGCAATCTGTTAAATGTGCTTATGAATTCTAAAAGTTTACTTCTAGATCCCTTTTAGTCTTCAACAAAAGGAGTCATGCCATCTTTGAATAAATACAATTCTGTTTCTGCCATCTTTTTCCTATTTCTTTTGTATTTTTTGTAGAGACGGAGTTTTGATATGTTTCCTGGGCTGTTCTTGAACTCCTGAGTGCATGTGATGCACCCGCCTCAGCCTCCCACTCTGGTGTGAATACAGGCATGGGCCACTGCGCTAGGCCTGTTGCTGCCATTTTTAAGAGTTTTATTCCCTTTTTTGATTTTATGGCATTGGGCAGACCCACCTGATACAATGGTGATAGTGGACATCCTTGTCTTATCCCTGATGAGAAATGGAAACATTTCAGTATTTCACTGTCTTGTTTACTGGACTATTTTTGGACTTTATCAGAGTATGTCATTCCATTCTGTTCTAATTTTCTGAGAGTATTCATTTTGAATATATTTTGAGTTTCATCAAACAGTGCATCTATTTCAATTACCACAGCATTTTTTCCCATTAATCTGTTAATGTAGTCCATTAGGTTGATAAATTTGTTCTTTTTTATTTCCTATTTTAAAAAATTGAGACAGGATCTCACTCTGTCACCCAGACTGGAGTGCAGTGTTGTTATGAGAGCTCACTGCATCCTTGACCTTTTGGGCTCAAGGGATAATCAAACCTCAGCCTCCTGAGTAGCTGCAACTCTAGGTACATGCTACCATGCCCAACTAATTTTTCTAATTTTTTTTTTTTTTTTGTAGTGATAAGATTTTGTCACGTTTCTTACGCTGGTCTCGAATTGCTGAGCTCAAGCCATTTGCCCAGCTCAGCCTCCCACAATTATAGGATTAAGGATGTGAGCCTTGACCTGGCCAGGGTTTTCTTACATTGGGTTCTTATCCATGTAACGACTAACCTTAACTGTATCTTTGTATGAGTGGGGTAACAGCATGATGAAATTTATCATTCTATTGACTGAAAGAAAACTATCCTTGACTTTCTAGTATATAAGTATGTGAAAGTATAATTATTTTGAAAGCATATATTGCTACGCGTATTGGGACTCCTGCACTCTGCTGCTGTGGGGGCCTGTCCCTGTGGGTACCTTTAGTCTGTTTTCTCAACTGCAAACATGTTGGGGCCATGGGTTGTGACTGGTAAGGAATGTGTCCTGCTAGTTTCAAGATGGAGTCAATTTTCAAACAGTTCACTCTGGCTGTCCTAGACTCCTGTTTCCCTGGTACTGTCACTTCTTCTGTGATTCTGATGCTACAAATGATAGACATTTTAGTATTTTCCTACAGGCCCTTGAGGTTGTATTCATTTTTCTTTCAGTCTCTTCTTTTGTCTTGTTCATGTTGAACAATTTCCCTTTGGGGTAGATCATTATTTCTGTTTGAACAGATGGCCTACCTGTCTTTCCAGGCAATCACTATGGTCCTTGTCCCCATTGTGCAGCCAGGGCAAGAGAGGATCCTGTAGGGGAGGGGGTTCAGTTGAAGATGGAGTGAGTTTTGAGGGGAGCACTATTCGAGGTATTTGAGTCCCCGAGGCGTAGGAAACAGCAGAGGAAGGTCGAATTCCATTATCCTCAGTTGGGATGGGAATAGGGGGTTTGGGCTGTGGGGCTGGGAACGGCAGCCCTTCTCTTCCCACCCACAACTGCGCATGCTCCTTGGGCTCCCATCTCAGTGTGCATGTTCACTGGTCGACATCTGGTCAGTGTTTTCGCCCTCATGGAGATCGCCAGGGAGCTGTGAGGGTGTGCAGTCGCTTTCCTGCTGTCCGGACTCTTTCCTCTGCTGAGACTCATCTGGTAGGCCTGCAGGCCAGACCTCTGGGTGCTGAAGTGTGACTGAGGGTGCGGAGGAGACAGTGAGCTTCGGGGAGGTGTGGTGGGTCCTGCTGCATGGTCTGTGGTCTCTGAGGGAGAAGGGCCTCCTGACGTCCGAAAGCACAGGGCCTCGAGGTTGTCCGTCTTCTCTTCACAGGCTCTGACACCATCGGCTTTGTGGTTGTGAAGGGTCCAGGACAGGGAGGAAGGTGGGCCATGGAGGGGAGGCGGTATTGGGCTCAGGTGAAGATGGGGTGAGTGCTGGGGATGTTGGAGGGATGGAAGTCCTGAGGTTCTGGGAACCCCCGACACATGGCAGATCCCTGAGTCCTGAATGGGGCCCCGGGGGCATGGTGATGGGCGTAAGGTGGGCAGTAACGAAGAGGCCTGGCATTAGGGAAGGCTGCAGGATGGTGAGGGCCCCCCAGCAGTGTGGAATGGGGAGCGACCCAGTGAGAAGCCATGCAAGGTCTCACATCCGTTATGGAAGGTCTGGAAACAATCGGAAGGACTGGGCGAGGCTATGCAGTCAAAGCAAACTTGATTTGACGGGAGTGAATGGCTCTAGTAAGTGGGAGTGTACCAGAAGCAGCGGTCATGGGAATTGTGATTCACTGGTGTTTTCATGTGGAGTACACTTGGGAAACTAAACCTCATGAGAAATGTGTGTCACAGAGGTGTAGTTGCACATGCCTGTTGTCCCAGCTACTCTGGACACTGAGACAGGAGGACTGCTTGAGCGGGAGGTCAAGGCTGCAGAGAGCTGTGATCTTGCTGCTGCCTTGCAGCATCAGCAACAGAGCAAGACCTCACGTCAAAAATAAATTTTAAAATAATATCCTCTGCCTTATGCCACATGCCTTAAGATGATTGCTCTGTGACCTTGGGCACCATAAGTGGCTTTGCAAGCACTCGGGAAACGTACATACTTATGCTTATCTCTGATCCTTATTTTAAAAGTATTTTCAAAATTAAAATTTGGCCACGGAAGTGATAGAATACAGCTGTTCTCTCAAGTACATATTCCCAGTCACGGTTTTCTGTTTTTCAGTGTGAAATATGAGTTGGCGAGGAAGAGCAACCTATCAGCCTAGAGTAGTAGTATATATAAAATCTTCTAAGGTAATTAGGCCTATGCTGGTGAGTGCTTTAACATTTGATGTTTTTGGTTAGCAGGAATTAATTTTTGTGATAGTGTTGTTGCATTAGTATAGATACACTGAGAGATGTCTTTCATGCTGATAAAAAGTGATTATGGTGTCTCATGAAGGAAACATTGATTCAGGAAGATTTTTTTTTCCTCTTGTGTTCTCCAGCTTTTGCCAGGACTTCCTTCATGCTTGTTAATTTCAGATGGTACACATCTGTTCTACAATAGAGTGAAACCCTTCTCTCTCCTGTGCCTGATTTCACCCACTGACACACACTGTCCCACACAAAGCCAATTACGACATAATGTGGAACTCCTGTGCTCTGGGCTCTTTACCAGCCCAAACCTTGAGTCTTATCTCTATACAAGGCACACATGCTGGAGGCTGAGGATTCTGGCTTCTAACACGGTTACCATTTTGAGAATTGGTTATTGTACATAAACAGACCTGTGGAACCATCTAAACACATGGGTTTTAGGCTAGAAGGTTGGGTAATTTGGTGTAAACCAGTAAAGAGGCTTGAATTTTGATGATCTCTTCTGAATTGGAAATTTGGTCCAAATCTTCTGGGAAACTCCAGTAATAAAACCTAGTTGAGTATAAAAAAAAAAAAGAGTAAAACAGCTTCCAAAGTCCTTGTGGGAAACTTTTCCCAGAATTACCTTTCTGTGGATAGAGTAACCTTATTAAACCTATAGAATAGAGTGGGGGAAAGGTCTTTAGGCTTAGTTATGATCAGAAGCAGCTATGTATTCTTTGCTTGTGTATGTTTATGTAAACATATTTTATTCACATATAAATACATGCATGTGTGTATTGTATGTATATTAAGTATGTATATGTGTAGTATATATATATTTTATTGACATGTAATAATAACAGAACTTTTATTTGCACACGTACACATATTTTATAGCATGAGCAGTGCAGTCACAAACCATCTGAAGAAGTAGAACCACCAAGTCAAAATCAGGATCCTGTACCTGCTCAGGAGAGAAAGGATGAGGGAGCATCTACAGCTTAAGGTGAAGGAAAAGGGAAGAAGAATGCCTGTTGGAGAGTGTGTGGGGTGTGTGTGTGTGTGTGTGTGTGTGTGTGTGTGTGTGTGATGCATTGTCATATACCAGTAACAGATGGGAAGAAAACAATGCAAACAATGCCTGGAAGTGGCCTGGAAGAGTGAAGAGGGTATAGTTTCCAAGTTACCTTAGGGAAATCCCTCACTATGATAACATTTCTCCACTTTATAAATGAGGGAACGAAGGTTTGGGATTGTGTTTTATCTAAGAACACTTGACTGGTGAATGCAGAATTTGTATTTTTTTCCCTAAGTGTGTGTCTTCCTACCACCTGTGTTGCTGTACAAATAGTAAATGATTTTGCTTAAAATGCTTAGAACTGAAATGCTTTACTGTAAGGTAGCTTAGTAATGGCCCCAGAATAGACCCAGTTCATAGGAGTAGGAGCAACTCCAAAGCTGTGTCCCTGAATATTGGCCACCATTTTTTGATTGATATTTTTATATGGTTAGTTTGTTAAAAGCTGAGTAAATGAGGATATTGTCATACAGGTAGTTGGCTTAGTATGATTTTTTTAGGTGGCTTTTAAGAGGTGATTATATCCTTTTATAGTTAGAAAAACAAAAAAAAATTATTACCCTGAGATTATTATGAGGTAGAAATAATTTCTCCTAGATAAAATATTTTGAAGCAAATCATTTATGTAACTCAAGTTATGGATTATTCTATGGATTCACTAATAAAGGCTTCTAGAATATGACTGACAACAATGCCCACTATTTGCTGTCCACCCCCTCCATTATTCTCAGTTTGGGACAGTATATTTTCTGTGATTGACAAATAATGTTATTTTGTTCTACATGGGGTTCATTTAGGGAGTATTGCATTTAGAACTTTTGGACCTCAATATAACTTCATTTGAACAGAGTTGAGTTTCTGTTTATCCCAATAGGGGATGAGTGTCCCGACTGTAACATTTTCCATGGTCCTCAAATCTATTCATCTAATCAGTCCTTCAGAAATTTACATTTCAATTGTAATTGAAATTGTTTTCATGTTGTAGACATAAGATTTCTTATTGGATGCATACGGCTCTTAGTACTACTCTATGGGTGAATATAGGAATTATACATGTCCCGTGGTTTATCCTTAGACTGTAATTTAAGAGAAAGGTGTTATCTGGGGGTCAATGGTCTCAGTGCCATGTACTCGTAGTCCCAGCTACTTGGGAGGCTGAGGTGAGAGGATTGCTTGAGTCCAGGAGTTGAAGCCCAGCCTCAGAAACATAGTGAGACTTTATGTCTAAGGAGTAAGTAAATAAGGCCAGTCATGGTGGCTCAGGCCTGTAATCCCAGCACTTTTGGAGGCCTAGGCGGACAGATCATGATGTCAGGAGATCGAGACCATTGTGGCCAACATGGTGAAACCCCATCTCTACTAAAAATACAAAAATTAGCTGAGCCTGGTGTCACCCGCCTGTAGTCCCAGCTACTCGGGAGGCTGAGGTAGGAGAATTGCTTGAACCCAGGAGGTGGAGGTTGCAGTGAGCCCAAGATTGTGCCACTGCACTCCAGCCTGGCAACAGAGCGAGACTCTGTCTAAAAAAAAAAAAAAGAAGTTATAAGTAAGTAAATAAATAAATGTTTCATGACATTGGAAAACAAACATGTAAAGTTTGTTCCTAGTTGGTGGTAATGTTGGAAACATAACTCTTTACTGAACTGTGACACTTAAAAATAGTTAAGAGGGTAAATTTGATGTTATATGTAATTTTTACCACTATTAAAAATTTTTCTATTTTCATAATGTTCAATGTAGTTGTCATATATTAAGTTTTCACTTTATATTTTGAAAACATAACATGTATAAATAAGTTTAAAAATCTTACAATTAACTCATATATTTTCACCTAGATTCACCAATTGTTAATAGTGTTTGCTCCATTGATTTCCTGGCTATTCTCTCCCTCTCTTACCCTGCTTCCCAGACACTCACACACACACACTTATTGATATTATATTTATTGTTATTGATGCTGAATTGTTTAGATAAAGTCTCAGGAATTATGGTCCTTTACCCTAAGTACTTGAGTGTGTGTATATTTTCAGAACAAAGAAAAAGTCATTCCTTGGATAATGCACAATTATCAAAAGCAAGAAATGTAACAATGACAAAAAGCAGAAATTTAATATACAGTGCATACTCATGTTTTGACAGTTATTCAGGTAATTACACATTTTTGTTTTTACACAGGGAGTTTCACTTTGTCAAACAAGCTGGAGTGCAGTGGTGCAATCTTGGCTCATCGCAATCTTAGCCTCCCAGGTTCAAAGAATTTTCATGCCTCGGTCTCCTGAGTAACTTGGATTACAGTTGCCTGCTATGGCATTCAGCTAATTTTTTTTTTTTTTTGTATTTTCAGTAGAGACAGGGTTTCACCACATTGGCCAGGCTGACCGTGAACTCCTGTCCTCAAGTGATCTGCCTGTCTTGGCCTTCCAGACTGCTGGGATTATAGGCATGAGCCACCATGTCCAGCCAAGAGAATTTCCTCTACAGAATTTAATTTTCTGATCCTGAGTCCAAATCAGGATCATGTCTTGCATGTAGTTGTCATGTCATTTTAGTTTCTTTTCATCTGGAATGGTTCCTTAAGTTTTCTTTGCCATTCATGATACTGATGTTTTGGAAGAGGATAGATAGACCAGTCGTTTTGCAGAATGTTCACCACTTTGGGGTCTTCATATATTGTTTAAAGACCTTTTTCACTCACCATTTATGGGTGCCTACTCATGCCATATAACCTGCTAGGTGCTAGTAGTCTAATTGCTAATGAGAGACAGGATTTCAGCCTTGAATAGTTTAATATGATAAGGCTAGTGAGTGAGAAGTACAGTAACATAGAAGTGCAAAGGAGGCAACAAAGCTGTCTGAGGGCAGTCTTTGGAAAAAAAGAGAGTAATATTTGGAAAACCCTGTTTTGCTATTTTCTGGCAACAGACTCCTGAAATAATGTTCTTGTGATTCTTATCAACACACTTATTTATTATACTAGCCTACGGCTTTCATTTAATAACACCGTGAGCATGACTATTATTTTCTTATTTACATTTTATGGTTTACTGCTTAAATTGATTTTTTTCTTTTAAGGGCCTGAGCTGGAAGCTGATAGCCAGCAACTGGTTCAGCTGAAGACTGGTTGTGAGCATGGAGATGGTCCTGCTGTGAAGGGGATGTGGCTGTAAAATCCAGAGCCTGAGAAACTGCCAGAAAAAGGTAGGCAATCTATTAAGCATGCAAATAGCAGGGTGTCTGTTTCTACAGTATTATAGTTTCAATTATGCATGGGTAATAATACTGCCTCTTCAATAATAGAATTTTTGTGGTTTTTTTTTTTTTTTTTTTTTTTTTGAGACAGATTCTCACTCTATCACTCAGCCTTGAGTGCAGTGGCCTGATCTCAGAGGTCACTGCAAGTCCGCCTTCCAGGCTCAAGCAATTCTTTAGTCTTAGCCCCCTGAGTAGGTGGTAGTAGAGCCACACGTCACCATGCCAGGCTAATTTTGAATAGAGGTGGGTTTCAGCATATTTGTCAGGCTGATCTCGAACTTCTGACCTCAGGTGATCCACCCATGTCGGCCTTCCAAAGTCTTGGGGTTAGAGGGGTGAGCCACCCCGTCTGGCTAATAATAGAGTTCTTACATAAAAGTTATTTGGAACATAGTTCAGGCCCCAGCAGCAGACTTATAGACTGTCATATAGAAGCAAACTGAGTCAAAGCCATATTTGAATATAGCTTTTGAGAATACATCCTTAAACCAATAGCTCATAATCTTGAGATGCTTTTGTAAAGGTTTGCTTTTAACAAGTACATAACACATTTGTAACACACATCAGTTGGTGTAAAATACCTTGAAGCATGGAGGTAGGTTCTAATACCAGCTCTTACAACATTTGTGAGATTCTGGGCGAATCCCTTAACTTCTTTTTTTTTTTTTTTTTTTTTGAGACAGAGTTTCACTCTCATTACCCAGGCTGGAGTGCAATGGCATGATCTCTGCTCACTGCAACCTCTGCCTCCTGGGTTCAGGCAATTCTCTTGCCTCAGCCTCCTGAGTAGCTGGGATTACAGGCACGTGCCACCATGCCCAGCTAATTTTTTTTTTGTATTTTTAGTAGAGACGGGGTTTCACCATGTTGACCAGGATGGTCGCGATCTCTTGACCTCGTGATCCATCTGCCTCGGCCTCCCAAAGTGCTGGGATTACAGGCGTGAGCCACCGCACCCGGCCTAACTTCTAAAGTTACCTTTGGATGATGTAATGAGTTTAAGTAAGATATTTTAATATCATTTTCCATTCTGGTTTTTCCATACTCTGATCCTGTTGGATAGAATGGATGGGATACAGAGATCATCTGCTGTGCATGATTTGTTTTTCCTAAATCACCAAATGTCACCTGAGTCATCTTAATACATGTGAATAGAGGCTTCCCACAGGGCTGAGATTACAGGTGCTGGCCATCACACTCACCCTGTTGCTGCCATTTTAAACACTTTAATTTCCTATTACTAAGAAATTGAATGGGCACTCTGCTTCATGTTTGTTTTTCTGTGTGGAGACCTGAATGCCTACTCTTAGATTCTGTCAAATTCTGAATTCTCTTGATTTTTTTTTTTTTCTTTTTGAGACACAGTTTTACTCCGTATCCCAGGCTGGAGTGTAGTGGTGCAATTTCAGCTCAATGTAACCTCTGCCTCCTAGGCTCAAGCAATCCTCCCACCTCAGTCTCCTGAGTAGTTGGAACTACAGGCATAAGCCACCATGCCTCACTAATTAATTAAAAAACAACAACAACAACAACTTTCCAGAGATGAGGTGTCACTATGTTGCCCAGGCTGAGATTCTTTGGCTCTTAATGAATAATTGAGTTTTAAATCTTTCCCTAAGGAAACCTTATGAAATGGCAAAAGACTAGTTTCTATTTTCTGTGGGATGTAGGTCAGTGTTGCTCAGGATGGGTGTAAGGTGCTTGTGCGAAGCATGCTCCCTGCTGCACTGTCAGTCTTCATGAGCCACTATTTCTAATAAGACTGTAGACACATAGATGATATAATCACCTGTAAACATATCAATTACGACATGTAAGTTTCACCTTTGGAGACATTAGTTGATAAGACTGGAAGTTCAAGGACCATGACTTTAGTACTTCCTGAGTAATTCACTGAAGTATGGTTTACACATGTGTTTTCCAAATTACTTACTGTTAATTATAAGTGCTTCTGATTTTAAAGGAAACACTTGATGTTTAGGAAGAAATTACCTTTAAATTCTGCAGGTCTACCCTCAAAATCTGTACAGAGTTATAATTGTATATAAGATGCAGGATCACCCGTAGGGTTCTATTTTTAGTCCATTTTATAAAACCCAAACTGTGGTGTCCTTTGCATGCCTTTAGGGTCATCTAAATAATCTGTTGCTAAGTCATATTCCCAATTGTTATATTTCTGTTACAGGTGAAGAGCAATCAGAGTGTTAAAAAGAGACATGCTGAAATGATGCAGGCTGCTCCTATGTCGGAAATTTATTCATTAAAGTTCTCTTAATAAAGCTTTATAGTTTTCTGCAAGGAAGTTTAGCTCATCTTTTGTGAACTTTATTTCTAGGTATTTAATGCTGTGAAATATATATCATTCTTTGAAATCTTATATTCTAACTGTTTGAACTGGTATGTAGAGACATAATTCTTATATATTCATTTTCTATCCAGCAACCTGTTAAATATGCTTATGAATTCTAAAAGTTTACTTTGAGATTGTTTTCATTATTCAACATACAGAATCATATAATTTTTGAATAAGAACAATTTCATTTCTGCCATTTTTTTTTCTTTTGTATTTTTTTAGAGATGGGGTTTTGTCATGTTTCCCAGGGTGTCCTTGAACTAATGAATGCAAGTGATGCAACTGTTTCAGCCACCCGAAGTGCTGAGAGTACAGGTGTGGGCCACTGCACCTGGCCTGTTACTGGTGTTTTAAAGAGTTTTTTTTTTTTTTTTTCTTTCTGATTTTATATCATTGGGCAGATCTACCTGGCACAATGGTAATAGTGGACATCCTTTTCTTATCCCTGACGAGAAACTGACCCATTTCAACGTTTTGCCATCATATTTACTGTACTTTTTAGGTGGACTTTATCAGACTAAGTCATTGCATTCTGCTCGAATTTGTTGAGAGTATTTATTGTGAAGATATGTTGAGTTTCATCAAACAGTGAATCTATGTTGACTACCACAGCAATTTTCCCACTAATCTGTTAATGTAGTTAATTAGATTGAAAAGTTTGTACTTTTTTATTTTTCATTTTTAAAAAATTGAGACAGGGTCTCACTCTGTCACCCAGGCTGGAGAAGCGATAATCCCATCTCAGCATCCTGAGTAGCTGTGACTATAATTACATGCCACCATGCTCAGCTAATTTCCCCCCAAACTTTTTTTTTTTGGAGTAATGAGATTTTTTCATTTTTCTTAGGCTGGTCTCAAACTCCTGAACTCAGGTAATCTGCCCAGCTCAGCCTCTCAAAATACAGATTACAGGATTACAGGTGTGAGCCTTGGCCTGGCCAGGTTTTCCTTATGTAAGGGTCTTATCTATGTAAAGCCTAAACTTATCAGTCCCTCTGTGCAGATGGGCTAACAGCATGATGACATTTATCATTCCGTTGATTTTTTTTTTTTTTTTTTTTTTGAGACGGAGTCTCACTGGGTCACCCAGGCTGGAGGGTAGTGGTGCGATCTTGGCTCATTGCAGCCTCCGCTTCCCAGATTTAAGCAATTCTTTGCCTTAGCCTCCAGAGTCCCTCCAGAGTACATGCCACAATGCCTGGCTAATTTTTTGTATTTTTAGTAGAGACGGGGTTTCATCGTCTTGGCCAGGCTGGTCTTGAATTCCTGACCTCATGATCCACCCACCTCAGCCTCCCAAAGTGTTGGGATTACGGGTGCAGTCTGTTGATTTAAAGAAAACTATCCTTGACTTTCCAGCGCGTAAGCACGTGAAAACATAATTATTTTGAAAGCATATATTGTTATGGGTGTTGGGACCCCTGCACTTTCCGATGCTGTGGGAGCATGTCCTTGTAGGTACCTTTAGTCTGTTTTCTTAACTACAAACATCTTAGGACCATGTATTGTGACTGGTAAGGAAAGTGTCTTGATAGTTTCAAGATGGAGTTGATTTTCAAATGGTGTCGCTCTGGCTGTCCTTGGCTCCTGTTTCACAGGTACTGTCACTTTTCCTTCTGTGATTCTGATACTACAAATGATAGATGTTTTAGTATTTTCTTACAGGTCCTTGAGGTTGTATTCATTTTTCTTTCAGTCTCTTTCTCTGACTTGTTCATAGTGAAGAATTTCTTTTTGGGGTAGGTTGCTGTTTCTGTTTAAGCAGATGGTCTATCAGTCTTTCCAGGCAGTCACCATGGTCCTTTTCCCGATGGTAGGGCCGGGGCAAGAATGGGCCCTGGAGGGAAGGGGGGTTCAGTTGAAGATGGAGTGTTTTGAGGGGAGCACTATTTGAGATATCTGAGTCCCAGAAGCATAGAAAACAGCAGAGGGAAGTTGGTCGGATTCCGTTATCCTCAGTGGGGATGGAATCCGGGACTTGGGGTGTGTGGGTGCGAATGGCAGCCCTCCCCTCTCCGTCCCCCAGGTGCGCTTGCTCCTTGGGCTCCTGCCTCAGTGCGCACGCTCACTGGGCGTCTTCCGGTCAGCTCCTTCGCGAGCGTGGAGAACGCCAGGTACTTGTGAGGGTGTGTGGTCGTGTTCCCTCTGTCTGGGCTCTTTTTTGTCTACTCAGACTCATCTGGTAGGTCCGCAGGCTAGTCCTCCCGGGGGCTGAAGTGTGAGTGAGGCTGAGGAGGAAGCAGTGGACGTCGGGCGTGTTTGGTGGGTCCCACTGCATGGCCTGTGGCCTTTGATGGGAAATGGCCTCGTGGCTCTTGAAAGAGAAGAGCCTCTTGGCCTCCGAGGGAGAAGGGCCTCCTGATGTCCAAAAGAGTAGGTCCTTGAGGCCATCCTCCTCCACCTCACAGGCTGTGAGGCCACCATTGTCTTTGTGGTTGTGAAGGGGCCAGGAAAGGGAGGAAGGTGGGCTGCAGAGGGGAGGCAGTCAGGGATTCAGTTGAAGATGGGACGCGTGCTGGGGGTGATGTTGGAGGGATGAAAGTTCCGAGGTCCCAGGAACTCCGACACAGGGCAAATCCCTGAGTCTTGAATGGGGTCCTGGGTGGTAGGGCAGGGAGATGGGGGTGAGGCACACGGTAAAGAAGGGGCATGGCGTTTGGGAAGGCTGCGGCCTGGTGAGCAGCCCCAGCGGCGTGGAGTGGGAGTGCCAGAGTGAGAAGCCATGCAAGGTCTCACCTCTACCATGGAAGGTCTGGAAACAATGGGAAGGACTGGGCAAGGCTGTGGAGTCCAAGCAAGCTTGATTTGAGGGGCGTGAATGGCTCTAGTAAGTAGGAGTGTGCCAAAAGCAACAGTCACAAATTTGTGATTCACTGGTATTTTTATGTGGAGTCCATTTGTGAAACTAAACCTCATCTGA